>NC_034591.1:73510958-73532797 GCF_900095145.1 Mus pahari
CAGTATGGAAGTGTAAGCCGAATAAACCCTTTCCTCCCCAACTTGCTTCTTGGTTATGATGTTTGTTCAGGAATAGAAACCCTGACTAAGACAGATGGGTTAGGCCTTTGTTTTAGTTTTAGCAGGTGGTACAGTCTACATGCTGAGTTTCACAGCCTGAATGGCACTTCTATCATGGAGTCAGTTGTGCTAAGGTCCAGGGACCCACAAAGGTCTAAGGCTCTGTTACAGCTAGCCCCAATGGAAATGTAATATTTTAATGCCATCTATTTTGTTCTTTTCCTAAATTCCTGCTTTTTTTCCTAAGAAATTCTTGCCTAATTGAAAGCCACGGGGGTTTTGGGTTGTTTTGGTTTGGATTTTTTTTTTTTTTTTTAGAGGGGGTTGTTTTTTGTTTTTTCTTCTGTAGCTCTTACATTTAGGTCTGTGGTGTAGTTGGAATCCGTTGTATACTGTGTGACAGTAAGGGGGTAGATTTGTATTTCTCCATATGGCACTCCAGCTTGTTCCAGATAATCTGTTATGATGAATGTATTTTCTGTGGAACTAATTTGACAGCTTCACTGAAGATCGGTTTGTTCTTTTTGTCTTTTTGTCCCCTGTGGTCTGCTGTGCTCATGCTAATGTGTTCTTGGCTTGATTGCTGTTGAGTTATGCTGACTCTAAAGCCATCACCTTCAGTTTTTAAGTTTTTGCTAGGAATAGAAATATGAATTGTGTTTTCTGTTTGTTCTGTTTTCTTCCAGTACTTCAAAATTTCTAACAACTCTATTCTTTTTGTCTTAACAGCACCATATAGGAGTGCATATAAAATTCTGCAAGTGTGCATGACATGTTTCAGTCTATCCACAAACTCATGGAACTGTTTTCATCATGTAACGCCACCACTCCAGGAAGAAACTGCATGTCTTATCTAGATATCTAGATTGGTTGGTTGGTTGGTTGGTTTTTTTGAGACAGGGTTTCTCTGTGTAGCCTTGGTTGTCTTGGAACTAACTCTGTAGACCAGGCTGGCCTTGAACTCTGAGATCTGCCTGCCTTTGCTTCCCCAGTGCTGGGATTAAAGGCGTGCGCTACCAGTGCCTGGTGAAAATCCATCTTCTTTAACAGTCACTCTTACCTCCTGCCGCCCCTGTGCCCTGGGAACTCCCGTGATCTGTCTGTTACCTGCCTGTGGTAGACATTCCATCAATGGAAGTGGACAGTGTGTGACCCTTTGTGTCTGACTTCTTTCACTTGGCCATCAGGTTCTCAGGGCATCTATATATTACCGTGAGTTCTTTCTTCTGTGCAGATTAGCATTCTGTCCTATGGAGAGTCTGCATCTTCTTGATGTCTTCTGGTGTTTCCACTCTGGGGATTATAAATAAGGTTGCCATTTACATTAGTGTACCTTGGCGTGAACATGGGTTTAGTTCCTTCTGGTCCACACTTCAGAATTGCTGGGTCATGTGGTAATTCTGTGGACCTGTTTGGAAATTGTCAGGCTTTTTGTTTGTGCCATTTCACGGATCCGGAGCTCGTGGTCATCCAGCAGCTCTGAGGCTGGGGATTGCTTGACTTGGACTTGTCTGTCCATGATTATTGCATCACTCTTTGTCTTTTCACAAGCTTATTGGCCACTTGTACTTCTGGAAGCGGATTGTTCATGTCCTTTACTCATTTTAAAATTTTCTGTTAGAGTTCCACATACTAGCCTATAGTCAGCTATGTGATTTGTCAATGCTTTCTACTACCCTGAGGGTTGTTTTCATTGCTTTTGACTTTTGCAGTCTTGATTTTGATGAGGTTCTTGCTGACTCATATATCAAGTGTATCTAAGAAACCATTGCCTGGAACTGGGGAGATGGTCTAGTTGGTATCATATTTGCCACCCAAGAGGAAAGCCCCAGCATCCACATAAATTGCCAGCCATGGCAACCTGTGTCCACATCTCCACAGTACTGAGGAGATGAAGACAAGCAGACCCTGGGAGCTCGCGGCCATCCAGACAATTGAAAGAATTGATGAACCCCAAGTTCAGTAAGTAACTCCATCTCTGCAAGTAAGCTGGAGAGTGATTGAAACAACTCTGGCCTCCACATGCCAGAGCACCTCACACCACCACTCAGACACACTTCAAGAGAAGAAAGTAAGCCGGTATCAAACCTTGCAGTCATCTGACTACTCCAGAAATCCTCTCTGTACTGGGACTTCCACCTCCGTATTTCCTGCCGGCATTTTATTGGTAGGTGATGCTTCCATACATTGCACAGGAGATTCTATCTACAGAAACAACCTTGGATAGTGAGGACCAGAAAAGTATCTGCCTTTCCCAAAGAGCCGCTTCTGTCCTTGAGTCCAAAGGATGTAGTAAGGCCCTGCAGCACTGGCTTGAGCTGGTAGGCATCAAATAGACTTTGTGTCTGGGAGAAGTAACAGTGCTGTGTGGTGGAGGGCATGTAAACATCTGGCCAGAGAGTGAACATCTGGCTTTCAGTTGTGTCCACAGACACCTTTGCGTTTCCTCCACGCAGAGCTTCAGGGTTTACTCCTTTTGATTATAGCCTGGTCCTGGCGCCTTGGTCCTAACTTGTTAGAATCAGCCTGTGTACTGCATAAACTCCAGCACTGTTTAGAACAGCCTTCTGCCTGTCTCCGGGGACTCTCCATGGTTCCCAGCATGGAGCGTGAAGAAAACTGGTCACTAGGCAAGTGATATGAAGGAAGCATCTAGATGACTCTCCCCCAGATGCCATCAGCTACAAATGGCAGCCAGCCAGATGAGAGTGCCTGAGGGAGGGAGCCCACCTCAGAACTAACAGGTTGTCCTTGTATCCCGCTAGGGATGGGGTGGCCGGACACACTAAAAGAAAGCTAGAACAGACCTGTCGTAGGAATGAGAGTACCTGCCAGACGGCCCTAGGCCACCTCCAGGTTTGGCACTTGCTTCTGTACTCATGGCCACCAAATAGGTTCTTGTCTATTCCCTATTCTTATCCACACAAAGTGTTTTCTCGTCTTGGTATGTTTGAGAATCCTAAAGTGAAGAGAAATGTTTCAACTTAGAGTGAGCAGAGGTAGGGAGGCAGAGACAAGTGGATCCCTGGAACTCACTTGGACAGCCTGCAGAGCCCAATAGGAAAGCCAGGCCAATGAAAGACCCTGACTCTAAAAACAAGGTGGGTTGCTTTAAAGGAATGTCTCATAAGGTTAACACCTATGTGTACCCATATAGATGTCCACCACATACGTGAGGCACACACACACATACAGAGAGAAAGAAAATTAAGGGTTTAGTTCATTTCATACTTCCACATTCCAGCCCATCACTGAGGGCATTCAAGGGAAGAACTGATGCAGAGGTCATGGAAGGGTGCTGCTTACTGGATTGCTCCTCATAGCTTGCTCAGCCGGCTTTCTCTACAACCATTTGCTCAGAGGTGATACCAACCACAGTGACCTGGTTCCTCCCACATTCATCATTAACCAAGAAAATGCCCCCCACAGACTTGCCTACAGGACAATCTGATGGGGGCATTTTCTCAATTGAGGTACCTCTTACTAGATGATAATAACTTGTGTCAGGTTGATGTAAAGCCAACGAGAGAATAGCTTTAATAATTTATCCTTTGTTTCCAAGTAAGTTTTTTTACCTGCAAAATGATGGATATTTGTTATAGGAATTTTTTGAAAATGCAGGGAACTCACAAAGAAAGGATATCGATTGTGTTCCCCCTTCTCATCTTGCCACAGATTTGTTTCCTGTTTTTTGGTTTGGTTTGGTTTGGTTTTTTAGTTTGTTTGTTTGGTTGGTTGGTTGGTTTTTTGAGACAGGGTTTCTCTGTGTAGCCTTGAACTCAAAAATCTGCCTGCCTCTGCCTCCCAAGTGCTGGGATTAAAGGTGTGTGCCACCACTTCCCGGCTTTCCTGTTAATCTTTTAGTAAGTTTTTCTAGACTCTTTTCTGTGCATATATATTCTTGGAATTATATATAGTATTTTGTAATCATTTCATCCCATTTATTATTTTTGTATAGCATTTCATTTCATAATTGTGCCATATTAGATATTATTAATATTTTATAATTCTATTTAATAATAAATATTTAACAGTACCATGGTTGAGTAACTCCTCTAAGTTTTGTAAATGTCTTATATAAGTCTAAAATGAATATTGTTATCTAAAGTTGATGGGTCAAGCTAACGATCACAATGTCTGGTCATGCTGTTCCTCCACTGAGCGCAATCCTGTGTCTCAATGCCAAAGCTTAAGTCCTTAGCATGACCTAAAGACTCCATAACACACAGGCATGAACATGCCCCTCCCACTTCCTTCTCTAGCCCTTCTGTCACCTGCCCTCACTTGCCTTTCTGTTATGGGCTCTTCTGCGTATGACACTTCCTCCTCAGAATCCTTGTTTGTTTTGCATGATTGTCACCTAATAGAGACACTCTTTAACCATCCAATGTAAACACCAAACATCTCCAAGCACGCAGTTGTCACTCAGTAAGCTAAACAATAGTAGTATCAACATTGGCATTGTGAATGAAGAGACTGTGGTATAAGAGAAACCACTGTTTTGGATGCTCAAGCATATAGTTTTATTCAACTAATATTTGGCCCAGGATTTTTTTAAACTACCCATATGAAATGTCATCTAATCCATGGTTTTTCACTGTTGCATTCTTTTTTGTTTGTTTGTTTCTAGAAAATGGGGTGGTGGGGGCTCATTAAGAGCCTTGGGAATTGTTCCTTGGTTTATTTTAAAAGTTTATACAGAATACTAGAAATGTCCTTCTGTGTACTGGTTAGCCTACATGTCACAGATTATGCCTTGACTGAAAAGAGGCCATGCCAAGATGTGAATCAGACTGTTCTGGGAGTATGGGTGAGATTTATTACAGCAGGTATGGGCCAGTTTCTTCTCTTGGGAGGCAAGGAGAGTTCCTGGGGGAAGGTAGCTTGTCTGCAAATTGAGGTAGAGTCTCAGAAGCAAGCAGCTGATCCTTGTGTGTATGTGTTCCCACGCCAGCAAGTTGTGCTAGAGAGGTTTCAAAAGAAGGCTTTTGTGAATTTGAGGTTAGGCAGTGTTCTTGTTTTCTTTCTGTAGCTGTGATAAGAAACCTAACCAAAGCGTGTTAGGAAAGAAGGGGTTTCTTTCAACTTACAATTTCAGTTACAGCCAGTCACTGTGGGCAAGTCAAGGCAAGAACTTCAGACAGCTAGTTACATCATAGCTATGGTCAAGAGCAGCTCCGCAGTGCAGGGCTTCCGGGAATGTGCAGCCATGCCCTCATTTCTGTGCATGCACAGGTGCTAGGGATCCTTCACCCTTCTGATTGGCCTTTATAGTTGATTAGACTTTATAACTATTTGAAAAATATGTGCAGTTTTTAATGTTTAATTAGCTACAGATACGTAACATTAATTATTTGCTGTATATTATATTTTGTAATCTATAGTCTTACTCCATGTAATCATTATTCATCCCTTTTGACTTTTTTTAAAAGATTTATTTATTCTATATATTTGAGTACACTGTTTTTCTCATCAGACACCCCAGAAGGGGGAGCATCAGATGAGCCACCATGTGGTTGCTGGGAATTGAACTCAGGACCTCTGGAAGAACAGTTAGTGCTCTTAACCCCTGAGCCATCTCTCCAGCCCCTGCCCCTCTTTGACTTTTAATGACTGTTCCATGTTAATACATGCCTGTCATTCCAGAGCTGAAAGCTGAGGTAGGAGGTTTGAGAGTCTGAGGCCTGCTTGGACTATACAGTGAGATCCTGTCTCTTAAAAAAAAAAAAAAATTAACCAAATATTTACCTACTTTATGGCCAATATATGTTACTACCTAGCTCTCTGGGTAGAGTCAATATCTTCATGAATGTAACAATGTCTTATGGTGTTCTGATTATTTCTGCTATGTAGCAAAGCACCTCAGACTTAGAGGTCTCAGTGACAGTGGACTTTGTGTTATTTCCACATTGGGCTATAGGCTGCTTGCTCATTTTTTCTCCTTGCACTTCAGTTGGAGCTGGTGGTGATGCACAGGTTCAGGTGGGAGTCGCCTGAGCCTTCACTCTTGTCTGCTGGTTGATGTTGGTGGTCAGTGTGAACCTCACTCAGCTGGAGAGCTTTGCCCGAACACCTACTGTGAAGATTAGTGGTATTAACTTGATAGCCTCTAGAATCACTTCTGGGGGGCATGCCTCCGGGGAAATACCTTGATTATGTTCATTGATGAAGGAAGACCCACTCAGTGTGGGCAGCACCACTCCTTGGCTGGGATCCTGAACTGCATATGTGAAGAAAGGGCTGAGCAGCAGCAAGCACTAAGTCCCCTCTGTTCCTGACTGTGAGGCTCTGTGCCCAGCTTTCTTAAGTCTTGCTACCTTGATTCCTCAGTCATGAGGGACTATAACTCAGATCTGTCAGCCAAAACGAACACTTCCACCCTTAATCTCCTTTGTTAGAGCATGTTATCATAGCAAAGAGAAAAGAAACTAAGACACGTCTGAGTGGCAGCTTCCTAACTGCAGAGACTGGGCTCTCAGTGAGGTTCTCCCAAGAGATCAAGGCAAAAGTGCTTGGATTTTATGGTCTCAGCTCACAAGTCACACACAATCACTTCTACTCTATCAGGTTAGTGGCAAGGACACAAAGGTCCTCCTAGGTTCACAGGAAGAAGGCAGGCCCACCAAACAAGAAGGGATGTACAAAGTTAACCTATTAACAAAGCATGTGAGGTGGGGTAGATCAGGGACCCTCTTTGAACATGTGAGGTAGGGTGGATCATTGCCTCTCTTTACACCTATAAGGTAGGTAGACCAGTTGTCCCTCTTTGGAAAAGACAGTTGAACATACCTAAAAGTTGAAAATGAGTTAGTTACAACAGCATGATGTAAGTATTAAGGTTGATTGGCAAGGATATGAAGAGGCCTGCTTTACATAGTTAATTCTAAACACACACACACTAAGTCATAGTACTATGTTAGAGCCAAGAAATTCTTACTTCCCACATCCCTGATTTTTCCTTTCCAACATTATCTCTGTCTTTCCCCTGGCCTTACTTTCTTTGATGCTGCCAATTCATACAGCAGGTTACAAACTGTGCACACCTGGAGTGTCGTCAAGAGAAACTGAAGCTTTTTGCCTCGTTCTGCGCAGTGGGACAGATGCTTCAAGTTCCAGCCATCTGTTCAGGTACATTCCATCTGTAACGACCATCCTGAAGGCTTTTTGTCTCCATCCCAAACAGATGGGTCCATAGCTTTTGTAGCTCTTTCTGTGACCAGTTCTCCCTGGACTCTGCCAGATATGTGATACTTAAAGAAAATACTGCCATATAGCTCTGTCTTTTTTGAGTGGTAGCCACAAGGAGAGATGTGTGTTCCAGCAATCAATATCCTGGGAACAGGTGTAGTGGGTTCCTCAGCCCTGTCAAGGTCCTGATTTCTGCAGATTATGCCGCCAGCGTGAAGCCTCCTTGGGCTGCATGCATAAATCCAAGAGAAGCTTCTGCTATATGTAAGTTGTTTTATCCTCAGGAGTCTGTTTCTTTCAAGGATTATTCATCCTTTATGTGTTAGGACTACATTTACCCTTTACTGGGGTAATAGAGTAAGTACTCTGAAATTTTAGTGCCTTCAAACCACAACCAGTCGTAATTGGCTCCTGATTATGTAGGTCAGAAATCCGGGCTCTCTCAGTTGCCTGTTTGTGCAGTTAGAACCAGTAGGTGGATCCCACGGAGTCTAGCTGCTCTGTAGCTCCTTGGCAGGTGCTGGCTGCTGGCTGGACCACGCGCTTCCAGCTTGCTTGCCTGAGCTTGTTCATGTGATAGTGGAAGAGTTCCCAGGCGCAAGAGAGGACAAGCCCCACTCTGCAAATACTTGCGGAGCTGTCCTGGCTTATTGCACACCACTGTTCCACAGCCCTGACACATCACACAGGCTAGAGGGACACGGGATTTATGGGGCCATTTCCTGCTACAATCTATTGTGCATGTGACAAGTATACAAAGGAGGTACTTGGTTCACATTTGCATAACAGCTTAATTGCACATTCAGTCATAAAGTCCAGCTGTAAGGCTATTTTCATATCCTCCTGAATCAATGGAAAATGTTTCAGAGGGAGGGCGGGAGTGGGTAAGTACTATGACATAGCCACAGTCTTATACTTAAACACGCCATGTACAGGAGTCTCACTGTATAGTCTCGGTCTGGTTTTGAAGTTTTAATTCTGCTTCAGCTTCTGAATAGGATGGGGTTGTAGATGTATACCTCGGTGTCCCGCTTCCAAATCAACTGAATCAGTAGTGGGCATAATAAAAGTCCAGTTATCTTTTAACTACTTTTTCAGGTCTGGATATGAGACTAAGCTATTTACCAATTATCATGGTTGGGATGTGGCTTTTCTCCCAACCATGTGGAAGATGGAGCTGTCACGAAGTGCATGCAGCCCCTTTAAGAGGCGAGGTCCGTGAGGAGATCCATAGATCACTGGGACACACCCTTGGAGGGTTAGGATGGGTCTCTTTGGGTTCCTGAGTTATTTCTCAAAAGAAGGTTATAAAGTTGGGTGTGAAGGTGCATGCCGGAGATTCAAAAGTGGAGGCAGGAAAGTCTAGAGGTCAAGGTCATTCTCAACTACAGTAGGAGTTACTTGAGTAGCTTGAGGCCAGCCTGGGATACTTGAGAGCCTATTTCAAACAAAAGAACAAGCAAAACTTTGCAAGGAAAGAAGCCTGGCTCTTGGGAGGGGATGGGAACTTAGCAGGAAGAATGAAGGTGAAAAGGGTGAGTCTTGGCCACACTCTGTACCCAGTCCCTCCCCTGTCACCATAAGGCGAACAGCTGCACCCCAGTCATGTTCTGCTTCGGGTTCCCAGAAACAGGCTCCAGGACCATGGATTCCAACTGTGAGCCAAAAGAAACCTCCCCTCCTATCTATGTTTGGTCCTTTGTCACAGCCATGGAAAGCTAACACAAGAGGAAGGGAAAATTAATCTGGCCTGAAGTCTCTGCCTCTACATACCT
Source organism: Mus pahari (assembly GCF_900095145.1). NCBI lineage: Eukaryota > Metazoa > Chordata > Mammalia > Rodentia > Muridae > Mus > Mus pahari. Next base: position 73,519,982 of record NC_034591.1, read on the forward strand.
AGTGAGAGTTTTCTCAGATGGCCACTCCTGTTCTGACATAGGAATTCTCTGACACGGGGACTGTCTTCATCGAGGTTTTATCACTATGATGAAACACCATGACCAAAGTGCAAGTTGGAGAGGAAAGGCTTTATCTGGCTTATACTTCCATACTGATGTTCTTCATCTAAGGAAGTCAGGACGGGAATTCAATTAGGTCAGGAGCCTGATGGCAGGAGCTGATGCAGAGGCCATAGAGGGGTGCTGCTACAGCTCACCTACAGGCTGAGCTCATGGGGGTATTTTCTCAGTTAAGGTTTCCTCGATTCAGATAACTCTAGTTTGTCAAGTTGACAAAAGAGCAGCCAGAACAGGTATTGCCATGAGACACTTGCATTTTTTTTTCTTTAATTGAAAATAGATATTTTTCATGCAATATAATCTTAAGAAAAGTTTTCTCTCCTCTACTCCTCCCAGCTTCTCCTAACTCCCCTCTATTCAGAACCACACCCTTTCTGTCTCTTGCTAGAAAATAAACAGGCATCTAAGGAATACTAATAAATAAAATAAGATTTTTTAAAAAAAAAAAAATTAGAATAGGACAAAAACAACGAAACAAGAAAAAGAGCCAAGGCAGAGAACAAGAAAGCCATGTCGACCCGGAGACACATTGGCACATAGAGATTCCAGAAACCAAACCCATACCGACCCGGAGACACATTGGCACATAGAGATTCCAGAAACCAAACCCATACCGACCCGGAGACACATTGGCACATAGAGAGATTCCAGAAACCAACCAACAACAGGAAGCTGATATGCAAAGGACCTGTAAAATAGAAGTTGACTTAACATTATGAGACAAAGGACCCCCGAAGATCTCATTGAGTTTGTTTTCTGTTGGCATCTACTGCAGGGCATGGGACCTACTCTTCTTAGGGGTTTCCCCAGCCAGAATCCCATGGAGCAAACCAACTTTTCATTTCCAAGTGTCTCTCAGTTGGAGATAGCCTCTGGGCTAGGGATGGGGACACGTGTCTGCTTCTTTCAGTTCTAGGACCCATGCAGGCCCTGACCATGCTGCCTTAGTCTCTGTGAGTTCACAGTTGCTCCAGCCCTGTTGGGCCTAGAAGGCCTTGATTCCTTGGTGTCCTCCAGCCCTCTGGCTCTGACACTCTTTCTGCCTCTTCTTCCACAGAGTTCATTGAGCCCCGAACTCTGAAGGGATGGATTGGATGGAGACATCCCGTTTAGGGCAGAGTGCTCTGAGGTCTCTCCTCTGCATTATTGTCCAGTTGTGGGTCTCTGTATTTGTTCTCGTCTGCTGCAGGAGGAAGCTTCTCTGATGAGAAAAGCACTGATCGACAGTATGAGAGAATGTCATTAGAAAGCCTTTTATTACTATGTGCTGTTAGCAGAGCAGTAGTATTTTGTCTTCCCCTAGGTCCCTGACCTATCTAGGCTCAGGTTCTCAGCCACCCAAGCAGCTTTGGGTATGGGTTCACCTCATAGAGTAGGCCTTGACACAAATTGTGTTTTGGTTACTTCCATCAGCTTACTGCCACTACTCTACCTGTACCAGCACGTCTTGCAGGTAAGTACCTCTTGTACAGTGAAGGGTTTACAGCCCGATTGGTGTTTACCTTTCTCCTTTAGTAGCATGCAGAGTAAACCCCACCACCACCAGCATTATGAATACCAGTCTGCAGGGTTGAAGGCTCTGGAGAGGCCCCAGCTCCACTTCTGTGCTGTGTCAATGGGTCTGTAGGTGTTGTCCTCAGCAATAGTCTTACCATCAGTTGGTGAAGCCACCAATAGCCTTGGCAACAACAGGAGTTGTTTGGGAGAGCCTTTTGGCCATCTATTAGATGTAACGTGTTTCCAGTACAGGACGCTTCATTTGGTGATTTCACTTAGATCCCCTTCATATATGTCTATATTACAGGAAGCTTCTACTGTATTCGGCTTCCATAAAGCCCCTCAAGTGGCCCTTAGTTTTAACTATCCCTCCCTGTATTCCCTCCCCCGTTCCCTCTTCACTCTCCCCTCCCTGCTTGATCCTCCCATTTCAACACCCCCCCTTCATTAGTAACTGCCTATTTTATTTCTCCTTCCTAGGGAGATCCATCTTTTTCCAGTCTCTTACTACCTAATCTCTATGATTATTGGTTTTGTGATTATTGATTATTATATTTACTTGTCAATGACTTAAGAGTGAACATAAGCGAATTCATACCACAGTTGCCTTCTGGGTCTGAAACACTGGCTTTTTCTAGTTCCATTCCTGTAACTGCAAACTTCATGATATCATTCTTTTTAATAGGCTAGTCAAATTGCATTGTATAAATGTCCCACGCTCACTTTATCCATTCATCTGTTGACAAGCATCTAGATTGTTTCCAGTTTCTGGCTATTATGAATAGAGCAGTCAGGAACATGGTTGAACAGGTCTCTCTGCAGGAGAATGAAGCAATCTTTGGGCATACGCTGATCTTGAAGTAAATGGATTCCTGTCTCTCTGAGGAACTGACATACTGAGTTCTTTAGTAGCTGCACAAGTTTGCAGTTCCATGATCAATAGATGAGTGTCCCCTCACCAGCATACACTAACATTTGTTTTATTGATCTTGCCATTCTGACAAGTGTAAGATGAAATCTCTAAGAAGTTTTGATTTACATTTTCCTGATGAATGAGGATGATAACCATTTCTTTGTTTCTGAGCCATTTGAATTTCCTCTTTTGAGAATTTAGATCTGCACCTCATTTTTAAAGTTGGCTTGTTTCCTTGTCCAGTTTTTTTTAGTTTTTTATGTTTTGGATATTAGCCTTCTATTGGATATGTAAAAATATTTTTCAATTCTATAGCCTGCTGCTTTGTCCAAATGACGGTATGCTTTGTTGTACAGAAGCTTTTCAATTTCATGAGGTCCCATTTATTAATTGTTCTTACTGCCTGTGCTATTTGTGTTCTCTTCAGGAAGACTTTTCCTGTGCCAGTGCCTTGAGGACTTTCCTACTTTCTCTTCTATCAGATTCAATATATCTGGTCCTGTGCTGAGGTTTAGATCCATTTGGAATAGAGTTTCATGCAGGGTGATAAGTATGGACCAATTTGCATTCTCCTGCATGGTCAAACTGATCAAACTTAAAGTAAAAAACCAGGTATCACGCCGGGCATGGTGGCACATGCCTTTAATCCCAGCACCCGGGAGGCAGAGGCAGGCGGTGAGTTCCAGGACAGCCAGGACTACACAGAGAAACCCTGTCTTGAAAAACCAAAAAAAAAAAAAAACCAAAAAAACAAAAAAAGACCAGGTACCCATAGATATAGATGTGTGGACTTATTTTTTGGTCTTCAATTCTATTCCATTGATCGGTGTGTCTGTTTTTGTGTCAGTATCATGCTATTTTTATTACTATAGCTCTGAAGTAAAATTTGAGGCCAGGGATGGTGATGCTTTCAGCAGTTCTTTTAGCATTCAGGAGTGTTTTAGCTACCCTGGGTTTTGTGGTTTTCCATATGAAGCTGGAAATTGATCTTTCATGTTCTTTGAAGAATTGTGCTGAAATTTTGATGGCCATTTTCACTGTGTTAATCCTATTAATCCATGAGCATGGGAGATCTTTCCATCTTCTGATATCTTCTTCAATTTCTTTTTTCCAAGACTTCAAGTTTTTAATCAATCCATGTTTTTCACCTGCTTGGCTAGAATTACTCCCAGGATTATATATATATATATATATTTTGAGGCTATTGTGAAAAGTGTTGTTTCTCGGGACATCTGTCATTTGTATATAGGAAGGCTATTGATTTTTGTGGGTTAATTTTGCATTCTGCTACTTCACTGAAAGTGTTTATCAGCTGTAGACATTTCATGTGGGATTTTTGGGTCATTTATGTATACCATCATATCATCTGCACATACAGATACTTTTACTTCTTCCCTTCCAATTTGTAGCCCCTTGATCTCCTTCAGTTGTCTTACTGCTCTAGTAGATATGGAGAGAGTAGGCAAGCTTTTCTTGTTCCTAGAAAGGTTGTTCCTTGTTAGTGGAAATGCTTTGTTTCTCCCCATTTAAAGTTGATGTTGGCTGTGGGCTTGCTGTAAATTGCCTTTATTATGTTGAGGTTTGTCCTTTATATCCCTAATCTTTCCAGGATTTTTATAATGAAGGGGCATTGAATTTTGCAAAGGCCTTTACCTCATCTAATGAAATGATTATTGTCTTTAAGATGGTTTTTGGCTTTAAGTCTGCTTATATGGTAGATTACACTTATCGATTTAGGTGTGTTCAACCGTTGCTGAATTTCTGGGATGATCAATTTCCTACTTGATCATAATGACCTCTTGATTTGTTCTTGGATTTGGTTTGCAAGCATTTTATTGAAAATCTTTGCATCCATGTTCATAAGGGAAATTGATCTGTAACTCTCTCTCTTTTGGAGTCTTTATGTGGTTTAGGTATCTGAGTAACCGTGGCCTCATAAAAAAAATAGGACAGTGTTCCTTATGCTTCCATTTTATGAAATAATTTGAGGAATATTGGCATTAACTCTCTTTGAAAGTCTCGTAGCATTGTACAAAAACCATCTGGCTCTGGGCTGTTTTGTTTTGTTTTGTTTTGTTTTGTTTTTTTTGAGACAGGGTTTCTCTGTGTAGCCCTGGCTGTCCTGGAACTCACTTTGTAGTCCAGGCTGGCCTCAAACTCAGAAATCCGCCTGCCTCTGCCTCCCAAGTGCTGGGATTAAAGGCCTGTACCACCATGCCTGGCTTTTCTCTGGACTTTTTTTGGTTGAGACTTTTAATGGCTGCTTCTATTTCACTAGGGGTTATAGGTTCGTTTAATGCTTTAACTTTGGTAGGTGGTATATGTGGAGAAAAGTATCAATTTCTTTTAGATTTTCCTGCTTGATGGAGTAGAGGCTTTTAGAGTATGTCCTCATAATTCTTTGGATTTCCTGGTGTTTCTAATTTTTCATCTCCAACTTTGTTAATTTGTGTATTCTCTCTCCGCCTTTTTGCTAATTTGGCTGAGGTTGTATCAATCTTACTGATTTTCTTGAAGAAACAATTCTCTGTTTCACTCATTCTTTGTATTGTGTTGTGTTGCGTGTTGCATTGCATTGCATTGTATTGTATTGTATTGTATTGTATTACATTGTATTGTATTGTATTGTATTGTATTGTATTGTATTGTATCGTGTTTATTGCATTGTTTCTGTTTTATTGATTTCAGCCCTGAGTTTTATTATTTCTAGCCACCTATTCCTTTGGGGTGTTATTTCTTCTTTTTGTTCTAGGGTGTTTATGGTTTACTGTTAAGTAACTAATATGAGGTCTCTCCAATTTCTTTCTGTAGGAGTTTAGTGCTATGAACTTGCTTCTTAGAACCACCTTTACTGTGTCCTTTAAGTTCTGTATATATTGTATCTTCATTTCATTCAGTTCTAGGATGTTTTAAATTTCTGTCTTGATCTCTGTCTTGGCTCTTTTTTCACTCAGTTGTGAGCTGATCAGTTTCCAGGAGTTTGTAAGTTTTCTGTTGTTCCTGCTCTGCTTGCTATCCAGCTTTCTCTGTGGTGGTCAGATAGGATACAGGGTATTTATTCTTCTAGTTTTCTTGTATCTGTTGAAAATTGTCTTGTGTCCAAGTTTGTGGTCAGTTTTGAGGGAAGTTCAATGAGCTGCTGAGAAGCAGCTATATTCTTTTGTGTTTGGGTAAAGTGTCCTGTAAACATCTGTTATAACATTTGGTTTATAACATCAGCATTTAGCTCCAGCATTTCTGTTTAGTTTTGCTTGGGTGAGTCTTTTGCTAAGTGACAATCGAGTACTGAAGTCTCCCACTATCAGTGTGTGAAAGTCATAAGTGATTTAAGATGTAATAGTGTTTCTGTTAAGAATTAGGGTACCTTTGTGTTCGGTGCATAGATGTTAAGAATTATAATACCTTCCTGATAGAGTGTTTTCCTTTGATGAATATGTAGTAACTGTCTCTTCTGATTAGTTGTGTTTTGAAGTCTCTTTTGTCAGATATTAAACTAGTTAGAGCAGCTTACTTCTTAGTTCTGTTTGCTTAGAATATCTTTATCCATCCTTTTACCCTGGGTTGACGTCTATCCTTAATGTTAAGGTCTGTTTCTTGGATTCAGCAGAAGGGTGGATCCTGTATTCAAATCTCTTCTGTTAGTTTGTGTCTTTTTATTGGTGAGTTGCGACCACTGAAGTTGAGAGTTATCAATGAGCAGTGTTTGTTAATTCCTGTTAGTTTGTGGTTGTAGTATGGGTTTTCCCCTCCTCCTTTTAATTTGTTGGTCTGATATTTATTTCTTATGTTTTCTTGGGTGTTAACCTTCAAGTTGAAATTTTCCTTCGTGTGCCTTCTATACGGCTAGCATTGTAGATACATACTGCTTAAATTTTGTTTTATCTTGGGATTTTTTTCCCCATCTATTGTGATTGAAAGTTTTGCTGGGTATATTAGTCTGGACTGGCATCTCTGGTCTCTCAGAGTTTGTACAACATCTATCCAAGCCCTTCTGACTTTTAAAGTCTCCATTGAAAAGCCGAGTGTTATACTAATAGGTCTGCCTTTATATGTTATTTGGCTTTTTTCCCTTAAACGTTTTATAGTCTGTCTTTCTTTTGTACATTTAGTGTTTTAATTATTATGTCCCGCCATGGGGAGTTTCTTTTCTGGTCCAGTCTATTTGGTGTTCTGAATGCTTCTTGTACCTTCCTTCTTTAGGCTGGGGAATTTCTTCTATGATTTTGTGGTTGTTGTTAATACCATTTTCTGATAATACTTCCTGTGTCTTTGACCTGAGTTTCTTCTCCCTACCTCCCTCCTTCCTCTGGTTCTGTTGTTTATAGATATGGTCTTTTCATGGTGTCCCAGATTTCCTGGATGTTTGGGGCCTGGAATTTTCTTTCTTTTTTTTTTTTTTTTAATTTAACATTTTCTTTGACCAAGTCTTCATTTCTTCAAACTTGTCTTTGATGCCTGAGATCCTCTCTTCCACCTCTTATATTCTATTGTCTCTAAGGTTCTTAAACTTTCCTTTTCCAGATTTCACTCAGTGTTGGCTTTCTCTCTACTGTGTGTTCCCACTTGCACTGTCTTGAACTGTCTTCTTCATTTCATTCACTGTTTGTTTCTGTTTTCATAGATTTATTTCAAGGACCCACTCATTTACCCTTTGTGGACCTCTCACACACGCATAAAGGCTATTTTGGAGTCTTTGTCTTGTGTGGCTGCTGCACTCCAGCAGAGACATATTATCCTGGCGGTTACTGAGTGCGTTGGGGCTGGCATTTAGCACCTAGGTTTGGGAGGACTGTACTTCTACGTTCTGGTATCTGGTCTGGTCTCTGTTGGGTAGGTGCTTTGCTCTATGGTTTCTGTTGCCCTCTCTTGTTCTTAGAGTACAGTTGCCTGGTAGGGAATGCTTCTGGGATCCTTCCAGATGTGATCTCTGGATGTTCTAGGTAGAAACAAGGTGTTTCTTAGTATTGGGAGCTGACACTAAATAATAGAGATTGCCTAGGATAGGGTGTGTGAGAAGGTCCCGCCAGCAGCCTCTCAAGGAGCTGAGGATGACACTGGGGAGGAGAGGAGAGAGAGTCAAGATCTGGAGACCTCCTCCCCCTTCCCTGACAGGCAAGTTTCCATGGATTGTCTGCATGGAGTTGGCAGCTGAGACAAAGGGGTAGGGTGGTGAGGGAGGCAGTAGGAGGTCGGCCTGGTCTGCCGAAGATGGGGGGCAGTGTGTGCAACACTTGCGTTTTGCTGTGAACCTCCTGGTCCTTGGCCAGCTTAGTGCTGTGGTGACATGATGCATGTGGGAATGCTAGTGTGAGGAGGCCAACTTGGGTGCCCACAGAGGAGGCTCCTGGGCCCTTGGAGGACGGGATGGTGGGAATCCAGGAAATAAGAGAAAGTACAACAGCAGCACAGGTGGGCAAACCTGGCTCTTGACTCTGTCTGTGGGCTGATTTCAGGAATCAGGGCCGCTGCCTCCTGTGCTTTAGAGGGAAGCTGCTCCAATGGTGACCCCTTCTTCTTTCATAGAAGGATCATATATATATGATCATATATATATATATATATATATATATATATATATATATATATATATATCAAAGGAAAAGTCATTGCATGGGTTAAGATGGTCTCTGGGACAGATGAATGAAAAGAATCCACTGTTAGACCTGTGACCATGACTTACTTCCCATGTACGGAAGGACCAATGGTGAGACAGACAGAGGGGTTCTGGACCTAGCAAGGAGAGAACTACCAGATGTGAGGAGACAGAGCACCCTCAAACAGGGCAGCGGCACCAGGGAGACAAGTACGAGTGAGGTGAGAGGCCGGGGGTGGTAGGAAGCTTAGATCTGACTGTGGTCCTTTGGAACTGAAACAGAAATGCAGCATATCATGTGGCTAAAATGTGCTGAGGGGAGGAGATTAGAGAAGATGTATCGGAAGTCAGTTTATGATGAAGATGTGCGAATCACTGGACTACATGGGACAGGCACAAGAGTTTGTTGGCTTCTAATGAGCTCTGCTGGGAAATTGATCACAGGCAGGGATTCTCTTGGCTGGCTGTGTTGGCCTATACCTGTATTCCCAGAACCCCAGAGGCTAAGACAGGAGGATTATAAAGTTGAGCCCAGCTTGGACTGTATAGTGAGAACTTAGGCCCTTCCTAATAACCAAGCACATCTCAGTAGCAGGAATCAGAGCCTTACACGTCACCTAGTAAAACACCCGATGGACATCTAAATGCCATAGCAGGCGTCTGGTCCATCCTGCAGGCTTAGCGCTTGTGAACTTGCTTTTCCTGTACCCGGGCTGCTAGGTGGTGACCTCACATGTGAGGCCAGCCGGACACCTGTGCAGTGGAAGGAAGTCAATTTCCAGGAATTAGCCCAGCCACTTCCTCCTTCTTGTTCCTGTCTCATCTCCCTCCTCTGGGTTCTCATATCTTTGTGTTACAGGCAGGAGCCAGAGCTGCAGTGTTTGAGTGGGAGAAAGGAGTGCTAGAAAGAGAACCACTCACTGATAAACAGAAGCAAACTTCAGCCATGGATTCTGATATGGAAAGTCACTTGTCCAGCCCATGTCCTGCTGTCTTAGTCAGGATTTCTTTTTTTTCTTTTTCTTTTCTTTCTTTCTTTCTTTCTTTCTTTCTTTCTTTCTTTCTTTCTTTCTTTTTTCTTTTTCTTTTTAAAATTTATTTATTTATTATCTGTAAGTACACTGTAGCTGTCTTCAGACTCTCCAAAAGAGGGAGTCAGATCTCATTACAGATGGTTGTGAGCCACCGTGAGGTTACTGGGGTTTGAACTCAGGACCTTCAGAAGAGCAGTCAGTCCTCTTAACTGCTGAGCCATCTCTCCAGCCCTTAGTCAGGGTTTCTATTACTGCACAAACATCATGACCAAGAAGCAAGTTGGGGAGGAAAGGTTTTATTCTTAAGCTTACACCACCAAACCTCTGTTCATCACTAAAGGAAGTCAGGACTGGAACTCAAGCAGGTCAGGAAGCAGGACCTGATGCAGAGGCCATAGAGGGATGTTTCTTACAGGCTTGCTTCCCCTGGCTTGCTCAGCTTGTTTTCTTGTAGATAGAACCCAAAACTACCAGCCCAGAGATGGTCCCACCCACAAGGGGCCCTCCCCCCTTGATCACTAATTGAGAAAATGCCCCACAGCTGAATCTCATGGAGGCACTTCCCCAACTGAAGCTCCTTTCTCTGAGATAACTCCAGCTGTGTCAAGTTGACACACAAAACCAGCCAGCACACCTGCTTACCTGGATACAAAGCCCCTTTACAAAATAAAGAAGACAGTTACAGATGTGGATGCTGGTTCATCCCTCAGCACTTAGCATTGCACATGGCGTCTTGTGTCTGAGCTGTGCGAAGGGGTGGTGTTGTCTTAGCTATATACTTAAGGTTGGGAGGGGTAGCACAGGACATCTCTGCTTCTGCCTACCCTAACTCCTGGTTCCACTGCACCAGAGGAAAACAGACTGATGAAGTAATGGGAGTTGCTGTTTCTGGGGTCCTAGCTGTGCATGGGTGCTGGGGGAGAGCTTTATATTAATGTATTTAACCTGCTTGCTCAGATAACCCTACAGGAAGAGCACTATTTAACCAGCCTGCTTACAGATGGGAAACTCAACAACAGAAAAGCTAAATCACTTGTACAAGGCCACACAGCTGCCAGAAGCCCTGGGATTTGAACCCAGATCCTCAGCACTAGTGCACTCACCAAGTGACTGACCAAGTAATCTTTTAATGAGTCCTTAGCCAGTTCTCTGCCTGTATCTTTGTATCGCTGTCTTTGACCTGATGGATAAATGGAATTAAGATAGTTTCTTTTTATTTAGCACAGTTTGCTTTGGTCTGAGTTTCATGGCTCAGCAGGGAAAAGTGCCTTCAAGTGACAACGGGAGTTTGATGCCTGGAACCCACATGCAGAGCCAGATGCAGTTGTATATACATCAGTAGTCCCAGTACCCTACTGTGAGATGTAGGAGAACCAACTAGAAGCCTGTCAGCTCTCTGGCCTGAAGAGGGCAGCACAGCAGCAGAAACAAAAGAAACCCTGACTCAAGGTGGATGGAGACCATGGAGCCTGACCTCCATCTGCAAGCTGTGGCATTCGCATACCCACGCTCACACAGGGAAGTGCACATGTGAGCATGGGTGGGCACACACCAAGTAAATAAATAATTTTACATTTTATTTTAAGAAATGAGAGAGTGAAATAGTGCGCCAGTCACCAGGGTCCCTGTACAGCTGGCTCTTTTGGATCCCTCTGTAATGAAAGTCACAGACACACCCCCTATGTGACTGCAGCTCTAGCATACACCCGCTGACTTCCATCGGTCCAGTCTCCTGGCTGGAGGACGGAGGATGCAATTGTTGGTTATCGCACTTTTCCTGCCTACAGCCCTCAGTGATGCCCGTCAGCCTGACTCCTTCGTCCTGGAATGCAGGCATCTTGATTGAAGGCATAAACAGTGAGGTTTCCTGGAGAGATTCTGGATGCCAAACAGCCTCACTGTGCCTTTGCAGAAGTCCCTTTCTTCTTGGCCTGCCCGCACTTAATAGGCATGGAGGAGAGTTAGTTTCAAGGTAAACTGAAGACTTTCAACTGTGTTCTCACTGCAGCGCCACCAGTGATCAGCTGTGTGGCATTCCTTTGTCACTCTCGCCACCTGATACCAGTTTACTCTCTGGTGGAGTGAGCCTGAAGTCCCAAACAGGACAAGTGTGGTCTTCCACATCTGCCCAGGTCCCATCCTGACAGTTTGCTTGCTTTAACGTAGGCTTGTCCTGGCTAACAAGACAATGTGCACAATTGCATCCATGATCCTCACAGTCCCTGTTCAAGAAGCATTTCCACGCCACGAGGCTGTGTAGGGAAGCAGTTCCCACAGGCCTGGGCTTAGACTAGGTTCGTTCAGGTCGAGTGAACCCACCCAGAGATATGACATTTCAGTCAAGGAAGAGTCCAACCCCTGCACACTTCCCACTGTCTCGCACAGGCCTCCTTACAACAGGAGCCACTCCTCAGGGCTGCCAACTCCTCTTGTGGCCATTATTGCCACCACCAGTGAACGATCTTGAGACATGCACATCTGGGGCATGGGCAGTGTTTGGACAGTGTCTGGGCTGAGGGGCAGGGGCACAGAGCTTTGCTCTTCCACGGAAACGCCCTTGGCATTATATTATACTATTCTCTGGTTTTCTGTCTTTCTAAATCATTCCTCACGCCCCTAATATGAGTGACAGTGAAATAAAATCTCATAATAGTAAGAGTTCTGCCTCAACCATCCCGCTCCAAAGAAATAACTGTTAAGGATTTTCAATTCTACTAAAACATTGCTGTTATCACCAGCACTACAGTCAGTCTGGAAACATGAATGTCTAATCACTAGAATGTAATTAAGTGAATTCTCAAATTTGTGGAACACAAATGGTAATTGTTAAGAGCATGAGAATGTGAGAGAAATGTTTTATTAAAAAAGAATATCAGACATGGGGTGTGTTTACACACACTTTTTAAAACTTATTTATTATATGTAAGTACACTGTAGCTGTCTTTAGAAACCACAGAAGAGGGCGTCAGATCTCATTACGGATGGTTGTGAGCCACCATGTGGTTGCTGGGATTTGAACTCAGGACCTTCGGAAGATCAGTTGGTGCTCTTAACCACTGAGCCATCTCTCCAGCCCCCTCCACACACCTTTTTTTTTTAAGATTTATTTTTATTTATTTATTTATTATATGTAAGTACACTGTAGCTGTCTTCAGCCACTCCAAGAGGACACCAGATCTTGTTACAGATGGTTGTGAGCCACCATGTGGTTGCTGGGATTTGAACTCAGGACCTTCGGAAGATCAGTCGGTGTTCTTAACTGCTGAGCCATCTCTCCAGCCCCCTCCACACACCTTTTAATCCCAACATTTGGGAGGCAGAGGCAGGCAGAGATCTGGGTGAGGTAGGTCTCTTCTACATAGTGAGTTGCAGGCCAGTCAGAGTAGACACACAGTGTGATTGCAACAGTGAGAAGGGTGTTTGAGGGTCAGTGAGGCTCCAACAAGCCTGGTGATTCTTGGTGCCCACAAGGTGGAAGGCAAGAACCAGCTCCTGAAGTTGCTTTCTGACCTCCAGATGCATACTGTGGCATGCATGCATGTACTGCCCCCCCCCCAGCCCTCTCCCTCACACAGATAATTTTTTTTTAAAATATTTATTTATTATATGTAAGTACACTGTTGCTGTCTTCAGACACTCCAGAAGAGGGTGCCAGATTT
>NC_034591.1:73532828-73535687 GCF_900095145.1 Mus pahari
GATGGTTGTGAGCCACCATGTGGTTGCTGGGATTTGAACTCAGGACCTTTGGAAGAGCAGTCAGTGCTCTTAACCACTGAGCCATCTCTCCAGCCCACAGATAATTTTTTTAATTAAAGATATTCCTGCAAAGTGTAAACAATCATTGCAAGAAATTAAAGTAGCTGTATTATTATTGTTTTGATTTGGGTATGAAGTATACTCACAAAGGCTTATGTATTAGACCCCAGTTGGTAGAGCTACCCACTGAGAAGTGTTTGGCTGATGAGGGTTGGAGTGGACTTGTAGTTCAATGGACTGTTGGGAATGGTGGATACTGGGAACATGGGCTTATTGGAGGAAGTGGATCTCTGAAACCAGCCTACAAAGGGAATGCTAATGCCTCATTCCCTAACTTCTGGGTCTTTCTGCTCCATGGCTATGAGGGAAACAACCTTCTCTGCCACACATGCCTGCCACCAGGAGCCTCGAGGTACGGATCTGGTCAGCCTTGGCCTAAAACCACAGAACCATGAGCCCACTTCTCTCCTTTAAGCTGTCCTTCTGAGGTGTTTGGTCAAAGCAATAGAAAAGGCACACAATCATATGCAATAGTTTTCAATGTTCAACATTATAAGGTTGGTTTTACAACAAAAACAAATGTGCATGGAGGAAGAGAACAATCAAGGAAAAATCTCAAGGCATTAGACATTTACCAACTCAAAGTAGCCAAATAATTAAGGGGGGAGGGTGATAAACCACAAGCTTATTCAGCATCCTCATTTTCTCATTTTCAGCCTCATTCTGTGCTGTCTAAATTATCACTGGGAGCCTTTTTGTCACTCGATGCCTCTAGAAACCTTAAGCTGATTGTGGGTGAGGTTCCTTCCGTCTCAGTCGATGAGGTCAGTGTTGGGGTGCTCCTCGTCACCCACAAAGCTTTGTCACAGGACATGTTTTTACCTGTCTGTGTGAGTATGTCTCGTCCTCCTCTAGAGAGGTAGAGCTGGATAATGGCCGATGTTTCACCTCAGCACCACAGCAAGGTTGTGTTTGCTTATGTAAACTAAGTGGTTAGTTACCAGAAACAGATAGGTGCCATGTCTGGGTGTGAACTGAAAATAGAGATCAGGCCTCTGTTCTTTGTTTGGTAGGGTTACCTCTCCATCACTGTGACAAAACACTGGAGAGCAGGTGACTTAAAGGAGAGACGTTTGACCTGGTTCACTTGTTTCAACTTGTGGACCCTTCGCTCCATCCGTGGGCTGGGGTGTGACAGAACATCATGGCAGAAGGGTGGGGTGGTAGACGGCTGCTCTCTTCAGGGCGGGCAGGAAGTAGCAAGAACAAGGAAGCCAGTGAGTGACCAGTTGGACTAGGGAACAAGGACATGCCTCCACTGACCTAAAGAATTGACCTCAACTAAGCTTCATACCCTCTCCTAATAACTCAATAGATTAACCCTTTGATGAGGCCAGAACATCAATATACAATCTCTCTCCCAAAGCACCAGCTTGGGACTTCGCTATAGCAAAGAATAGTTATGTGTGTGTCTATTAAGATTTCTAGATGTATATTTCAAGATGAAACCACATAGCAGAATCTGAAAGGAAATTGGACTGTCTGTGGCATAAGTCTGCACTGACTGCAGTTCTAGCCCCTGTCTTGTGCAGAAGCGACATGGCCCCCAGCTGTGCTCAGCAAGTCCACACTTCTACTGCAGTGTCCTTCAGGAACCCTGGTGAGGACTAAGCACTGCTTTTCCTTGACAGATAGAATATTACAGGAAGCGTGGTGCCCTGTAAGCTAGGGAGGCGACGAGAACCCTCACAGTCCTTTTCGACTCTGTTGGGAGATGCTCTCTGCCTGAGGGAGAAGAAACAAGTGGAGAATCCACTGGACAGGGCAAGAGGACGTCAGGTTTGTGGTAACTGGAGCCTGTAGGGTGGGGACCCTGGGCCAGCACGGCTTGGTACCCCGAATGCCACCTTACTTCTTCCTCACAACAACCTCCTGAGTTAGAACTCTTCAATTCTCATTTGTCAAAGGAGAAATCAAGATTCTAACAGCCAGGGCCACCAGGCAAGCTGTGGAAGAGTGGGGAGTAGGGAAGTTAATTCTTCTCAGGTACATAGTGATTTTACAGGCTTTTGGAAGTAAGTTCTCGGGTGGGGAGACAGCTCAGTCAGTGAAGAACTTACCTTTAGGCATGAGGACCTAAGTTTCATCCCCAGAACTTACATTAAAAAGAAAAAAAAAATTTTTTAAGCCAGGCATGGTAGCAGGCAGTTGTAATCCCGATGGTGAGGGGCAGAGGATCCCTAGAGATCGCTGGCCCCCAGCCTAGCCTATTCAGTGAGTTCCAGGCCAGTGAGAGATCCTGCCTCAAAAAACAAGACTTCAGACTTCTACATTCACATGCGCACACTCATATGTGCATACATATATGCATGTGTGTGCATATACACACATATACAGAGCTACAAATCATGGGCCATCAAGATGGCTCAGCACTTGTCATCTTGATCTGAGTTCATGGTCACATCTTATGATCTGAGTTCAATCCCTGGAACCCACATGGTAGAAGAAGAGAACTGACCCCCCCCCAAGCTTGTCTTCTGACCTCTATGTGCATGCTATGCCATTGCTTATGAGAGAGACAGAGAGACAGAGAGACAGAGACAGAGAAAGAGCACACACAAAGTAAATCAATCAGTCAATAATTTTTAAAAGAAAGTTTTAGTTTGGTTATGTCATATAAATGCAGCTATGAGCCAGGCAGTGGTGGCCCACGCCTTTAATCCCAGCACTTGGGAGGCAGAGGCAGGCAGATTTCTGAGTTTGAGGCCAGCCTGGTCTACAAAGTGAGTTCCAGGACAG
>NC_034591.1:73535792-73568411 GCF_900095145.1 Mus pahari
TCTTCTTCTTCTTCTTCTTCTTCTTCTTCTTCTTCTTCTTCTTCTTCTTCTTCTTCTTCTTCTTCTTCTTCTTCTTCTTCTTCTTCTTCTTCCTCCTCCTCCTCCTCCTCCTCCTCCTCTTCTTCCTCCTCATCTCCCAAATAAGCCAAAACATCTTATGGAAATAAATTCATCCAAACTTCATATAAAACATTTCCATTGTCATTTACGTTTGGAAGGGAAACACTGAGGATAGAACCCAGGGCCTGCATACCTGTTAGGCAAGTCGTCTTCCATGTAGCCCAGGCTAGCCTTAAACTTGTGGTCCTCCTGCCTTAGCCTGTTCAGTGCTAGGATTACAGATGTGGGCCCCTAGAAGACCCATTTTCTTTTCCTCAATTGTATGAAACCTTTCTCTACCTGCCAGCCCCAAACCTCTGCTATAAGGCAGGAATTCAGGTGGGACCTTTCCCCACCAGGAGGATGAAATACGATAGAACTGGAATCCAAGGCTGTACTGATGCCCAGCCTGACAAGGTCACAGTTCTGACAGCCAAAAGGGCAATAATGAGTATGCTTTCCCCGCCATGGTTTCACTCTTCCTGTTTATAAATCTATACTTTGCCCCAGAGAAGGTATGATGTGGTGAGGGCAGTCTGTCACAAGCATCACTGGCCATCCACATGACGCTGTTTCTTGTACTTCTGGTAGATTCTTCCCAATCCAGCTGGAGAAAACTTTGCCACCCCTGAGGGTGATTATTGGGTGAATATTGGGGCCTGTAGTGTGGAAGGTGACTAGTGCTTTTAGGGGAACTACCTTTGTGGGGTTGTCAGCTCCTAATGTCCTCAGCTAAGCCCTCAGCTGCTCCTGTCCCTTCAAGCTGCCACACAAAGCCACACTTGGACTCTGGGACCAACAGATGCAGTCAGAGGATCCCCTGAACGGTCTCTTGCTGTCCCTATTGGCTCAGTCCCTCTCATCATGGGCTTCCACCCAGTAGCAAACCTGGCCTTGGCCTGAAGAACCTACTGTGTGTTAGTGACAGTGTGAAAGGGGGCCTTCTCTGCCCCAATATAGTCATGTGTCCTGACTCAGGAGCAGTCCACTTCGGTTCAGAGACCAGGTACAGCGGCCTTGTATGCCGTCTCTATCTTTCTTTTTTTCTTTCTTTCTTTCTTTTTTTTTTTAAGAATTTATTTATTTTATATATATGAGTACACTGTAGCTATCTTCAGACACACCAGAAGAGGGCATTACAGATGGTTGTGAGCCACCATGTAGTTGCTGGGAATTGAACTCAGGTCTCTGAAAGAGCAGTCAGTTCTCTTAACCGATAAGCCATCTCTCCAACCCCACCTCTACCTTTCTTGTCCCATGGTGGGACCTGTGAAGGATTGAGCTGGTGACACCTCTAGCTTCTGTTTATCTGCCCTCTGTCTAGCATGACACTTCAAAATCCCCACTGTGGAGAGCCCGGCTGAGCTTAAAGCATGCTTTCCTGGCAGAGTCCCTTCAGAAAACCCCAGAGTTGGCCATTAGAAATAGTGAATGTTTTAAATATTTTATTAACAAATGAAGTGGCAAAAGAACATGATATCTGACAACATCCCAGCTGTCCCACCCCACTGGGCATCCCCACCATGGTATGGTAGTGGGTATCTGCCATGCTTTGTTGCCTGAGCTATCAGCTGGTTCTCTGAGTCTTAACTGTGTCCAGTCACCCTCCAACTTCTGAGGACATGAAGATACTTCCTGCTCACAGGCAAGGGAGAGAGTTTTGTTGGGATCTCAGGACCATCGAGGCAAACCAGGCCTGCTGCTGTGGAGGTTGGGAAGTGATTCTCCCTCCTGGGGCAGGCACAGTAGAAACTGGTAAACATTCTGAGTGGGCTCTCTAGAGATCCTCTGATACTGACTTAGGGGGCATCGTCTGACTCTCAGCTGCCACCAGTGAGAATCCAGAACCGAACCAAAGTCTGTGACGAGCCTTTGACAACCAGCTCGCTGTGGGTCCTCAGATGAGCCCTCCCCACAGTGGACCTACTTCAGCAGCCACAACTGTGGGGAAGTAACAGGTCTGAACAGTGAGAGGGACTGAGCAGAAGAAGGCGGACTCAGGATATCCATGTGGTCACTGGGTGCCTTCTTTCCTGGAGAAGTTACCATCGGCTCTGCTCAAGTTGCCAGCTCTTTCCTGAAGGTAACATTGTTGGTCCCATGGAGCCTTCAGCCAGGCATCTGTTGGCCTCCTCTGCTGTTTTGTTCCTTCAGCTTCAGACTAATGGATATGCAGGGAGATCTTTGTACAGAAAATGCCTTACTAACTTTGAGTGGTGATGATGGTTCATAAGACACTCTGCTTCTGCAGGGCCTCAGCCACGATGCAGGTGCTACCAGTCCAAGCATCTGCAGGGGAAGTCGGTTTGCACTGTGAAGGTGTGGGTTCCTGACAGGCACCTTGCTGCAGGCCCTGCACAGCATCCTGCTACCCTGCTGACTGCACAATGCTGTCTGTGACTGAGGAGCAACCTAGCACAAAGATCCAGCCTAGGAGTGTCTGTCAGAAACAGATGATCCTCTTCTCATTTTCAAAGACTTTGGCCTCCTCAGGCTTAATTAAGTTTCCGTTGAGACTAGTGAAAAGGAGAAAAAGCAAATTTTATATAAAATGCTATGGAATATTATCCATCCATTTCCAATAAGTGATCTCACACACTGTGCGTGTCATATAGCCCTGAAATAAAAGAGCACACACTATCCAAATTATGCTTTGATATTAATACCAGTTAATACCAGCAGTTAATACCAGCTGCCCTTGCTCTATTTACTGGGTCTCTCTGGACTCTTCTGTAAGCAGCTTTTATAAGCTCAAGTTTAATGACATTTTCAGGTCTCATATTTCTTTGGAGCCTTCATAGGCATTAGGCTGTTTTGATCTCTTCCTCCCGTGACATCTCTCAGATGGACATCACAGGCTCTAGATTTGCTCCTGTCTCTGGGCACTTATTTTATTTTTTTTAAGATTTATTTCTTTATTTCATGTATGTGGGTACACTGTAGCTATCTTCAGACACACCAGAAGAAGGCATCAAATGCCCATTACAGATGGTTGTGAGCCACCATATGGTTGCTGGGAATTGAACTCAAGACCTCTGGAAGAGCAGTCAGTGCTCTTAACCGCTGAGCCATCTCTCCAGCTCTGGGCACTTGTTCTTAGCCTGCTTTCTCGAGTCCTCATCCTCAGTACTGGCCCAAGGCTGGAATCTGACTGGGCCCTTTGCTTCTGGTCTCTTATCTCGCCACAGACACATCAGCTAGGCAAGCTCACTATTGGGGTCTTTCTCTGCATGTCTCCATACACTTCAAAGTTGCCACAGCAGCCCAGGCCCCCAGCTTAGGGAACAGTCCCTCCCTGCATCCAGCTGTGTTGGGGAGCATGCTGGAGTCCCTAGGCCTGCTTCTATCCTGCTAGTCCATCTATCATGGAGCTCTGTTTTGATTCCTAAGCAGCTCTGGCTTGACACTCTGACCCTCTGCAGCCCCAGTCCAGCATCCTTCCCGGGGTGTTACTGACTGCTCCGTTAGATGCATTCTGGCCTGATCACATCCCCTTTCTGCTTCACACCCTTCATTACCCTTCCCCTGCATTTAGTATAAAGATCAAAATACATGGTCTGACCCTGAGCTCTTTCATGCTCCGTCTCTCTCCTCAGCCCCCTTGTCCACACCACCTGAGTCTATGGACATCAACCTACTGTGGACATCTTTGAAACCGGGTGCATTACTTTTCTTGTTGCTGTGATAAAGGCAACTCAGGAAGGAAGGGTTTATTTTAACATACAGCTTGAGGATATAGTGGCAGGAAAGGTGTGGTGACAGGGGCATGGGACAGTTTGTCACATTGCATCTGCAGTCAGGAAGCAACGAGAGATGAATACTGGTGCTTGCTCCCCCACACCCACCCCGCCTTTTCTTTTTCAGTCTGAGGCCCCAGCACATGGGATGCTACCACTCATGTTTAGGGTGGGTCTTTACACATCAGCTAACTCAATCAACACTTCCTCATAGACACACCCAGAGAATTCCCAGAGAGCTGAGTGCTAGGATTAAGTACATAAGCCACCATGCCTGACTGCCTGTCATTCTTGTTGGACATGCTCTCTCAAGCTCTGCTTCTGGATGTGTCCTTCTCCAACAGGTACCACTTGCAGACCACTCCAGCCTTCTAACTCCCAATCTTCCTTGGCAGCTTAGTCTCTTTCTTAGGAGACAAACTGGCTGGTTTTGCATGTCAACCTGACACAGCTGGAGTTCTCACAGAGAAAGGAGCCTCCCTTGAGGAAAGGCCTCCATGAGATCCAGCTGTAAGGCAATTTCTCAATTAGTGATCAAGATGGGAGGGCTCAGCCCATGGTGAGTGGTGCCATCCCTGGGCTGGTGGTCCTGGGTTCTATAAAAAAGCAAGCTGAGCAAGCCAGGAGAAGCAAGCCAGTAAGCAGCACTCCTCCATGGTCTCCGCATCAGTTTCTGCCTCCAAGTTCCTGCCCTGTGTTAGTTCCTGTTCTGATTTCCTTTGGTGATGAACAGCAACATGGAAGTGTAAGCTGAATAAACTTCTTGCTTCTTGGTCATGATGTTTTGTGCAAGAATATAAATCCTGACTAAGACAGGGGGCCTGACTTGAGTCCACTTCCTCCTGGCCTTGCCTGGTTGGCAGCCTTCCTGCTTACACTTGACTATCTTCCCTAATGTGCTCCTCCCTCATCTCAGGGGGAGGCCATCAGGGCAGTCTGCATGTGTTCACCATTGGATTCTCAGTAGCAACCCAAAGATGGCATTCAAACCCATGTTACTTAGTGACAGATAGCGACACAGCACCAGGAATACCTGGTACCAAGAGGTATGCCCAATTGGCTTTTCCTCACAGAAAGCTTGGCTTTTAGGTACCAGACAGTGGTCTCTTGTTGGAGTGGGGCTCTATTTTCTATAACAGTCTTTTTTCGCAAAGGTTTTGCTGTGACAGATTCTACATAATAGTTAATTAGTTGTCAACATGGAAGGATCTAGAACTACTTTCTAGAACCAGCACCTTAACACTCTTACACATGTTCACTTCAGGCAAGGTGGGCAAGACAGTTTGTCCTCTGCTGGGATTCTGTCCTTCCTGTTTCACTTCAAAACAATGCTGGCTGCAGCACCTGTACTAGCGTGTGACCAGTGACATTTCCAAGACGAAGCCACTAACACCTTTCAGGAGCCAAGACCTGGGAGTACTATATCTCAGTAGGTCTTGTGTGTTGTAACTCTTTTCTCCACTGACACAGGAGACAAGGGTTAATGGTATCCACCCCCTGAATCTGGGACTCTGGTTCCTGGTGAGGTTACTCCATAAGCCTCAAAGAACCCATAGTTGGCTTTGCCTCTTCTACATGTCACGCTGGGAGGGACACCTCAGGCCCAGGTTCCAGGACATATTTCCAGAGCACTTGTGAATTCTCAGGGCCACTGGGCTCCCTCCTGTCCTGTAACTGCTGCCCCTCACCACAGTGTCCTCACAGGCAAGAAGGCAGAGGAATGGGCTTCCATGATAGCATAAGGAGGTTAGTGGTACCTGGTTAGAAACTATGGAGCTGGTTGCTGTGACAAGAGCATGGCCTTACCAAATCTCTGTTATGGCAGTGTTCTTCTGCAGAGCCCTGGCCAGCTGCGCTGTCCCCTTGGCTGTGATACGATTCTGGATCAGCCTGAAAGAAGAGTGCACCTGTGTCAACACAGAAGGCTGGGTCCAACCGGGGATCCATAGGGCCAGGGTTAGGTGGGAACAGGATCCCAGAATTACTCCTCACATGACTGACAGTGGCTCAGACACATGAGGACAATGAACAGCCCAGGAAATCCTCTGTTTTTACACAGTGAGTGTGATATATCCAGGCTCATACATAGCATAATTTTAAACAGATCTTTCTCTGTGTGTCTGTATATCTCTCTGTCTCTCTGTCTCTGTCTCTCTGTCTCTGTCTCTGTCTCTCTCTCTCTCTCTCTNTGTGTGTGTGTGTGTGTGTGTGTGTGTGTGTGTGTGTGTCCATGTCCTTCATTGTAGGGATCCCCAGGCCAAAAGAATTGGAGATCGTCAATCTAAACAACAAGAACAGGCTGTCTGCCACTCCTTCCAAGTAATTAGGCAAAGGCAGGGCAGAATTTAAGGTTTTTAGAATTTAAAGTAGCTACCAAGTAGTCTTGTAAGATGGTGTCAGATCCTCCCAGCATCTAGAAGAGCAGGCGGGGAAAGGGTTCTGCTGCTGGTACCAGTGGTGCAGCACTGATAAACAGGGCTTCATAGAGGATGTGTGCTGCAGACGAGACATGAACCAAACCAAACAATGTACAGGCAAGGCTGAGAAGGCAGACATTGCCTGGATCCCTGGCCTGTAGCCTGGAGCTCTGGCCTGCACCCTGATACCCTAACCTGAAGCCTGGAACCCTGGCCTGCAGCTTGGAATGCTGATCTACAGCCTGGACTCTGGCCTGCAGTCTGGGGCCTGCTCTGCAGTTTTGAACTAGATCTATAGTGATGCTTTTGCCAACCACAATGTAAATTCAGACAGAGGTGATGATGAGTCTGCATTGTATCATGGGCTCTCTTCTTCACCAGGCTGTGGGTACATGAGGCTACTGCCACCTTCAGTGATGCAGCCATTGGTACCCACTCAAATAAGAAACCCTCTGTTCATGCTCTTGTCGGTGGCTATGATTAATTACAATGAGACACACATGTTCATGCATGCATGCATGCATGCGTGCGCGCGCGCACACACACACACACACACACACACACACACACAAACATGGAAGCAGGAAGACTTGGGAAGAAGAGATTTGTTGGGAGGACAAGGAACAAGAGAAGATAATTGGGACTTTGCTCAAAGAACATTTTATATATATGTGAAGTTAAAAATAAATTACATTTAAGAAAAGAAAACAAACAAACCAATAAATAATCCACTTCAGAAAAGGAAAAACCAGCCTTTGGTGAGAATGGGGAGAACTGGCCCTCCTGATGTGGCTTCCACTCTGGAAAGCTGTGCAAAGTTTCCTCAGAAAGTTAAACAGGCTCTCTGGGTTACCAGCCACTCCGTGCCTAAGTGTATACACATGCAAAAGCATGTGCATGAACTGCTCACGGAAGCACTAGCCAGAATGCACAGAAAGAGGAAATGCCCGAGGTCTAACAACTGATAAAGAACAAAATGCTATTTCTCTACGCCCTGAAGTACACGTAGCTTTAAAGGGCAAGGTAGTACCAATTCCTGCCATGCATGGGTTAACCTTGGGAACTGTGCTAATGCACACAGATAAAAGGCCAGGTTGAACGGCTCCATTTATGCGAAATGTCCACCATGGAGGCAAAAGTCAGAATTGTGTCACCAGGGCAGAGATGGCAAGACAGGGCTTGGTGGAAGGGCAGTAAACATGGTCTAGACCTAGACAGTCACAGCTATCCAGCTTTGTGACACTAATACCCTCTAACCTTTCAATGGCTGAAGGCTGCCATATGTAGATTTTATCACCAAGACTATGTACAGACAGCAGAGTCTGGGACCTGGGCCCGTGAGTTACCATAAATGCTGTAGCGTCTGGTTCACCCGCAGCATCTCGGCAAAGCACTCTGCGGCCTCATCATTAAGTTCATTCTTGGTCAGCCTGGAAGAAAGGAAACGTTGAGTCAGGAGTGCTGATGGACAGATGTTGTTTGTGAGTTCACAGGGACCATTTAGACTCTTCCCTCCAGTCCATACTGAAGGCCAGGCTCCCGGGCTACACTGAAACCCTGCATCATGACTGATGAGCACATACAAGGGCTCTGGCCTCCAGGTAATCCTTCCCAGAGATCTTGTTTCCTGCCCTCCTGCCTGCAGCAGAGTTTCCCACCAAGACAGAGCTCTTAGATATTACAGAATCCAGGCCCCTCCACAATGTAAGGGGCCAGTGCCTGCTGATCAGCCTCCAGGTCAGCTTCTGGCCCTAGACCTCTGAATACCATCACAGTACTCAGCTCAGGATAGAGGCCTGGAAAAGCCCTGTATGGTGAACCATGCTCAGCTGAGCTCTGAGGCATTGTGAAGGACAAGAACTCTGAGACAAAGCTGCAGGAGCCTCTTGGATGTTCTAAACGTGGCAGCTGATGAGACAAGTGCACAGAAACTCCCAGACGTCAGCAGAGGAGGATCCTCTTGTTCCAATGGGTGAAAGAATAAGATTACAGGAATTTGCACTGTTTAAATGATCATCCTCTGCAGAGCAGTTTGGTCACATCTACCTCAATCTTAAATGTACTTTACTCTGAGATAAAAATCATCAGACCAGAAAGTCACCCTGATGTGTACAAGATGTTCATTAAAGGTGAGAAAAGTAGTAACGGTAACCCCAGCTCCTCAGAGGTAGGAGGACTGTGAATCTGAGGCCAGCCTCGGGGTATTTCAAGTTTTAAAAAAGGATGTAAGAACTGGGAATAGAGAACAGGGTCAGAGCTGTGACCCAGCGTGCCCAAAGCCCTGAGCTTGAACCTCAGTACTGAAAAGGAAGAAGATGTGTAACAAAGGTTTAGACTTTGCAACACACTCTGGGGTTTTGTGCACAGGATGCAAAATGCAAACAATTTTAGGTACCTGTCAACAGACAAGACTGATAAAATAGCAGGCATCCATTCGAAGGTGTATTGTGCCTTAGAGACTAAGAAGGAGGTAGTGTTAGAGTGTTCTGGACACCAGCTTGTTGGCCTTATATCAATGACTAGCAGAGGTAATGCAGGCAACTGATTTACTGTGTCTGGTCTCAGCATGGGCAAGTGTGAAGAGCAACAGTATACTACATACAGAATGGATAGTGTCTTAGGGTTTTACTGCTGTGAACAGACACCATGACCAAAGCAACTCTAATAAGGACAACATTTAATCGGAACTGGCTTACAGGCTCAGAGGTTCAGTTCGTTATCATCAAGGTGGGAGCATGGCAGCTTCTAGGCAGGCATGGCGTAGGCAGAGCTGAGAGTTCTACATCTTCATCTGAAGGCTGCTATGGGGATACTGACTTCCAGGCAGCTAGGATGAGGGTCTTAAAGCCCACACCCACAGTGACACACCTACTCCAACAGGGCCACACCTGGGCCTGTTGCCATTCTCTGGGCCAAGCATATGCAACCCATCACAGGTGGGATGAGTCTGCATGTGTGGAAGTGCAGAGGGACCCATGGCCTGCATTAACAAATTTGCATTCTTGTTCATGCAGAGCAGCCGCCCCCAACCAGTGTGAATTTGGACAGTTAACATTGTCTGGAGGGAGACCTTTTTGACCACCACAATTTGAGATACTCCTGGCACCTAGCAGGTAGATGCTATGGAGGCTTCTATACACCCTCCAGTACTGGCCAGCTCCTAGCAACAGCCGAAACATCAGCAGTGTGGAGATGAGACACCCTGGCAAGAATGGATACATCAAATACGCAGTGCATAGTGAACAGCTGTTAGCACATAGCCAATAGCCAAGTGCACTTCTAGTTTGTATACATTCATACATACAAAAAGACAAGAGGAGAAAAATACTATTTGGAAACCATGAAATATTCTAAGAAGCAGAAATAGAATGTGCACATTTTCCCCTACAAAGCATATGTTATTTAAAAATACTACCTTTTTGGAAGGGAAATAATTTTTAACAAGTGGACCGACTTACCAGCAGATCCAATGTCAAAACTGTCAAAAACAAAAACAAAACCAACTCCATATTGTTATTGTTTGAGTAAGGCTTTTACTATGAAGGGCGGGTTGGTGTTAAATGTGTAATCCCCTAGCCTCAGCCTTTTGGATGCTGGGGCTACAGTTGTTCTCCACTCCACCAGGCAGAACATGGGATTTTCAGTAACTATGGGTAACGGTTTACACTGATGGATAACTTGCCAGGATCTAGACTCCCAGGGGAGACCAACTGGGCACGATATGGGGAGTTTCTAGATTGGGTTAACTGAGGTAGGTAGCCCCACGCTGGATGCGGGTGGCACCCTTCCACGGGCTGGAGCACCGCTGTACTAAGTCAAAAGGAGAAAGCGAGCTGAGGATCAATGCTCACCTCTCTGCCTCCTCCCTGAGAGTGTGAACAGCTGTCCCACGCTCCTGCTACCGTGCCGTGCTGCCAAGGACAAAACCCCAGAGTGTGTTGCAAAGTCTAAACCTTTGTTACACATCTTCTTCCTTTTCAGTACTGAGGTTCAAGCTCAGGGCTTTGGGCACGCTGGGTCACAGCTCTGACCCTGTTCTCTATTCCCAGTTCTTACATTCTTTTTTAAAACTTGAAATATCCAGAGGCTGGCCTCAGACTCACAGTCCTCCTACCTCTGAGGAGCTGGGGTTGCCTCCTCACAAACAAAAATGGTGGGAAATGAAGGGTTAAATGGTCTACCAGAGAGATGGGGGAGGGGTACCCAAAAGCCATATCTGTAACACCCACTTACTAATTGAGAGATTCCAGGTTTCTAGAGTCAAGCCATCCGGGACATGGATGCCAAATCCTGAAGTGAGGATGAGCAAGGGGAGGGGAGGAAGGGGAGGGAGGGGAGGGGAAGGCAGGGAAGGGAGGAAGGGGAGGGAGGGAGGGGAGGGAGGGGAGGGGCAGGGGGGAGAGGCCTTTGGGCCAGGTGTGTGAAAGCTGGGCCTGTTTTTAGGGGACTTCTGGTACCTTCGGCTAAGCTGAGGATGAGTGGCAAAGCCTGCTGCATCCCCGTGGTAGCCATGCATTTGTGGAAATAGCCCAGGGAAATTTAATTCACCTTTTAAATAAAGAAGCACTTTTCAGTTTAGAGTTCATAACCCGTGCAACCTTGGCAATAATGCCCAGACCCAACCCTCGGAAATGACTCAAAATGTTACCAGATTATTGTCAGCGTGGTGTTCTGCTTCAGGGCCTGTGCAAGGCTCTTCCCTCCCTCCGGGGAGATGCCATTGAATGCAAGACTAGAAAGGAAGACACAGTGGGTGGATTATTACAGGCATGTCCATGGTTGGCCTTGCCGTCAACACTCAGTCACCTGGGAAGTTTCTGTCTGGACATGACACCAGGCAGGAAGCAGGGTGCTTGGCCCAACAGCAGGAGCCTGAGAGTGAGAGATCTAAGAAGACCAGGTAGAAACAAAGGCAGAACTCCAGGGTTTGCATCTGAGCTGAAGGCCAAGAGATCCTGGTGCTCTGAAAGTGGACTGTGCCAGGCTTGTACGTGTGAGTGCATTCACGGGGCCGCTCAGACCATCTGAGAGTTTTAGAAACCCATGGACTCCTTTCAATGGTTGAACCTCCAAGGCTCTGGGGTCAGGCCAGGACACTAATGGATGGCTGTTCACAGGAAGGGAGGGCCCCCTCTGTCCTAGAGTCATTTGAGAAAGAGGAAGGAACGGGAACCTGCTGGCCAGTGTCCCTTCCTTTTTATCTAGGCTTGAATATTGCTCCCAGCCTCTGCCCCCACAAAGGGTACCACATGGTGAAACTGAGGGGTTTCAGGTGTCCTGTTGTTCACTGGGCACTTGAGAATCATGCACTTGACCGAAAGCCCCTCCCAACATCTCCTCCCCGGGCCCACCTCAGAAGGCACGTTACCTGAGAGTGGTCAGGCTGGGGTGATCCCTCAAGGCCTCTGCGAAGGCCTTTGCCCCTTCGTCTCCAATCTGATTGCCCCACATCCTGAAAGCAGAGGGTAAGGGAAGGACTGTTCCGCAGCCACACCTCCAGCTGATGACAGCCGCCCTCTTGGTTCATTCTCAACAGGCAATTCCCAGAGCAGTTACCTCAGCCCCAGCCTGAAGCTGCATAAGAAACCTGGGCTACAGTTACAGAGAGCTGTGAACACAGCTACAGCCTTAAGTCCAGAGAGGCAGATCAGCAGGTCATGTAGCTCAAGACCAGCCTCTCTGAACTTCGAGAAGGCTCCAGGAGGAGACACTCAGCCTAGGCAACTGCCCTAGAAAGAAAATCCCAGGCCACTCTGAAGAGCTGTGCAAAGGAGTTAGAGTCCTACCCTGGATCAACTGAGATAGCAAACGGATGGCCACTGGAGAGGATTTTGGCCTCCCAGGAAGCCAAGGCCTGGAGCTGTGGCTGAAACCGCACCAGCAACCTTCCTTGTATGTGGCAAGGATGTTGCCAACCAGGCCCTGTGTGCCACTTCAGAGAGTTAGAACACTGAAGCTGACCTCCCTCGCCAGGCAGACCTCTCAGAGGACAAAATAAACAATCCGCCTAGTCAAAGTCTCAAATCAAGCTCTGCCTCCGGGAAGAGGAATCTCAGTGGAGAACTCACCTCCATCAGATGGACCTATAGGAAACTGTGTAGGGTGTTTTCTTGAGTGATGATTGATGTGGGAAGGCCTAGACCAGTATGGGCAGAGCTATCTTTGAGCAGAGCACACCTTGTTCCTGGGGTCCAGAAGGAGGCAGGCTGGAGTGAGCCCCGAGGAGCTAGCCAGTAGGCAGCACTCCTCTGTGGTCTTTGCTTCAGTTCCTGCCCTGACTTTCCTCAGTGATAGGCTGTGATGGGGAAAATGTTAAGCCAAACAAACCCTTCGGTCCTCTAGCTGATTCTGCCCTTGGTGTTTATCACAGCATTAAAAAGGTAAACTAAGGGCAGACACCTATACTGTCTGTGCAACCTCAGGTGAACATTTAAATGTCGTCAGCCCCAGTCTCTGAAATCCTCTGTCAAACGGGATAATGAGGGCAGCCTTTGCAGAGCAGTGAGTGACATTTTGTGATGCCATAGATGGTAGCCCTTAAAACAGTGCCCGGCCTGGAAGGGCTGGCTGTTTCCATCAGGAAGAGAGGTTCTATCCCGAGGGGACAGGACAATCTCCCCAGTCTGTCCTCTTGGAACAGGTCCTGCCCTTCGCAGCAAGGACCAACAGGCTACTTTCAGGTATGGGCTACGTGGTCCCTGTTTTCAGTACTTTGCTGAGGAAAAAAAAAGGGAGGGCCGTGCACAATACAATTGAGTGGCATCAGTTTTTTTTTTGTTTTGTTTTTTGTTTTTAATAAAGTGTCAGAGTGTTTATGATGTGAAACTAAGTAAAAAAAAAAAGAAGATGAAATCTGTCCACGTGGTTGGCTTCTGCTATGTAAAAGTAATAGAAAAGGGAGATGGAAAAGTTTACATGGTTTCAAATACCAATGACAATTCACTCTCTCTCTCTCTCTCTCTCTCTCTCTCTCTCTCTCTCTCTCTCTCTCTCTCTCCCAGGCTAGCCTTGAACCCGGTATATAGCTGAGGCTGGTACTAATTTGTAACCTTCTTGCCTTCACCCTCCAGAGTCTGAGATTCTGGGCATGTACAACCATATCCAACATAAAACCATTTCTGGGAAGACACGTTTATTATTGTTCATCTGCCCTGTAGTTTCTCAAGAAGACCACCTATGGTCTTTTTACAATCTAGGAAAAATTACCACGCCGCAGGAGCTTCTCCAACCACAAGAAGATACCACTCCTGCCAGCAAGATGGCTACAGTCAACAAGACAGAAAAACAAGTGCCGGCAAAGAGGTGGAGGAAGTGGAGCCCACGTGCACCGCCGGCAGGAGTGTAAACTGAGGCACTGCCATGAGAAACATATGTGGGGCCTCCAAGAAATCACACAGAGGGGACAGAGCTGGTTCCGAGGATGGAAGGACCTGGGTTTCATTTCCAGCACCCATATGGCAGCTTACAATCATCTAGAACTTAAGTTCCAGGGTCTCAGGTACTCTCTTTGGCCTCCATGGCACCAGGCGGTACACAAGCATACATGCAGTCAAAAGATCATATCCATAAAATACAATTTTAAATTTAAAAATATAATGGAAAAAAAAAAAAGAAATCAAAAATGGGGGACTGGTTGACCACAGAGAGTGCAAGCAGGATCTAGCAGGGATGCCTGTGCTCCTGAGCCTGTCACCAGTGTTCACAACCCACGTGCCTAGTGACAAGCAAGCCAATGAGCAAATATCCAGAGGACAGTCAGCCTATGAGGAAAGGAACTCCCACACTCGGTAACAGGAATGACCCTGGAGGCAGAACGACCCATGGGGTGACACATTAAGTAAAACAAGCCATCACTAAGCTAACTAACTAACTAAATAAATAAATAAATAACTGTAATGTACTCACTTCAGATTTGGATGCCTTGAAATAGATAGCAAGCCAGTTCCAGAGCCAAGAAGCACTTTGGAGGAGATGGTCTTAGAGCTGTCTTAGATGTGTGAATTAATACCACAGAACTGCACAATTAAATGTGCTGAAGGTGGCTGACTTTATATTTGTGCACTTTACCATAATTTTACTATTAAAAAAGGATTACTTATCCAAAGGATAATAAATTCTTAAAACCAAGACCATCCACTGGCAGCAGTGAATACACAGAGCTAGGATGGCTCCCTCCAGCCCCAGTCACAAAGACACTGGCTTCCAAATGGGTAATTAAAAGTTTGTGTAGCTCTGAGTGTCACTGTCTCTGGGACTTGCCACCCATTTTGTATGCACAAGCCACCAGGGTGTCTGTGCTGCTGGCCCCTGGGTCCTTCTGGCTCACAGATGTCCAGAGGAGCAGCCGGTGCCCGCACAGCTGTCAGGCTGTGTGCACCCACGTGTGTGGGAGGTCCCTTCTACTCACCCGACATCAACGATGGAGGTGCTGTTCTTCACAGCCAAAGCCACGCACTTCCCGCCCTCACTTGTTATTCTGTTTTTCCCTAGTCTGCAGAGAGGGATGCACGGTTAGCCTCTGCCTGGGAACTTCACCCAGGCCATCCTTCCCAGCACCGAGTCCACCAGGCCTTCTTGCCAGTGTGTTCTTGCTCTTGGTACTCATATATCTATGCCTGGGGTCTCCTCACAGGGAGGGACCCACAGCCCGGGACCAGCCACCCGAGGAGACTGCTCATGATCTCTGCTGGTGGTCAACCACTGGAGCCTTTCCTGGGGTTCTCTAAGTGACCCCAAGACCATCACTCACTTCAGTGATGAAGGATGCTCATATTTATTGACAGGGGCCAAGGTGCGTGTTTCCATTACCAGGAGGACTGGATGGTCAGCCTGAAAGGGCTCATCTATGACAGTACCAGGGATCAAGCACCCTGGAGGAGGAGGATCTTCTCTGACATTCCAGAAAGGGCAATAGATACAACCCTTCTTCCTAGCCAATGGTTAGGGAGATTAAAGTGCTAACTCCCCACCAACAGGTTCACAATCCAGGCCCCACACTGGGTCATAATTCCTCTACAGGATGAGCACCCCTCGCCAGTTTGGACCAGTATGGCCATGGGGCTGGCAGAGGATTTAGGGTGAAACCTCTTTATGATAACATTGGTTCATGTAGTAATGGAAAAGGTGACCTGGGTACTTGTAGAGAAAAGAAATTTCTAGAGAGTCCCCGCCCCTTCCCCACTTACTTACTTAAGGTGTGTGAGGCCTTTGCATTCATCCAGGATTTGGGCCACATACCTGGCTCCGATATCAGTGATCTGGTTGTTGTATAAACTTGGAGAGAAAGCACAGCCAGGGGCCTTTGTAAGCCTCACTGTCACTTGAACACCCCCTCCTACAGTGAGTACATGCCGCCTCTGCCTACTGGTTTCTACTGTCTAAGTTTAAAGGGGAACTCACAGAGCCCACAGTTTGGGCTCTGCCTCAGCCTGGCTCCAAAGTCAGACTTCCCTTCTATGCTAAATCCTTACACCACTCTAGCCTGTGATCACTGGGAGAATATACCACCATGCACAGCCCTGGCACGTGATGTAAATGCAGGTGATGGCGATTTAGGTTTTCTGAAGAGTAAAGTCCTGTGTCTTTTTTTACAAAACCATTTTCCCTATCCATTCTGATTGAAATGTAATATCAGTAAAGCAGTAAGGCTCCTCTCTGCAGTCTCCCATCATATATAACAGAGAGGAGCATGGGACCGTTTGACTATATGTCCTCATGCCTCAGGGCCCACAACTGAGGTCCAGGAGTGTGCCGTGACAGAAAAAGCAGCAGCCATGGGGCCACCTGCTCTCACCTCAACTCCAAAACTCAAAGCTCTTTGTCACTGATCTAGCAACTGACTATGTGTGGTCTTCACTTAAGCCTACTTGGTTCTGAGTATTCACTCCCTTTCCCGAGGTATTTGAAGAAGGTACTTGCTAGGACCCCTCTAGCTGTCTCACTAGTTTTCAACATACATACCCCTTGCCTTTGACCTAGAAATAGATATGAAGTAGTTAAGTCTGATGTATAAACAGGCATTTTAACCTCTACAAAACCTATCCCGACATGCTCTCTCCTCATATCCTCCAAAGCAGCAGACCTGGTTTGGGTCTCAATTGTTCAAGGAAGGAAGCTGGGGCTACACCTGAGTTCGTGTTGTGGGTGTGATGGTATACTCCTGTAAGCCCAGCATGTGGAGGCTGAGGATGGAGGATGCCAGCACTGGCCATAGTTTCTGTCTCCAGTGGACCACGTGGCTGCTATTCCTGCTGCTTAGAACTATGACCAGGTAGCAGGCCCAGGGTCCGCACGGGAGACTCACCCCAGGAACGTCACGATCTTGTACTTGGTCAGTTCCTCACACAGCACCTTCACCCCGGTGTCGGTGATCTGGTTGACGCTGAGTCTAAAACACAACAGTGACGATGGCCATACTCAGTCCAAAAATGTCTGTAGGCAGGACCAGCAACAAGGCTGGTCCAGAAACAGAAGGGTCACGGAGACCAAGAAGGGCATGTGTAGCCAGCAACCTCCAACATCCTGCATTTTGGGTGTGGCTTCTCCATCCTCTCTACACAGTAGGGATCATGAAGTCTGAACTGTGTGGGACCACCTTTAGAGATCACTGCCACTAAGGGGACCCTTGCCTTTTAGGAGTGGGGTCAGGGCATGAGATAACTTGCAAAACACAGGCCAGCACAGTCCCTACTAGAAATGACCCAGCTCCAATGCAGGAGAAAGTCGGACATCCTGCTGCCTAGGGAGATTGCTCGTTTGAAGCAGCTCTGGGTGGGAAATCAGAAGCTTTCTGGGAAAGGGCGGGTCTTGGCAGCAACCCTCTCCAGCTGACTCCCAATGCAAACGCTGCCTGTGCGGGCCAGATTGGGCACTGGCCACAGGACAAACAGGAAAACAGGGCCTCGGGGGCTGCTTCCCTATAGGTCAAGGGCCAGCCTCACGCTGCAATTTCTCTAGAAAAAAAAAAAAAAAAATCTCGGAACCAGCAGAATAGCTTCTCAGGACCAAAATGTTCATGAGTTTGTGAGTCCAGGGAGTCCAGGGGTAGAACCCAGGGCTTGCAGCATGCTAGGCAGGTATGCCTCTGAGCTACCAAGAGCCTTCCTCTTCGTCCCCTTTCCCATTTCTCTTTCTCTCCCCACCCCCACCCACCAAGCCATCTCTGTAACAAGCTACCCTGTCCAGGAAGAGGGAAAGCAGCTGAGAGACAAGGTGTGAGCAGGACCCCCCACCCACACCCCTCATGAGGGGACAGGATGGGGGCAGCAGACTTTCTACACTAGAACCCACTGGCAAATGCCCGACCCTACTGGGAGAAACAACCAGAGAAGCAAACAAAGGGCGTGGCTACGCTCCAATACAACTTTACTTACTAGCACAAGCCTCGGCTGAGTTGGACCCCAAACTGACATCCAGGACAAATAAAAAGTGAACAGAAAAAGATTTATTATCAAGCCACATCAAAAAGATAAGGTCAGCCTCTCACGACCTGTCCCCAAGAGTATGGTCTCAGGGCAAGCCCAGGGTGCCCACGGCACAGCCATCCCCTTAGGTCCCACACCAGGGGACAAAAGGCTGAGGTGCTTACTAACAATCAGGGCAGACCCTGGCTGACATCTCTGTCTCTGGCTATGCTCTCCCTCATATTTACAATAAACCTTCTCCTCTACCATACCTGTAAGAAATGGTATCAGCTCAGGACCCCCAAGACCAAGTTCTAAGCACAAAGGAGATTTCTTTGCTCCAGAGGAACAGAGAGCAGAGCATAAGAGACAAAGACAGGAGGTAGTGGATGAGGGAGAAGGAGAAGGGAGCAAAGGAGTGGGGGAAAGGGTACTTGTCACCGTGGGGACAAAGGACGGCCTCTGGATACAGAGAAGACAGATGCAGTACAAAGGAGAATGGCAGTTCATAAAGGTAGGAGGGAAAGCTCTGTGTTAGGATGAGGTGTTTAATAGTAGTTGGGCATGTTTACTGAGTGAGCCAAAGAGGGGGCTTTTAACTGTAGGACTTCAGTACTCTGATAGCTGGACTTCGGTGGTCAGTCTCAGGAGGAGGAAGTGTCCAAATAATGGGACAGATCCTGGGGTTAGCTTTAGCAATGCCATTTAATCGTTTTTGTTGTTGCTGTTGTTGTTGTTTTGTTTTGTTTTAGCAAGGCAGAGGGAACGGGGAAGAAGAGCGAAGCCTGACAGATCCATGCGCGAGCTGGCTAGTGTCCCTTCAATTTCCTTGGCAATAGCTTTTTAAAACCATTAGGGATGTGGCTCAATGGTAAGTGCGTGTGTGGTATGTATGGTGCCTCCAGTTCAAACTCCAATACTGAAGAAAAAAAATTAAAAATAAGACATGTCCTTTGTGTGATTCCATCTGGCTACAATACTAAGTAGTTGGCTGGAGCGACCATCTTGTATAGCCATATTGGGTCAGGATATAGAAGCCAGGTAGTAAGGCAAAAGAGAGCTGGGTTCTGGTCAGAGAGACAACATAGCAGCTTTTAATCACATATTCTTAGACTTTGCTCCAGAGAGAAGTAAGATATATGTAAGCCACCCAGATTTGACGTTTTCTCAAACTCTTTACTGCAATTAATCCTACCCGATGTCCTCAAGGGACTCAAAGTGCTTCTGTGAGGTCGACCATAGTATAAGCCCTGCTTTCCGATAAGCTGCTCTTTCCTCTGTGGGTGCCAGAGAGGCGGGAACCCACTCTGCTCCTGAGCTCCTTCTTACAGAAGGCTTCGGGTTCTAGGCTGCCTTCTGTCTTCAGCCTCATACACACCGAGTCCCCACATGGTTTTTATTCACCGAGTTCCCAGGCCTAAGAATGAGCTCCAAACCACCACTGCAGAACTGCAAGAGTCAAGCTGGGGCAGACTGAAGTCCCTGCAGAGACTGGCCAGCTTTGTTTCCTGCAGGCAATGTTAACGGGAGAAGCGGAGTGGCCTCTCATTTCTACTGTCAAGCAGGAAAAGCACCGGAAGACAGCTGCCTTTCTCAGGAGAAGCAAGGCCACTTAGTTCACAGTCTGCCTTCCCTGGGGCCAGATACTAGGAGCCAAAGGCAAGAGTCTGCTCTTTCTGAGCCTCCCGCTCATCTTCAAGGGCAGCTCTTCCCCTTCTGGCCCCACCAGGTCTCAGCTGTGGGGCCTGGAGCAATTCCTTTACTTCCTTATATCCATACTTCCTATTTGCCTAAATGGGCACTATAGTTCCGAGGCAATAGCAGCCCCTGCCTCTACAGGAATGTTGCTGGTCTTTGCGACTTGGTGGGTTCTTCTTTTTCCCACCCTTTATCCCTACCCTGTTTCACCTCCTATCACTAAAGAGAAGAGAAAGAAGGATGGAAGAGAGAGAGAGAGAGAGAGAGAGAGAGAGAGAGAGAGAGAGAGAGAGAATCTAATTTCTTCTTTTCTTCTTTGAGCATGACTAACAGACTCCAACCAATCCCACCTGAATGACCAGAAACCACTAAAACCACTAACTCTTTGGGGGCTTTAGCATTTATATACCCTCTGAAGAGTTCCTGGAGTTCCAAACATCATACAACTGCAGAAACTATCTGTAGCTGGCAAAAGCATGCCTCTGCTATAGCACAAGGCAAATCATAGTCAGCGGCTACAGACAGTCCAACACAGCCCAACATCCCTACTCCTGGGATTAAAACAAAAGCACACTCTTATAATATTTGTGTGTGTGTGTGTGTGTGTGTGTGTTTTAAAGAAACCAAATTCCAGACAATTCTAGACTTGTCACTACAGGGGAAAGAGCATTAAGCTGGTTACAACCCTAATGCATTTCACCCACTTTCTGTATACATGGGCTGTTGGGTTGGCCATGCTACAACTCTCCCTTGAGCTTCCTGAGATTACAGTTGGTTACAGGATGCCCAACTGGATCCGATCTGGTCACCTGACTTGCTTTCCTTCTTGCCTCCCCTACCCATTCCCAGATAGAAGGGTTAAACCCTTGTGTAATGGACAGACCAAGAATCTTAAACCAGGTTTCTAGTCATGTGGCCCCAAGCCCTTCAGCCTCACCTGATAACCGTGAGACGGCTAAAGCAAGGCTGCAGCTCCTGTACTCCATAGTCATTGAGGTTGTTGTTGTCCAGGTCTAGGGCCAGCTGCCTGTGGAAGTGATGCAGGACGAAGGACAGGGCGCTGCAGTCCGCAGAGCAAGCGTTGCAGAAGGCCAGCTTGAGGTAGTCCGCACTGATGCCCCTGGCGGCGAGGCGCCCCACCTTCTGGCTCTGCGTCTCATAGATGCAGCGCAGCATCCACAGGAATGTAGGCATGGCATGCACCTGGTTAAAGCCTCCAGACTGGACCCGCGGTAGGCTCTTCAAGTAGGAGCGCAGGCTGGCAAACAGGTGAGCCCACAGGGCCTTGCGCTTCCTCCTTAGGACAGCCTTGGGCACGAGCTGCCGAAGGAGTTTCTGTCGGGCTTTGGCCAGCAGCCCACACAGGAAGAGGTTGGTGAACTGGAAGTGATCTTTGTTCCTGAAAGGATCAGGGCCCAACCGGCTTCTGCCACCCAGGCACTGGAAGGAGAAGAAGGAAGGATGGCAGGACGAGCTTGTTGCCTCCCCTGGAGACGTCCATTCTCGAAAGAACCTTAGCAACTCCCGGGTGCTCACTTTGTCATCTGCTACCAGGAAGAAGGCGGTGAAGAAGGCCTGGAGCGTAAGGTGGAAAAATTCGTAAGACTGGCCCTGCTCAGGGCCCACATCGGGCAAAGCCCGCAGGAAGCCCAGCTGCAGATCTCCTTCCTGCAGCTTCGACGCCTGCACCTCCTCCTGGCCAAACACAAAGAGGCTCCTGTCCGTGCCTCGATGAGCCACCTCGCCCAGCGCATGCAGCGTGCGCCAGCCTGCACGTAGGGTTTCCGCCGGGCTGCGCGTGTTGCGCTGCACCAGGCTGCTGGGTTGCGTCCTGTTCAGATGCACCTCAGTGACCAGCAGAAAGACATCAGTCAGGGTCACAGCACAGTCCGGCAACTGCGAGGAGCCCTCGAAGGCCGTGTGGAAGTGCTGAAAGCAACGGAAGATGATCCAGCAGAAGAGCGGCACCCCGCACAGGCTGCAGAGGTTGGGGTTGGCATCGAGCTGCTGCAGCAGATGCTCCTGCGCCGTGCGCTCGGGGAACATCCTGCGGGCATAGGTGCGCAGGTGGTTCGGGGAGAAGCCCCGGAGCAGCACCTTTTTGCGCAGGAGCTGGCGGGGGACCTCCACACCTGTGCGAGCCGTGAGCAGTTTGCCCGCACCCTTGAGCATCCTCCCGCTTAGGAGGTTAGCCAGCAGGACCAGAGGGTGAGCCGGCTCCCATGGGCAGCAGTTATCTGGCACGCGGCTCAGGTCGAAGTCTGAGTGCAGCTCATCTAGGCCGTCGAAAGTGAAGAGCGCCGTGTGGGGAAAGCGCAGCAAAAAGGAGAACACCTCCTCTGGGTCCTGCTCCGGGTAGCAGAAATGCTTGAAGAGCAAGTCCTGCAGAGTCAGCATGTCGCTCTCCTTGAAGCAGCTGAACATGCGGCAGCGGAAGTGGAAGAAGAATTTGGCCGTCGGGGTCAACCTGCCCGACGCCCAGAGGCTCTGCAACCTCTGCAGCAGCATGGACTTGCCCACTCCCGCGTCCCCAAACATGAAGACAGTCTCTCCATGCTCATTGAGGACCCCCGTGCTGTGGTCCAGCAGGCAATCCAGGCCTCCTAGGCTGCCCAGGTTTTCATTGTTGAAGCCTACCAGCTCCATGAGTGTGTCCATATAGATCTCCTCCAGCAGCAGGTCCTCCTTTTGGGCGTAGCACAGCATGAACTTGGAGTCGCGGCCCAGTTGGTGTCGCAGCTGTTGGGTATACCTGCTTACTGGAGCGGGGAGGAGTGTTTCCCAGCAACCGGGTGAGGGGACAGGGAGTAGATGCGTTAAACAGAGCAGCTTGGGACAGAGAGGCAAGCACATAAGCAAACAAACAGCCCAGACGCTGAGCCAAATCATTTACTCCTTTAACAGGAGCCCCCAAAGCCTCAAAGAGCCAGTGTCCCAGAACTTGAGGGTCAGGCCTTCCCTCCTTCTGCTTGACTTTAGGTTTAGCCAGCTGCAGGCCCCTCCAGGTCAAGAATCTGAAACAAGCCTCCCTTGTTTCTCTGCACAATGTTGTCATTGAACTCTAGAGACAGAAGCCACTCACACTCGAGGGCCAGGCTGTGCTGCCCCATCCCAATCCACAGACCTGTTTGAATAGTGAGTCTGCACTGAGAGGGGGAAGTTACCCCAGCCGTTCTTTGCTTTGTAATACTGTTCTTGAATAAGGGTCCGACAGAACTGCACGTCAAAATGTTTGGTTATAAAAATACAAGGCTGGGCATTAATCTGACTTACAAAGGAGCTGTGCCTAGCCTCAAACATCACCATCAAACATGCAGAGCTATCGTAGTGCAACCAACCGCTGCCTCCCAGGGTGAGCACCTTGGGGCACAGATGCTCAGGGTAAACCCCAAGGGTGAGCCCAAGAGGCAGAGATGCCACAGTGTGCTCCACCATGTCCATGCTCCCATCAAACCTGAGTGATGAAAAATGGGGCTTATGCCAAACGAAAGAGTGTTCTACACGCTCCTTTAAAATTGTTCTTGAATTTAAATTATCTGATTAACAAAATTCAGATACTCATATGTACACTTCTGGATTCACCCCATCAACTTAGTCCAACTGATTGTTCAAAATTTGTAAAGAGGGATGGATATGGTGGCACACCTTTGTAATCTCTACTCAGGAGGCTGAGGCAGGAAGATCAAGAGTTCAAGACCAGCCTGGGCTTACACTGGTAGATCCTGCTCCCAAAACACAAATCCTAAAAAGAAGTTTAAAGTTAATTGCACGTTATCTATAGCTCACTTGGGTCTAACTCATAATAATTTATATTGCAGAAATTTTGCTAATCACATAATATACTAGTCATTTAAGTTTTAGTAAATTTATAGAGTTTAATAAGTACTACTATAGTTCATTCTAGAATGTCTATCATCCTCCTGAAATTTTTGGAGCTGATTTGTAGCCAGCCTCTGTTCTGTCCCAGCTCCAGATACTGACAACTGCCGGTGGGCTTCTCCTCTTTATAAATGTGCTTTTTTAATAGATATGAAATCTTGCAATATAATTCTATCATGTAGAATAAATTACTCTCTACATGCTAGTCATGGCTGAAGGAACCAAAAGAGAAGTCCTTGAGAGAACCACTCAGCGTGGGATAAATGTGTATACATACACACACACACACACACACACACACACACACACACACACACACACACGAAGGAAATGAGGCAGGCAGGAAAAGAATAATGTGAGCAAGAGGCTGCCTAAGGACAGCTAGCACCTGGGGCTACAGGAGCAAACTCAGCCTTGGCACTGCTGCATGGCTTTATTCTCTGTAAACATTCACTTTCTGGGAAGGTTATTTTGTTTCCAAGTGTAACCTCTTGAATCTGATATGGCCTACGAAGGCCAATAACAGGGCCAGACATCAGGCTTTGGGTAGGTGATGGATCTTTAAGGCTGTGACCTCACCAAGATGAATCCACTGTCAGTTTCATAATCTGATGGAATTGTAGGGAAGAGGCAGAAACTAGGAGGTGGGGTTCGTGGGAAGAGACGGGTCACTGTGTCTTGTCCCTGGCTCCTTGCTGTCTGTCACTGTTGCCAGAGAGCAGCAATTCTCTGCCATGTTCGTCCACCATAATGCTTCAGCCCCACTTAGGCAAAGGGGCCTAGCAACCGTGGACTGAGACACTAAAACAGAGCTTTTCCTCTTGAAGTTGCTTTTCTAGACATTTTGTCACAGAGTTGTAAAGTGACTAGAACCCCAGGCCAGACTGGAGTCTAAAATTGGAGTGGAGGGCCCTTGTTCCTGGTAGATGTCAATAGATGTCACAAAGCAGGGTTAGAACCCTGTCCCAGAGCAGACTCTGCCCTGATCAGTTGCACCCTCTGTTGCTGCTGCTGCTGCCACCCTGGTCACCTTGCCATAGACTCTGAACTCCTAAAAGACAGCACATTCTACGCCTGGGCATTACTGCACCCTCAGGGTCCAGCATAGTGCTTCAGCATGTGTTGGGTGCATCATTAAAAACTCTGGAGCTAAGCGGTCAATGAATGAATGAAAACACGGACTGGCTCCTGAATGACCAAAGAACTTTACCTAGAATCAAACCTGGCAGTTCTGTTTCTGGAAAGGTATCTTTCTTTTTTATTGTTATTTGTATCTTGGAGGTTGAGCTCAGAGCTATGCACACTAGGCAAATACATTACCTACCACTGAGTGACATCTTAGCCCTCCCAGAACAAACTGAAAACAAACAAAGCCCACAGTGTCAAAACTGCTACCTCTGAGTCAGAGGAGGCAGTGAGCAAACACTCAGAACAAAGACCATTTCCATAACTTGTGGGAGACCAAAACAAGCTTCGAGAAGAGGGCTGGGGATGTAACCCAATGGAAAGGCACTGGCCCCGGCATGCCTAAGGCCCAGGGTTCCATCCCTAAAACCAAAGGAAGAAAAAGGAAACAGACAGAGTTGCTCCACGCGTTTGGTTCAATTGCAACCACCTGGTCTGCGCTCTGGTGTCAGGAACCATCTCTTCTTTCCAAAATGGAAGGAACACTGGGGTGTTGCTGGGTGAGGTAGAGCCTAAAGCCACCAGGGTGCCTGCCCTTGCTGGCTGGCTACACATGTATGCCCACAGCATTTCCAGACCCCAGTGCCTCGCCCCTTACTCCAGCTTGTACTCCCACCGCGCTGACTCCTACCTGGGTCAGTATTGACGATAGTTTTGGTCCGAATGAGCTGGGAAGGGGAGAAGCCAATCTCTGAGAGCCACAGCCTGAGGTCCACGTAAGCATCCTCCAGCTGCTGCAGCACGTAGAGGAAGAACTCAGACACCTCCTCGCCTTTGCTCTGCACCAGGTCAAGGATCTTTCGGACCTACAGACAACACACGCATTAAGAGCATGCGCGCTGGTGTGAAGGACACCTTCCTGTCAAAAGGATCCCGGTGCATCCAGCTGCTAGCACCGTAGCAGTAGCCCGGCCACCTCCATACCCAGTGTAAGAGTCAACATGGAATCTGCAAAAACGGACCTCTTTAGCAAGATCTCAGCCCCGTGGCAATAAGAAGCCAGGAGGAATCTGTGAGCCTGAGAACAGATCAGACACAGATAGAGCCCTCCAGCTGTGGTCTTTTCTCTGACTTTCCCTGCTAATCTCACAGGTCACTGACATCCCAGGACAAGTGCGCTAAGGAGGTAGTCTCCTCAGAGACATAAGGACGTAGCCGTAGCTGGTCTACCCCGCAGGAGGGTAACATGACTCCCATCAAATCACATACTCAAAATGGCCTTTTAATTTAAAATACAGGCAAAACAATCAGAGCCTGTATTTAGAGGCACACACCTATAATCCTAGCACTTGGGAAAATGAGATAAGAGGATCGTAGTCCAAAAAACCAACCTAGAGAGGACCCTGTCTCAAAAAGCAAAAAAGGTGGGGGGATCAAAAGGGAAGCCCACAGCATACTGGCAGTTCCTTCCTATCTCTTCCTGTTTCTTCTCAAATAAACTTTTCATTTCTCTATCCAAGGACTTCCAGGCCTCTGTTAGATTGTTCAGAAGATACCCTTGAGCTTAGGGAACTAAGAATTGCCCTACTTCCTACTTCATGGCGTGGGAAAGTCTTCAATGGGGCCCCACCTTGGGAGGCAGTCACTTCTAAGTCGGATTTTGTGGGTGGCTACCCTGAGTCTTTGCCTCTGTGCCCTTGGGGAGTCGAGGCACTGAGTGTGGCGCTCTGTGTCACCTACTCATTTAGGGCACACTTCTAAAGTGGACTGTGGATCAATACCCACAGCAGGGAGAGCTGAACTGGAAGGGCTTGCTCAGCCTCTGACAGAAGCAAACTGTTTGACTGGGCAGGAAGCTAATCATTTGGGCATTTATGATTCTGTGGAGACCTCAGTGTGAATGGACATATGTCATCAGTCTCTTCTGTAATTCATAAGTTGAGGCTCAAGGATGAAAATAGCCCAAAGACCACCGTGTGAGTTCACATATGTCACCAATACTCTTGTGTTACAGACGCTGTATGGGACTAAAAACAGCAACAACATCTGAAGACCCCAGTGTGAAATTTGGCCCAATATACCAAATTCCCCCAAGGCATTTGCAGGGGTGAGCAAGGCGGACCACTGCTAGAAAGCCAGGTCAGTGACTATCGGCACCCGTGTCCCCCACTGCACCTTGTCAGGCTTGGTGG
The DNA here is from genome assembly GCF_900095145.1 of Mus pahari. Taxonomy (NCBI): domain Eukaryota; kingdom Metazoa; phylum Chordata; class Mammalia; order Rodentia; family Muridae; genus Mus; species Mus pahari. The sequence continues at coordinate 73,562,342 of NC_034591.1, forward strand.
GACAGGCACACACAATCTCTGCATCTTCGGCTGAGAAGTAGCCATTCTCCAGCAGGTTGTCCACCAGACACTGAGTGTTCCGAATGTTGGGGACCAGATGTTCCCTGTTGATCTTCAGCAGTTTAATGTGGGAGTGACAGCCCGATGGGGTGCCTTCCATCTCATGATGGCCGCGCTCCTCCATTGCTCAAGTAGCCAGCAGCTACTTTTCTCAAATTCATCTTTGACCACATGTGTCTCGCTGGCAGGACAGGCAATCAGGATTCAGGGCCACCGCCCAGGATCCTGCCTTTCATTGCTGACCCTGAAGAGGTAAAGGACATTGTCAGCAAAGCAAACTTCCCTAGTGAATTCTCCCTCTCCCATCTCCCATCTTTCCTTGCATTTTTCTATGTCTGACAGGAAGAAGTCATGCCTAAGGATTTTGTCAGGGAGGATGAACAGCAACAATAAGCATAATTCTGTTGTAAGGTATATTTAATCTCAAAATCTTTATACTTATACTAAACTTCAACCAGCGTTACAGCTGGGCAGATATCTACCCTCTATGCCGTTATGGCTACTTCTCTGCCAACAATTCCAAGATGTGACTTGTCATACTCCTTCTAGGCCACTCTTACTCTGACTGGCCAACCCTCAGGGCCAGTTCCCACCATCTTTAACCCATGGTGTCTTCTCTTGTCTCCACCTTCTCTCTTCCTCTTGGTCCTCCTCACATCCCAAGCCTGGGAACCAAAGCCCTGCCCACCTCTCTTCTGCCCAGCTATAGGCTGAAGGCATCTTTATTCAACCAATAGATTTAAATTAAGGAGCAAGGCTACTCTCGATGTAACCTTGGAGGTCAGTATTTAGTATTACAACACAACGACAGACCAAACCTCAACACAGTTCACTGCTGTCTGGTTTTCTGCAACACCAAATGTGTTCATCAGTGTTACTACCACTGCAGCAAGAGACCAGTGCCAGGAAAGAAAGACTGATTCTGCCTCCTTGTTTCAGTCCTTCCGATGGAAGGCATGGCAGAGTGGAGCAACTATGTCTTCACGTGGAGACCGGGGAGGAGAGAGGGGGAGAGAGGGAAGAAGATGGTTACTAGGACCCACTTAAGGACCCATGGCTTCTTCAGTAAGTGACACCCAAAAGGCATAAAGCTGATAATACCGAATCCAAATGGCTGGTCACACTGAGTCTCTGGCATCATCCCTTGAAGGAAGATAAACTCTGAGCATGGACTTCTTCACTTAGACCTTCACTGTCTTTCTGGAATCTGCAAAACCAACAAGGATGTAGAGGGCAAAAAGTATTTGTGCACACAGGCACAGAAGCCAGAAAAGTTAAACTCATGGGTTATCCTTCAAAGGAAGGAGATGTTTAGCCTGTCGTCCTCCTGGTGTGCTGGGAGAGGTTGTAGTTTACAACCTGGTGATCTTCTGCTGTCTGATGAGCCAGGCTCTGCCCATATTGCCCAGAATTTGTGATTTACTTATCCCAGGCCTTTTCCCTCTAAAACTTTATGCGTTACTTTAGACCATAAAACTAATCCTAGTAAGAGATGCTTTTTCTATTTTACAACAGCCTGAGTGACATCTATGCCTTAGGGCCATGCATTATGTTGACCTCAGTCATTCTCCCTAGACCATGACCTTGAGCGATGTTTCTACCTCAACAAGAACAATCTTACAAAGGAAGCCATGTGACCTCTGCAAAGAGCTTCAGTGTAAACATGCCTGGGCTTTGCTATACTCACAGAACCGAGCTACTTGTTATCACAAAACCTTTCCCCCAAAATTGTGTTGTGCTTAAATATGGCTAAATAAATGATCTGGTGTCAGAGTACCAAAACCTGACTGAACCAAGTTTAATTCTTGTCTTTTTGAGGATCATTTCACTGACAGATATAAAGCCTGCAGGGACCCTTCCACACAAGGAGGGCCTCTTTTTAAATTTAAATGTTATTATAAAAAGTTGCAAAGAAGATATCACACACTGAAATTAACCAGCTCCAAAGACTAAATATCTTAGTGAACTTTGAAACAGTTAAAATAGCCATTTGGAAAGAAAGCAATAGAGTTTCACGTTGGGTTTTGTTCTTCTATAATCAAATACTTATCTACTACCCCAAACAAAAATCCTAAGAGAAAATTAAAATTAGAAAAATAGGGGGCTGGAGAGATGGCTCAGAGGTTAAGAACACTGAATGCTCTTCCAGAGGTCCTGAGTTCAATTCCCAGCAACCCACATGGTGGCTCACAACCATCTGTAATGGGATCTGATACCCTCTTCTGGTCTGTCTGAAGACAGCTACAGCATACTCACATACATAAAATAAATAAAATAAACATTTAAGCTGGGCATGGTGGCGCACACCTTTAATCCCAGCACTCGGGAGGCAAAGGCAGGCAGATTTCTGAGTTCGAGGCCAGCCTGGTCTACAAAGTGAGTTCCAGGACAGCCAGGGCTATATAGAGAAACCCTGTCTCAAAAAACCAAAAATAAATAATAATAATAATAATAATAATAATAATAATAATATAATAAAGAAAGAAACAAACATTTAAAAATTAGAAAAAATGAGCTTTATACCATTTTCATAACTCATGTTCATTGTTTATATTTAGTTCTTGCTGTTTGTGAGACAGGTTTCACTACATAGCTTTGATTGCCAGGATTAAAGGCATGGCCAGCCTTGTTTGGGGTTTTGGATGGTATTTGGGAGTGCTACAAAGATAGCTCAGGCACCAGGACTCTCTTAGCACCCAGAGCCAGAGACAGACGTGCCTGGAACAAAGGAGGCAGACAGTCATCTCACTCAGCTATGGTACCTATGACCCACATCAACGACCAGCATGGCACAAAACCCTGAGGGTGCAGTAGTGGCACACACACCTTGGTGGTAACCAACAGCTCTCTAGTTGGACTTAAGACCTGCTCAAAATTGGAAACAATACCTGGTACAGGAAACCTAGATAATTACTCAGTGCTAGTGAAATCATGGTTATCAGAAGAGACTCTACAACTACTAATTTATTAAACAAGTATAATCTCAACCAATAATTTATAAACATTTGTCCTTATACCCACAGCTCAGAGTAATCTTCACCCTTCATCAGGGAAACTGCAACAGATGGAGACCACTATAGAAAATCACAACTAATCAAAACACCAAGCTATGAAGACCAGTCCCAATGGGTTCATTTACAAAACAGTCCCATATCTAAGGCTCAGGAAGCATGTTGGAAGAAGGGGCAGAAATACTGTAAGAGCCAGAGGATTGGAAAGTTGTCTATGAGGTTGTATCTCTTAGTGATCTCAGAAGCTACATCCATAAAGTCTCACCAACATGACGGCCCAAATAAGGATGACACCAATGAACATGCCAAACTGGACAAAGAAAAGACCATGAGGACTCCTCAACCCTACACAAGCAATTAATTATAGGCAACTGGTGAAAGCCGGGATCAGGAATGGTTAGCCCTGACAGCATACATACAAGTAACACTATATGGACTGAAGGGTTATATGTAGGAATATATATTGCACACACACACACACACACACACACACACACACACACACACAGCCATATTCTGTCTAGGCTGCTCTTACTCAGACTGGCCAGCCCTCAGGGCCAATTCTCACTACCTTTAACCCATGGTGTCATGGAATTAGTGGGGAAAAAAAGGCATGAGTTTGAAGGAGAGTGGGGAAGGAGAATATAGCAAGGTTTGGAAGGGGAAGAAAGGAACAGAGAAATACTATAATTAAATTATAATCTCAAAAACATTTTGAAGTGCTTTAAAAGTGTATATTGTGAGATCAAAAAGTAAAAAAGGTATAACCATAACTAACTAGCTCAATAAATAATCGTCAAGGAAACGGAGGACAAGAACTGTAACAGCAGCAAGTCTCTGGGAGCCTGTGAGAAAAGTGGAAGCTGAAGCCCAGAGTGGAAACTTTCTCTTGAAATGCTCACAAGTGTGAGAGAAGAGGGAAAGGCCACGGTTCTCCCCGGGTGAGTCAGCGTGTTTAGAAGGCTGGGGAAAAGGAGGTTGAGCAACTTCCTTCATTCAGCTTGACCCAATTCTTATCAACTGGGAGTGGGCTGTTAGGCCGGCTTCTCTTTCCCATGCCTGCAATTCCCACAAACATTGTCCCTCGGCTTCCCAGGCTTTTCCTGTAATTCCTACCACGGGTACTTCACAGTTCACCAGCAAAAGGGGAAGCTCTCTCCTGATTTCTGACCACCTGAACAAAGCCACGGGTCACATGACCCCTAGCTGGCAAAGAGGCTGCTTTTTTGTAATTTTCAGAGGGCAGTGAGCTCTCTTTGGCAGGAAGTGAAGGAGGAATAGACATCAAAAAGGAAACAAAGAAACACATTGCCTAATAAACCAAAAGCCAGAGACAGGGCAAACTGCCATGAGACACCTCAGAGTGACTGAGCATGAGCAGGTGACACCAGAAACAGAGAGCCAAGGTCACAACCTGCCAAAGGTGGGCCCTGTGGAAGGCAAGGGAGCTGGGAGGAGAGAGTAGGAGGGACAGCAGAGGAGTAAAGGAAAGGGAGGGCTGGAGAAGGGAGGGAGAGGAAGAAGAAGGGGTGGAGAAGATGAAGGAGGAATGGCAAAGGTTGAGTTTACAGAGCTAGGCCACTGTGTAGGGGGAGGTTTTCCCAGCTCTCTAGATGGAGCCTTGAGGATGGAAGTTGAAGGGAGATCCTGTCCAGACAGTCCAAGGAAACAACCAAAGAAACAAATCAAGGCTGTGGATGTGGCCTGAAACCGAGACCTCAGGCAGTAGAAGGCAAAGTGGAACACCAAGTAGAAAAATTAGGATAAAATAGGCAGGTCATAATCAGAGGCAGGTAGAGTATGTTGGTAAGAGGAAACCCCTGAGTGTGTGTGTGTGTGTGTGTGTGTGTGTGTGTGTGTGTGTGTGTGTGTGAGTCAGTCAGTCTGTGTGTCTATGTTCCTGGCATTTTTATTTGTTTAAGATGGGGATCTTGCTTTTAGTTGTCCTGGGACTCCTATGTACCTGAGACTGACCTAAACAGACAATCCTCCTGCCTCAGCCTCCTGAGTCCTGAGACTTACAGGCCCGTGTCATAATGCATGGCTCTTTCTGTCTGTCTCCAGGCTAGGAGAATGCCCAGTATTGTGGGAACTGATCTCTATGTTCCCTCTTGCAACTTGGACTTCTGAACCAGATATGCAGTGGATGTTGGGGAAGGAAGTAACAGAGGAAAGAAGATTAGAGAACAGGGTCATTTTTTAAAGGCTCCCTATGTTTCTTAGGCTGGTCTTGAACCTATGAGCCCGAGTGATTCACTCAGGGTCCTGAGTATCCACAAATAAGACAGTGCTTGAAGAGAAGATCCTAAAGGATGATAGAGCAAGGTTACTTATAAAGTACACTATAAACCTCATGGTAGTTCTATTTTACTATTTAAAATAATAATTTATTTTGTTTTCTGTGCATTGGTGTGAGGGTGTCAGATCCTTTAGAACTGGAGTTACAGACAGTTGTGAGCTGCCACATGGATGCTGGGAGTTGAACCTAGGTCCTCTGGAAGAGATCCAGTGCTCTTTAACCGCTGAGCCATCTCCACCCCCTATTTAGTATTTTTTATGGTTTTTTACATTTATTCATTCAGTATGTGTGCATGCACTCACATGTGTACAAGCACCAAGGTGATGTGTGGTGGGCAGAAGACAATGTTCCAGAATCAGTTACCAGATGGATCTGGGGACTAAAATCCAGTCACTAGGCTTGCAGGCAAGCACCTTTATCCCTTGAGCCATCTCACCAACCCTGGTAAATTCTTTTTTTTTTTTTTTTAGTTTACATTAATGAAAGTAAAAATAAGCATGTGACTTAATGAGATATTTCAATTAGTTAAATATATGCAAAGCATTGCTCTAATATGTCCTCTGTAAAACATGCAGTTTCCTCTGAGAGTAAAATTTCCATCTTGGAGGGAAGCTTTTTAAGACATAGGATGTTAGAACAAGGTAAACAAGAAGATAGTCTAAGCCGGGCAGTGGTGCATTCCAGCACTTGGGAGGCAGAG
>NC_034591.1:73568838-73575477 GCF_900095145.1 Mus pahari
CTTGGAAAGGACTCTCTCCAACCTGTTGAGCTGCCTGCAGGCGGTGCAATAGACTCCAGGTTTCCAGCTTCAGCAATCTGTCACCCACACTGGAGTGGGCTTTGGTTATAAAGGTCTCTGAGCCATTTCTGCTCCTGCAAATAATCCCTTACCCATATTCCTCTAAGTAGCCCCAATAAAACTGTTCATTTGTTTACCAAGTTGGACTTGGATGGTATCTATACTTTGGTCCCCCATTGGTTCCTTATCTAGGGTGAGTAAACATTTGTTCATGTCTCCCCAGAATAGTGTCACACAGCACAAGTTTATGAAGGAATGTCTGTGTACTTATTTTTCATATTGAAGCTTTTAAGTCTGGTGCGACTCATACTTAGAGATCATCTAGATTCTGGCCAGCAACACCTTAAGTGTTCAATGGCCACATGGTAGATGCAATTTTGCAACTCTGTACTCTTGAAATAGAAATCTACTGCCCTTTGTCAGTGCATAGCCTGATTGCAACTTTGTTCCCTGTCAGTTCCTTCTGCCCAGGAGCTACAGTTTTAATAAAGTAGCCTTTCTGGTCTTGTACACAACACGTGGCTTGGTCCAGTGTCTACAATGCTAGTACATCCCACCATTGGGTGTCACTGTCAATTCAATGGCTTTCCCCATCACATTCCTAAATTCTTGCCAGAGATGCATGAGAGACCCTGTTAAGGTGTGCTATAAAGAGTGTTCCCCTTTTTCTAGACTTTGCACTCCAAGTTAAGAGTCAGTGGTGCAAAGTAATTAGGCAATGTTACTGTCAGAATTCACACATGAGAGGTGTTATCCACAGTTAGGGGGAAGCTAGTAATGGTTTCCTGCTGTGTGACCTCCACTGATGGTAGGTTTGAAGTCAACTTTGAGAAGCTGTTACGGTGTGTCACTCTCACAAACTGAGGGAGCTTTCCAAGGACATTTTATAGGACCAGGTTTTTTCTTAGTAACAGCTAACTTTGAGGGCTTTGAGATCTATCAGAGGACATTTGTGTGGCCATATTGAGCGGCACTAGTTTTAGCTGATGGAGTAGAAAGATGTTCTCAGGGACTCTGGACTTGTGGCCTGATCTGATGTCTTAACAAAGCTGTTGAGAGTCTACCAACAAAAATGAGCCAAGGGCCCAGGGTTTGTTTGCTTTTTTCCCTCCCCTTCCTTGTGGTGAGCTGATACTGTCTCAACACTAGGCATCAACAGCCTTGAGAAGTGTCTTTAGCAACTTCCCTTTCTAAGAAATCTGCCCTGTGAGGAGAATCAGAAGTTCTGACAGGGTTTTGGTTCTGTTTCATTCGAACAAGGGCTCTGCTGTTGACTGTGAGAGGAATTGAGTGACTGAGTCAGCACAGTGTCTACAGCCACATAACGCAGCACCAGGCACATGTGAGTGCAATAAAATATAGCAAGGCCGTCAGATACAAGGCTGAGGAAAGTCAGGCTCAATAAAAGAGAATACACTGTATGCCTCTGTGTAGAAGCTGGGAGACACGATTGCAAAACAAGAGCCGTGCAAACTCCTGGAGACATAGAAATACTCTGTATCTTGAGTGAGATCTCTCTCTCTCTCTCTCTCTCTCTCTCTCTCTCTCTCTCTCTCTCTCTCTCTCTCTCTCTGTGTGTGTGTGTGTGTGTTTTGGTGTGTGTGTCTGTGTGTCTGTGTGTGTGTTTTGGTGTGTGTTTTGGTGTGTGTGCATAGTGTGTGTGGTGTGTGTGTGTATAGTGTGTATACATTCATGAATTCCACATTCTCAGATTCAACCAACCACGGATCAAGAATATTCAGAAAAATATCGCACCTCACTAAACATGGAAGAATTTGTAGATTTTTTTCCTTGTCATTGTTTCTTGAATCAAATGCTACAACCACTTTTATAGCACTTACAGTGCATTAGGCATCATAGAAATCTAAAGATGAATGGAATTTTTAGGATGGTATGTGTAGGTATATGAAGGTAATCGCTCTGTCATGTATCAGGGATTTGAGCACTGGTGGCTTTTGTTTTCCGTGGAGTATCCTGACACTGATCCCTGCAGACACGGAGGGAAGAACGTATACATAAACACACGCACACACATGCACATTTGCTAAGTGTCATCAACCTATATTTTTTAAATCTGAGATGTTCTGTGAGCGTTACGTTTGTTTTAGTTTCATGTTGTGAGAGAGTCTTACTGTGTACTGCAGTGTGGCCTCGAGCTCTCAAGATCCTTCTGCCTTGGTCTCCCATATGTCAGGGTTAAAAGCATGCACCACCATGCCTAGCTGAAAGCATTGCTTTATATTATATAGCAATAACATGTAGATTGCCATTTAAAAGTAGCAATCTACTTTTTGGGTTGAATCAAGAAGAGAATACTCAAAGAAGTCATTTCCCATCAGCCCCAGTGGCCTTATGATCCTGCCCTTTCCTTACATGCCCTGCTGTTGGAAACCTTCATTCATGCTTTTGGAACTACGTATATTTCCAAATAAATAACCCAGCTTTCTCCAAGTTGCTTTTGCAATACCAGCTGAGAAGATTCCAGATTTATATGATCCTTTCCCAGAAAACTATTCTGTAACAGCATAGCAGATGCTAATTAGAGTTACACCCCAAGTTGTTGCTACGTGGCCAGGCCATCTTACAAGCTCTTCTGTATAGAGGTTGGCCATAAGCACCAATGTAAGCCAAAGCAAGCCAGGCCAGCGTTAGAATCCGGCCACCCGCTCTACTTCTTCCCCAGTCCTGATTCCTCCTCCTCAAGCTCCCTGAGGTTGGGGTGTGTTCCTGGAGTGAGAGCTCGTAAGTAGCCTGTGACTCGGGGACTGAGGCTGTCACAGAAAGAGGGCACAGAAAGCCTGGCGTGTGAAGCAATGACTTTGCTGACTATGTGGCAGTTTATACAACCTTGCCCCCTTCTTCCTTGAAGACCGACACAGGCATAAGTCTGCTGTCCATTCAGCAGCTGTGCTGTCCCCACTAGGGTCTGGTTCACTCCCTCAGCCCCTCCTGTGGCTAGGAAATGAGAGTGAGTTTTGTGGGCTTACAATGATGGTAAGGGTGGGTACATGGCTGTCACTATTTCAGTCTTTCCTTTCTGGAACAATGACCAGACTCCCTGCAAACAGCTCCCCCCAGGCATCAGCCGTCAGCCTCACAAATCCCTACAGTGAGTGGAATGTGCATATATATATAGCTGTTGCAATACCAGCTGAGAAGATTCCAGATTGATATGAGCCATTCCCAGAAAACTATTCTGTAACAGCATAGCAGATGCTAATTAGAGATATACCAGAGAGAGAGAGAGAGAGAGAGAGAGAGAGAGAGAGAGAGAGAGAGAGAGAGAGAAATGTTGCTGTTGATAACCCTGGCTGTCGTGGACATTTTGCTCTGTAGACCAGGCTGGCCTTGAATGCAGAGATCCACCTACCTCTGCTTCCCTTGTGCTGGAATTAAAGGCATGCACCACCACTGCCCAACTTAAATTTTTTTTTTTAATTTCTATTTTATGTGTACGTGTAAGTTCCTTTATTTTATGTTTGTACATGCACCATGCATATGCCTAATGCTAGAAGAGACCAGGAGAGCAGCAGATCCTCTGAAACTGGGGATTGTGAGCTTGGCTGTGTGGGCGCTGGAAGGCAGCAATGCTCTGAACTCCTGAGCCATCTCTCCAGCCTGAGCGGAGCATCTTGCCAACTTGCAAAGGACCTTGGCATGCAATCAAGGGATGAGATACAACAGTTTGAGTTAATGTGTTTGATTTCTTAATCATCCATTAATGTGGCAAACCCTTCCCAATCCTTTGACAGATAAAATAATTTTAGACAAGAATAGGCAGAGGGCCCATGAGAAAGCTGGATTAAGACTGGTTGTCAAAGCAGCACGGAGGTATCTAATATATCTGCTCAGGAAGCTTGCACCTCTTCATGCACAAGACCACAATTTCTATAGGAGGGAAGCCAATTAAAAAATTCACCCTCAGTCATTGTAATGGCTACTTGTTTGTTTGTTTGTTTGATCGAGACAGGGTTTCCCTATACAGCCCTGGCTGTCCTGTAACTCACTCTGTAGACCAGGCTGGCCTCGAACTCAGAAATCCACCTGCCTGCCTCTGCCTCCTAAGTGTTGGGATTAAAGGCATGCACCACCACGCCCAGTGGAATGGCTATTTCTGGTTGTCAACTTGATTATATCTGGAATGAACTACAATCCGGAACTGGAGGGCTCACCTGTGATCCAAATCTTGAGGCTGGAAGAGACAAGTTTCTGACCTGGATCTTGGCAAGGAGATCTTGAGGCATAGTGGCCATGAAAAGTTTAGGACCAGGCAAGGTAGTACACACCTATAATTCCAGGAGGCTACGACAAAGAGATCTCTGAGTTCAATGTCATCCTGGGCCAAAAGAAGGCCCAGTTCCTGGTGTTGTAGTACATACACATCTTTAATCTGGGCCAAACCTTCTGCTGGAGATCTACATAAGGACATTGAAAGTAAAAAGATTCATTCTTCGATGCTTGTATTTACTTGCCAGCACGTCTGTTAGAACCTACTTCTACAGAAGACCAGCTGAAACAACTAGCCTCGTGGGACTGAGCAACTGCTAGATTCTTGGACTTCCCATTCACAGCTGATCATTGTGGGAGAGTTGGACTACAGACTATAAGTCATCATAATAAATTTTCTCAGTATAGAAAGATATTCCATATATTCTGTGACTCTAGAGAAGCCTGACTAATACAGTCACCCATCTTTAGGAGATCTGACTTCACCTTAGCCATTCCATTTCCTAGAAAGAGCCACCTAAGGAAACTGTCCACCTAAAGAAGACTGTCTGCCTTAGGAAACAGTGTCTATCCAAGGAAACGCTGCCCACTAAAGCCTCAGACTCAGGTGGCTTGAAGACCACCTGTGCACCTGGGAATAGTGAGAACCCTTCCTGGCTTGGGGACATATCTCAGTAAATAGGATAGATAGACTTCTGGGTGGATCAGGTTTACTTTATCTTCCAGTGAGCCGGGGCTATCAGCTGATAGCCTAGCTGGAACGCACACAGAAAGGGGGAAGGAACACCCTACAGAAATAGCTTTCTTGGCAAAAGCTCTTATTTCCTCCATGTGTGTGGGGTTGGGGGTTGGGGTGTGATCATATGCATGAGCATGTGCCACAGGGATCAAACTCTTGTGCTGTTCACCTTGGGTTCCTTTCCTAAGAGCGTTTCTCTTTAGGCTGGGCCAGCTGATAGCTGATCAGGCTAAGCTGGCCGGCCAATGAGTTCAAGGGATCCGCTTGTCTCTTCTCCCCCGTATGGGGATTACCAGTGCACACCAGCATGCCTACCTTTTGGTTTCTGGCCTTTGCAGTTGTTTACAGAATGTTCTACCTCCCCAGACCCCACACCTGCCCTTTTTTCCCCCTTCTTTTCGAGTTTGTTGTAGAACACTGTCCATTACTGTCTTCATCTGGGCGACTGTGGTGACCTGAAAGTGAGCTTGAGCTTGAGCTTACTGCAAATGACCTCTAAGCGTGGGCTTATTGGCCTCACAGAAGAAACTAGGGGACCCACCATTATCCCCTCCCCTGAGAGTCCATCCATGCTTGTGTCCCTCCCAGCCGGGGAAGCCATGATGCAGGGAAGGATGAGACTCTGTGATGTGGCTGCTTCGAGTCGCCCATGCTCCTAATCATAAACTCTTACCACGGTCTGTAAGCCCAGGGAACTCCAAGTTAGACTATGGTGGAGCGCTTACTTTGGTTTGCCATTGGTTCCCTATCTGTGTTTCTTGTTTTTGTTTTGTTTTCAATGCTGGGATTAAACCAAGACCCTTGTGCATGCAAATCAACAGGAGACGCGTGACTCTAAAACCTATCCCAGAAATGCTTCAGTTTGATTTCTCTGTAGCAGATGACTGATGCTGGGGTCTCTCTCTCATTACCACCCATTCTAATCGTTCCCAATGAAACCTGTCCGATTCTTGCTCCCTTTTGGATAAAGCTACATCTTAGAGCAGGGTGCCTGAAATCCTAGCACTTGGGAGGCTGAGGCAGGAGGATCATGAATTCTTAGGTAGTCTTGGTTATGGAGGAAGACACACACACACACACACACACACACACACACAAATGAAAGAAGCAAATAATATAAATAATATCCGCTTCAAGGTCAGAATTTGCTGTGTACAATATGGGCTTGCACAAATCGTGTTCATACAGTCTTGGGCACTGGAAACATGAATGGAATTTATTATTTATGTATTTAAGTAATCTTAGACTTGAAATCATCTGGGTGGAAAATGTCATTCAGAACATATCGGGTTCAGACAGCATTGTGACCAAAACCCCAGGGATAACTTGTTTCAGACATCCATGAAAGTTGAGAATCAAATCTGCACTCTCCTTTACGGAATGGCTTCTGTCTTATGCAAGAGTCATTTAATCCACAGCCTCCTTGCTGAGCAGTTTCCGGTGATGGAGATTGTTACACTAAATTCACACATGTGCAACTTGGATGGATTGTCAGAATTAAAGTGATGAGAAGTTGAGCCTACTGGCTCTCCACTCCTCCTGCTGCCAGGCAGTGGCTGGTTGGGCTGACCCACCCTAGGGTCTGGCGGATAGATCCCAATGCCAAGCCTGTT
>NC_034591.1:73575544-73577945 GCF_900095145.1 Mus pahari
CTCACTTGGTAGACCAGGCTGGCCTCAAACTCAGAAATCCGCCTGCCTCTGCCTCCCGAGTGCTGGGATTAAAGGCCTGCGCCACCAGGCCCGGCTGCCAAGCCTGTTCTTGTGCAGTGCTCATACAACAACATAGAACACACATGCTCAGCCACTCAAGTGGGTCCCAACATCTCTGCCACATGGTCCACCAAAATCCATGTTCTTCTTTCTATTTCCTATTTTGTTGTCGATCTTTTAATGAACTTACCTGGAAAAACAGCTAACTTTGATATTGTTTCTGTCACATCGGGAAATGATTGACAGGCCACATCTCTCAGTAGGTGGATGAAGCTGCCTTAGTTATTGAATGCTTTCAAGCTACATTAGCTCTTGTTTACTTTTAAGCATCTGAAAATGTTTAATCCCTCTGTATTTCAAAGCAGGGAGAGAAATTAGCCCCCACCCAAAGCCTCTTGCTCTTCTTCTTTCTCTTTCTCTCTCTTTCTTCACATAACTTGAATCACAGGCATGCAGGCACTGCCGTCCTGCCCACGGATAAAGGTATGCTGACACATCTGCGATAAGCATTCCTCAGAATTCAGTGCTGACGCACATCCTTCCACAACTGCTTGGCTTCTGGAAACCCCCCACATCTTCAGAGCCAGGTCTCCGTCCTCTGTCCCTAAAGCCCCACAAACAGTGCCCCTGAGCTAACCAGTCTCCTGGGATCACGGGCTTTTAGAGTAAAGAATACCATCCCACACGCCCATTTAATCATGCAAAATGAGACCCTGAGCTGGGTAAAGACTTTATAGACCCACAAAAACTAGAACCCAGGGCTCCTGCCATGAAGCAAATACTATCTCTGTTTGCTTCTGGCTAGAGTAACCCCCTTAACCAATGGCTTTCTCTATCATTCAGTAGGAACTGAATGAGAGAAAGGTCAGACCCTTTCTTAATCTGTTCTTCCCTTAAGCCCATCTCTCCCTACTGGGAATTCCCATGGTATTTTATCCTTACCGCTTTCGTGGGAGGTAATACCTTCTTTTGTAATTTATGTACCCTCTTGCCGAACCAGAGATACTGGCAATGAGTGACATCAATGCATTTGCATAGTCCAGAGAATCACTTCGGAAGCAGCACCCACCAAGTTTATCAGTAGACAGTGAAGGTTTACATCTGGGCTCCAAGTCCCTCATATATCTCCCACCTTTAAAAAGATAACTAGAGAACCAGGGATGGTGGCACAGACCCATAAACCTAGCACTCCTGAGGCAGGAGGATTGTCAGCTTGAGCTATACAAGGGAAAGTAAGACAGAAGGAAGGGAGGGAGGGAGGGAATCACTTGCAGCTTAGTGACTGTGGTGGTTTGAATATTCTTGGCCCAGGGAGTGGCACTATTAGGAGGTGTGGCCTTGTTGGAGGAAGTTTGTCATTGTGAGGGTGGGCTTTGAGAACTTCCTCCTAGCTGCCTGAAGATGCCAGTCTTCTCCTAGCTGCCTTCAGAATAAGATGTAGAACTCTCGGCTCCTTCTGCATCTGTCTGGATGCTGCCATATAAGCCAGCTCAGTTAAATGATGTCCTTTATAAGAGTTGCCTTGGTCCTGGTGTCTCTTCACAGTAACGAAAGCCCAACTAAGACAGTGACCCTGCCCTACACCTTATCAAGACTGATGCTTAACTAATAAGATACTTTTTCTGTTTAAGTCCAGTCTTTGAAAAAGGCCATGCCTGGAGCTCATTGCTGAGGGACCAAGACTAAAACATCCTAATAAAGAGAGCCAACAGAGGAAAGCAATCCTTTGGTTTTACCCATTCCTGGAGTTCCTCAAGGGAATAAAGTGTTCCCATGTCTCCCATGACTCATTGAATAAAGAAGCTTGCTGCCAAACTGATGGTCTGAGTTCAATCCCTGGGCCATACATAGTAGAAGAAGAGAATCAATTCCCACAAATTATCCTCTCAAGAGGTCCAAAAACCTGGGGAAGAAAAATTTCAGTTCCCCAGGAAGTGGACTGGGCTCCTCAGAAGGATCCACTGACCATGCGCCTTTAGTCATGGCAGCCCTGACTTGGGGAGGCTAAGTGTGGAGCTGAGTCAGCTCCTGGGACACCTGGCTGGAGGAGATAACAAGGCCAGAACTGAGCAGGTTTCCAAAATTCTTCAAGGTCTCATAGAACCAACATAGCAGCCAATCAAAGTTGTATTGATGTCACAGCTTTGCTCCTACCAATCATATTAGAGGTTACCTAACCCTTCGGGAAAATTCCTAGACCTGCATAAAAGGGGCCTGTGAGCCCCTCAGGTCACTGCCATTTTGATGAATGGTTGACCCCTGCATGCTGGTAACTTCTGCAGAATAAACGGTCTTTGTCTTTGCATACTATTTGAGTCTGGAGTCTTCCTTCAGTGATTCT
>NC_034591.1:73578376-73619848 GCF_900095145.1 Mus pahari
GAGATGGAGAACAGAGGGAGAGGGAGAGGGAGAGGGAGAGGGAGAGGGAGAGGGAGAGGTGCTATACACAGCACAGATCTGCAACCAGAAGATACCTGAAGGGTAACATTTAGGATTCTACCCAGAAAGTGTCTGAGGCTTCTCAGATGAAAGGCATTTCTTAAGAACAGCCTGTATTACTCACCACAAAAAGCCTAAGGTGGAACCTGGCTGTGAACAAACAAACACGCTGCTGACTGCTGGCCAAGGGCTCCACAAAATCTGTCCCACCTGAACATATGTGCACAGCCAGCCGAACCGGGACCACAAGCCTGTCACGGCTTTCAGATGGAGAGGACCAGAGTGCACGGATCCTGGGGGTCAATGAGACATTGAGATGACAGAGCCATCATCCCAAACTGTCCTCTTCAGAGCCTGCATGGCCCCGCAGGCCTTGATGGGTGAGCTGCTATCACAGGGAGACCTGTTTAACCAGCCACAGTACATGCAAGGAACGGAGAGGGACAGGGTGGTGCAGCCACCTAGCTGCAGGACAGCAGGCCAAGGTGCGGCTTTCCCCTTCAGTGGAGCATATCTTTGTGTCCTAAAAGTGCCAAGCCAAAAACAATTTTTTTTTTCTTTTCATACCCTGGCTTCTGGGTGTGTGGCTCAGGAGCACAACACACACTTAACACCCAGGAGGCCCTGGGTTCACCCCCAGCACTAAAAACAAAAAGGCAAAACAAAGCCAATCAGGAACCTCCCAACACTATGCAAATCCCCTAGCAGAGGAATTTGGATTTTCAAAGATAACATGGGTGGGGGAAGCACCTCTTTCAACCAGAGACGCAGAACAGACGCATGAAATACTGTCTTAGAGCCATGGAGGACCTAGTATGTTGTGCCTGCACTCTCTAACCCCACCTAGTCCTAAGTTCACTCATTCCCCTTTGGGGAGTTCTCTGTCCTTGCTTCCAGGAGCTAGGATGGACTAGAATCTCTCATACCCATCCATCAGGGCTCCTGATGAAGGATGTTCCTGGCCTAGAGGAGTTTCACCCATGCATATTTATCTGTCTCAGAAACTCCAGAGCAGAGACTATGGGCTGGGCTAGGCACACCTGGCTCTCAGCCCACTTTTACTGCGTTCTGAGTTTAAGAGTCTTATCCCCAAGTTGAAAACACTGCCTACATCCCTACATTGAGAGCAGCTTCACTCTCTAACAGAGGTTTGCTCCCTTTCAAAAGGGTTCCACACGCTAACCTGGGCTTGCTCCTCTCACCCCCATCCCTTCCTGCTTTTCTTCAGCACTGTGGATGGAGCAGTATGAGGTTTCTAACTTCAGTGTGCAACAGCTGATATAGTTTAACCATTTGATCCCCAAAATATTTGTGTTGGAAACTGATCCTCAAGATCATAGTTAGTGGTGTGTGGAGGTGGGACCTTTGAAGGAGTCTGGGTCATGGGGATCCCATCTTCACAATGGACCACAGCTAAATGCACCCAAGAAGCTCACGTATTAAAGTTGATAGTCGCCATCCTATGTGCTACTGGGAAATGGCAGAACCTTTAGTAGGTGAAAGAATGTTACACCACAGTATCAAATCACTGAGAGGACTAGTAGGACCTCACTATTATTCTTTTAATCCAGCCACCATGATTCCAACACCTTGTGGTGATATTTTGCTCCATCACAGGCACAAAGACAACAGGACCAAGCAATCATGGCTGAAACCTCTGAAGCCACGAGCCAAAACAAAACCTTTTTCCTTTTAAGTTGATTATCTCTGGCATTTTGTCACGGTGATGAAAACTGACTGTCATAACAGTGATCCCAAGGGAGTGGATTGGTTATGCTGAGAGGGGTCTGTTATAGAAGCAAGTCTGGCCTTCTCATGTGAGGCCTCTCTTTTCCCATAATCTTTTGCTTACAGATTAACAGTACAGAACAGCCACAGGGGACTCTTCAGCAGCCCTCTCCTGCATGTTAGATTAAAATCCTCTGATGTTTCTCAGCCCAGGAGTCTGTTCAGCCCGAGATAGCCCATTCTTTAGCTCCTCTCATTCTCTTCTGCCCCAGGCATCACCAAGAGGGCCACTCACTACTCACATACCCAGTTCCTTCCCCCTGCTGAGCTTCAGGCCTGCTGTCCCCACTCGCAAATGACCTTACCGCTCCTGTATACATCCCTAATGCTTTACTGAAAGTCTCCCTAGAGAGAAACCTCCAGGCCTCTAATCCTAGAAATGTTCTATCTCAGGAAGAGTTGTACATTTTATAATTATGTATTTTCTTGTGTGTTCACATCCTGCCTGTCTAAGGACTGAATGTCCATGTTTCCATTCATGAGTCTAACCCCCAGCACGATAGCCTTGGAGGGACCCTGAGTAATGTTTAGGTTTAAATGATACCATGGGGGCTTCATCCCCAGGGTAGTGGACTTATAAGAAGGGACAGAGAATGCTATCTTGGTTCCTCTGTCAGTCCCACAGGACACGGGTGCCCATCTGTAAACCAGGTAGAGAACTCCCACTATTCCTGCCTATGCTGGAGGTCTAATCTCATACTCCTTGCCTCCAGGACTAAAAGAAATAAACAGCTGTTGTTTAGAATACACAGTCTAAGATAGTTTTCCATACAGGTGACCATCCTTGCTTGTACACTCCATTAACCCACACACTTTATATAACCCAGACTCGTCTCAAAGCTGTTATCTTCCAGGCCTACCCCCAGAGTGCTGGCTAGCATTACAAGCATGCACTACAGACGCAGCTGAAACAATGTCTGGTCCTTATGTTTTCAGTTTTGGTTTTGTGACACTGGGACTTGAACCCAGGGACCTTGTGAATGCTGTACACACATTATAGCACTGCGTTATTCCCCTACCCCCTCCCCAGCTCCAGGCATTACTACGCCCCTGCTCCCACCGAGACCTTCTGAGAATAGGTGTTGAATTAACGTGTTGAGGAACTGAAACTCCGAGGAGCAAGGAAGAACCCGGAGATAGCACAGTTTTATACCAGTCTTCCAGGCTGAGGAGCCAACAGTGTTTCACACCCCTGGAAGTGCCCACTTCATTATTAGATATGCTAAAGCACCTTCCACTTATTCTTGACATTTACTCTTCCACCCCCACACTGCCCCACACAGACCTCTAGGAAGGTTGTGAGATCTCAAAAGGAGAAACAAGCCATTGGGATGCGGGGGGGGGGGTGAGTAAAAATTCAAAAACTGGGGTGTACTTGGAACTAAACTCTGTCGCTGTTTACCTAGTCTCCCCACCCACCCACACACCTGCCCACCATAAAGGAATACTACTTTACTGCATCCGGGGGACATTATTACAAAGCAAACAGTATAATCCACCCTAATAAAATTAAGTCTATACTGGTAACAAGGATTTCGAGTTTCCCTGTTTTGCTCCGTTTCATTTTTCCATTCAGTTACAGTCTAAGAGATGGTTGGGGTGTAAGAGGGGCACAAGAGGAAGAAGCTCCCACTTCTACTCCTTAAACAAGCAGGAACACCATTCTGAAGAAAAACGTGCGCACACCTGCCCTTAATTACAGGTAGGAGGCTGGAGAGATGGGTCGGACCAGCAAAGAGGGCGGGTCCTGCTAAACATCCAGGCGGAGATTAAGAACCCAGGCTGGGCTGGCTTCAAGTCCTGAGCCAAGCACTGTAGACTTGGGGTTAGTTCATTAACCTCACGGGACGTCAGCTGTCCCACCTGGAAGATGAGAGCCGCAACTAAGGGATATTGGGCTGTTGGGAAAACTAAGTGTGTGCCGGATAGGAATCAACAAACCAAACGACAACTCCTCATGGATTCCTCAGCCCAGTGTGGCACACAGCAAGGCTGTGGAGGAGTTCATCTTTATTATCTGCAATCTGCCATATCTTCATCACTTCGTTTCACCAAACCTAGCATCATGATAAGCTTTGACCCCTATTTTACAGATGCCAGAGCCCAGACTAAGGTCACACAGGAGATGGCAAAACTAGCCCTGGAGCCACAGTGCCCATGGTTATTACTGTCACCACACTAATCACTACTTACTGGAAGCTGGGGGGGGGGGGTACTGTGCAGATGAGCTCACCATGGCTCAAAACAACCTGTCTGGAAAGGCCGTCCTACTTTATGAATGGAGATACCACCGTTAGTTAAAGAAGAAGGCATGATGGTGTGACCCGAGGTTTCCTCCACATCCATCTGCTGTCTGCTCTACAGAGATCGGGAGCCAGCACCCGAAGCCTCAGAAAGCCAGCCTAACGGCCTGTTTTTAAAATCTCCATTGTACCAGGCATGGTGATGCCTGCTTTCAGTCCCAGCACTCTGGTGGCAGAACCAAGAGGATCAATCTGAGTTGGAGGCCAGCCTGATCTACATATCAAGTTCCAGGCCAGTTGAGGCTACTAGTGAGGCTACTACCGCCTCAAAAATATAATAACAATAAAATCAAATTTAAAACTGCATTGTTAAATGGAGCCAGGAATGTCCTTTCTGGGGGAATCTGTTGTCCTGTAGTATACAGAGGCTGTCGATCCCCAAGGGAAAGCCTAGCTTCCTATCTAGTTCCAGAAAGTTTGCTCCGTGGGTCATGGAAAAAAAAAATTAAGATTGTATTAGGATGAAGCACAGCACAGAGGTTCCTGGCCTTTGCATTTTTAATCTTCTGGGAATTGGGATAACACACGTAAAATTTCACCTTCTCACAGCTTTCCTAACACCAAAGACATTTCTTCAGTAATGTGTGACTGTCTTAGCTAGTGGCACATGGCTGTTAAAGCATCCACTGAGCCATTAACTACCACACTTACCTCTTCCAACCCTAACCTATGTGGTGGTGACAATACAACAGAACAGCAAGGGACATCTCCATTCTAAAATACAATAGCAACAGAAAGATATATATCTATATAGAGATGTATAAGGCTATATATCTCTATAGAGAGAGTGATCTCTATATATAAACAGCTAGACATAGGCATACAGACATAAACATATAGGTATAGACACAGATATATTCCAGTTACTCAGAAGGTTAAAGTGCTACAACCCAAAACCTCTGTAACTTAGTGAGATTCTGACTCAAGATTTTAAAAGTAAGAAGAGGGCAGGGTTATAGTGCAGTGGTAGAGTTCTTGCCTAGCATCTATAAAGTCTTAGTTAGGTTCAGTCTCTCCAACACCGTCTCTATCATGCAGCAATGATGTACCAAGACCTGGTGCTAATCAGGTGCTCTCTGGATTATTCCCTGGGCATTTGTCTTCAACCATGTAGCACTCCTTTAAAATACAGCGGTCTGTTGTTTTAGAGAGAGACCACTTGACAGCAAAACAAATACTAAAGCGAGTTTCCTGAGTAGCCTGTTGGTTTTAAGGAAGGATGGTACTTCATTCCCTTGTTGGTTATAACAAAGTGACTCTCTTTTAGGGACTCTGATAGGGCCCTCTCAGTTTGCAGCCCACACTCCACTGGTTGGCAGTAGGGAGGGTACTGGCAAGCCTGCTGTGGCTGACTCTGCAGAGGACTCTATCTGCCCAGTTTGGTGCCTGCCAAACGCAGATGAAATTCAAGTTTTAGTAAGCATCCAAACCAGGAAGTCTCGCCAGTATTCCAGCCCTGGCTGAAGTCCATTAGTTAACTGAAAAGACGGCACTTCTCCCTCTTACTACAGAGTCAAGTCTAGATGAAACACCTGCTCTCTCTGAGCCTCCACAGACACAGTCAAACATGTAGGTGGCTAAGAGCAGACTGCTACAGGGCTCGCAACTAGCTTTCTGCAGAACAACGAAGACAACAAGACTCGGGAGATTTGTGAAATGCCTAGAGCTCACTGTGGCGACAATTCAGAACAAGTACATATCTGGTTTCCTAACTTCATCTTGCCTAAAACCTTCCAAAGGAAAGGGGTAGAAGAAACGGTTATTTAAATCCTAGGAATCAAATGCCTTCCATTTCGGCAGTGACCCCTTCCTTTGGATAAAAGACACAGCCTTGGGATTTTCGTTGAAGCAAATATCAGTGACCACGCAGACTCTTATAGACACTTGACCTCACTCCTCTGTGGCTTTACAGTTTATATTTTGAATGTCTTATCTAAACAAGACTATCACCGATGCTCTGGTAGTGACAGTCCCAACAGAATGGGGCAGCTGGGTAGCAGTTTCAGCTGGGAGGCAGGCATCAGTTCAGGCAGGACTTGGAGCAGGACTTGGAATTCTCTTCTACTGATTCCTGACTGTCTTTGATGAACAAGTCCCTGGCCAGGAGTCAAGAGGAGGACGGGAACGCTGGGAACGACAATATCTCAGGCTATTGCCAGCAAGAGAGCCATGTGTGCCGCATCAATTGTGAGTCCTGCTGACAGCCCAGCTTTCTTAAGAATATATTTGGTACAGAAGAGCAGGAGAGTGGGGTTTTAAAGAAGACAGTTTCTGGACACACTCCATCATAGTGGCTATACCAAATAGATAATTGTCTTCCAGTAACAGAGCCCCTGCCATGGACCATAAGGTGTGAGGTGGACGCGACCTGATGCTGTATTAAGCCTTACTTTATCTAGACTTTACCAGTAAGGAAAGAGAGGCTCACAGGGATCATTTTGAACTTGCAGCCAATCACATCACTCACATTTCCTCAGAATCAAAGATTAGAACCAGGTTTACTGGGTGTATGTTCTATAAAAACAAAATTCTTGTGGCCTTTGCAAGGGCCCTCCCTCTTCCACCTCTCTGCCCTGGGTTTTCAGTCTGCCTCTCCCCTGGCCAGCATACACGAGGATGCCTGTCTGTTTTCCAGTGGCTCCCGGATCACAACTACCACACTGGTCTCTGCTCCCAGGTACAACAGAGGAACCTCTCCTCTCCAACAGCCGTCCTGGAAGTTACCCATACACTCCAGGTACCCTTCACATCTAAAGCAGCAAGGCTGCTCTTAAGAGGGCAATCAGACTCCATTCTATACCTTTGGCTTCATCCTTAAAGGATGGAGGGCATTTGTCAAGGGTTCTCTGGCCTCCCCAGGCAATTTCGAACACCAGTAACTTAGGTAATATAGAACCAAAGGGGCTGCGCAGTCTATCCACTTTTATGCTTTTTACAATCTATGAAAACACTGCACACTCGAGGACTTTTTTTCAGTTTGATATTCGGGCAACTCTGCCAAGCAAGCATTGTCTGACTTCCTTCTTTTGTATCCCATGAAACTCAAGGGAAGTCCTCCCTTGGTCCCAGGACCATAGGAGGTTCCTGGACGCGGCCAGCCTGGCTGCAGCACGAGTTCAGGAAGGTCCAGTTCAGCTGGCACTTTCTTTCTTTCTTTCTTTTTTCTTTTTTTAAATTGGTTATTTTATTTATTTACATTTCACATGTTATCCCCTTCTCCCGTTTCCCTTCTGCAAATGCTCTATTCTATCCTCCCTCCCCCCCCCCCAGGGACCCATGGTTCCAGCTGATGATTGTCCTATTAGACACTTTCTTTTGGAGGCTGCCCATTGGTCTCAGGCTCCTATCCCCACGTGCACACCCAGGGAACTCTGAAGGAAGAGCTTAGAGATTCCGACAAAATTAATTTGTCGAATAGTCTGGGCGTCTGGGTTTGCTAAATCCACACTTGACTCTAAGTTGCAGGCAGGCGGGCTGAAAACGCGGGCCTTAGATCACACTGGGATCTTGATTCCGCTGGTTTCCGAACTAGGGCTGCATCTGACACTCTGGGTGAGGGGTGGGAGACGGGGGTCTCTCCCCTGGGGTTTCAGCTAGAGCTCTTCCACAGCAGCTTTACATTTCCTCAGCTGATTACAGAGCCTGCGGGCGCCAATCCCCATGACTTACCAAGTTGGCAGGACCTTGGCTCAGGTGGCCCTGGAGTACAGTGACTCTCAGCACGGGGATCCCGGTACTAGGGTCGCGGATCGGGCGGGACAGCAGCTGGCGGGAGGGAGGGCGCTGCCACTTGCGGTCCGGGATCAGGCGCTGCCTGGGTCTAAGGCCGGCCGCGCCCGGGCTCGGGTGGGCTCCGGGGAGGGAACAGGGCGGGGCGGTCGGAGGAGGCGGGGACCGGCCGTAGCGCTGCCCCCTGTCTCATTTCCCGGGAGGGAGCCGCCGCACACTGCACCAGACGAGCGGCCACTGTGCAGGGGGAGTGGGCAGGCCTCGGAGTTCGCCCAGGGGTGACACCCTGGGAACTCGTCGTGCCAGCTCTTCCACGGCCGCCGAGAGCCAAGGCCCGCCCCCTGAGAGTGCCACCCAGCGCCTGTAACCACAACCAATACCGGGACCCGGGCAGAAAGGCTGTTTAAGCAAACTAAGATCAAACTAAGATTCAGTTTGATCTCTTTCAGAGACTTTCTCTTGGTCTGTCGTTAAGTCTTCTCTTGACCACGAATATTCTAGAGCCTTTTCCTTTACTGTAAGGAATTACGTGAAGGAATTAACATGTTAATAAACCGTCTGAATGCATATTTTTAAACGTTTTTGACAGTTAAACAAAAGTGCTTTCAGATTTGTGGCCACATGTAGTCATGGCTATGAAAACTCGCATGAAGTTGACCCTCTGAGAAAAGCAAAACCGAAACCGCAAGAACCGTGTTCTTGCATGGGTGACGGCCTCCCTCCTCCTGCAGTGTGCTGCAGTGCTGCAGCTAAATGACTGAAAGGAAAACTTTGATTCTAAGAGCCAGATGTGTTGAGACGGAGCCAGGCCAATCGTGCTGTGCACCTCCAGTGCACTGTTCATTCTTAGACTTCTGCTTTTTGCTTAGACTATTATTTACAGTTTTGGGGGGTAGCTGTTCCTTACTTGTTACTTTGGACTTTTTATTTTGGGATATTTGTAAATTAATAAAGAACTGGAAGAAATAATGCAGATTCATGTACCCGTAACCCAATTTGCCCCAGTCTTAGAGAGTTACAACACAAAAAGCTATGGTAAGCAGAAAACAGTCAAGATACAGAACAGGTCCACCGCAAGCAACCTTGTATGCTGTCCCACCCTGTCTCCGCCTCTGGCAATCACAAACTTGTTCCCATTTCTAGAAATGTATCAAGACTTAAATAGATGGAGTCAGGCTGCACTTTGGGATAACATTTTAAAATTCCGTATTACATTTGTGTGTGTGGTGTGTGTATGTGTGTGTTTGAGTGTATGAGTACATACATGTCATGATGCATATGTGGGGGGGGGTCACAGAACAATGGCAGGGCTTGGTTTTCTCTTTCCACCATGTGGCTTTGGGGCATGATTGAACTCCAACATGGTAGCAGGCACCTTTACCCACTGAGCAGTCTCACCAACTCTAGTATTTTGTTATTTTGTTTTCATTTAGTATAATCCGAAGAGGATCCTAAGACCACTGCTTGTATCAATAGTGATTTCCCTTTCATTATTGTCCTTGGGCAGTATTCTGAAGCACATGTTCCTGTAGCTTTTTGAAATACTGCTTACCTTTTTGGGCTATTTTCAGCCTTTAGCATCAATTTCTCAAATGCCTGTTCATCTATCTTCTGAAATAGCTAAAACATTTAGCATTTCCACTATTGACCAGCTAAGTGACTGCTTCATAGCGTATCACTAGCCTCTGGTGCTGTCCCATTCCATCTTAGCCATTTGGATAGTTGTATTGCCCTCGTGAGACACTGCTGTGCTTTTAGCTTGCTGATGACATGGACTTTTCGCGTGTGCCTACATGCCACCTGCATCTTCTCTTGAGGAAAACATGTCTCTGTGTCTCTTGTTCATTCCCTAAATGTTGTATGTTGAGAGTGTCTATGTGTGGCTTGTAAATATTTTCTCCAATCCTGCTTCTCTCTCTCTCTCTCTCTCTCTCTCTCTCTCTCTCTCTCTCTCTCTCTCTCTCTCTCTCCCTCTCTGACAGGCTTTCAGCTGTCCTAAAACTCACTATATTGCCAAAGATGACCTTGAGTATCTCCTTCCAAGAACTGGGATTGAAAACATATGCCAGCATGGGCAGACACCATGGACCAAACCCAGGGCATGCCAGGCAAGGACTGTTAGCAGCCGAGCTATATGCCTGAGCCCCGCCTGAATAAGTCCAGCTTATTCATTTTCCTTTCAATGGGTCATACATTTGGAGTTGAGTCTGAACTCTTCCAATTCCTAGATTTTAAAAATTGGCAGCCACCCTGCCCCTAGAGGCACTGCTGGTGTGGCTGCTGTGTCACATGGGTGTCAGTAGGTGGCAGAGAAGAGAGAGGCTATGTCTATGCTCAGTGTTCTGATCTATGAACTTGAAGGATTACTAGCCTAACACGTGAGCCTGAGATGACCACCAGTCTAGTGTTGCAAAGGCCCAGATGGGTCCAAGGGTAAGGAGTGAGCCAAAGACTGGACAAACCCTGCGTGGGACCCTGGAACTGTGGGCCCCAGATAGACAACCCTCGTATGGAGACACGTGGGCAGGCCTGGGCAAAAAGCAAGCCCAAGACAGCCACCAGTCTGGTACCAAGCAGGCCTGGGGGAGTGAGGGGCAGACCATGCCTGAAATAACCCATGCCTAGTATCATGATGCACAGGCAGGACATAGCACTCCTGAGACCACTGCTGAAATGGCCCCACACACTCAGAGACCCTGGGCACCACCAAGAAGAGCAAGTAAGTGGTAGAGAAATGGAAGAGAAAGAGAAGCAGAAGGATGTGTGCACAATGAAGAGAGGCAGAACTGGAGACTCGAGGATAGTGAGGAATAGCCTGGTGTGAGTAGCCAGAACCTGGGACCTGGACCATGGTGTGGTGTTGGCCTGTGCTGCCACTGGGAGCCATGTCTGGGTCCGTGGCTCTGCAGCTGCAGGGGTCTGTTACCACCAAAATCTAGGGGGATCTAGCCCCACCCCTTGCCTGAGCATAATGGGAGAGTTGGCCTGGGAGGGGGGGTTGTGAGATTAGGAGAGCTGATCCCTCCCCTAGCCAGCTGCAGTACTTAGAAGAGCTTCGTCATTGCCCCCACCATCACGACCTGTCACCTTGCCCAAGAAGCACAGTAGAGCCAACCCTGGATTAGGGAATTATGGTTAGGTGAGTGGGCCCAGAGGATGTGAATGTGAGAGAGCTGGTGGGTAATTTGTCTGCCACATGGTAACAAGGACCAGGGAGAGATGCCTTCCCCCACCCTCGCCCCTTGCCACCTATGTCAAGCAGGAGTGCTGGCCCCTGTGTTATGAGAGTGGGAGAATTGGCCTTATCCCTTCCCTGCTGCAGCCCTTGGGAAAGTGGGCCCTGTACCCTGCCTAGGCAGCACAAGAGAGCTGGCCCTGATGGTGTGGGTGTGGTTGAGACAGCCAAGAGGGCACGAGAACAGGAGAGCTGGCTCAGCCCCTTGCTTGTGACAGCATTGGGTGGCCCATCCAAGGCAAGGCAGAGGAGCTCACTCTGGTGGTGTGGGTGCAGAACTGGAGGGCTGACCAGCTCATCTACCTCTCAGGCCCAGATCCAGAGCTCTGAATTGGCACAACCCAACATCTATCCCATCAAAGAACTGTGAGATCCATGAAGGGGCTGGTCCCACAGATCCAAAACTACAGGATCTCCATGACACAGGGCAAAAACAAGGTATCCAAGAGGAATCTCAGTGAGGTTCCAGTATTGATGATGTAGCAGAAGCCAGAGGCCTCAAAGCAGACCAAGAACTCATGAGTCCATTTGAAAGCAAAGAAGTGTGGACAAAAGGGTTCACTGTATGACACACAGTGACACACTAGAGCTTCCAGAATGAGATTTTTTCCCCCTCTTGGGTGGAGGGCAGGAATTAGGAGAGAGGGAGATGAGTGTGATTGGGGTCCATGGATGTGAAATTCACAAAGAAACAATAAAAAAGTTTAAACATCGGCAGTTACATCTATTTTCTAGTAGTTTTACAGGTTTGGGATTCTATTTGTTTGTTTTCCTGAACAGGGTCTTGTTATATAGCCCAGACTGGCCTCATACTTGTGGTCCTCCCCAAGTCCTATGCCACCATGGATGGTGAGTTTATAGCTGGCATTTACTCTTAGAATCTAAAATCCTCCCTCTCCTTATAAAGTGTTCCATTTATGATTCAGGATCATTTGCTACAAAGGTCCTCTCACTAAGTGACCTTGGCCAGAAGTCAGTTTGGTGTATTCTTGTGGGTCCTTCCCTGGGTTCTCCGATCTCCTCCATCGCTCTAAGTACTCATCCTGCTCCATCACTCTATGTACTCATCCTGTTCCATTGCTCTATGTACTCATCCTGCTCCATCACTCTGTGTACTCATCCTGCTCCATCACTCTGTGTACTCATCCTGCTTCATCACTCTATGTACTCATCCTGTTCCATCCTGACCCATCCTGCTCCATCACTCTTTGTATTCATCCTGCTTCATCGCTCTATGTACTCATCCTGTTCCATCCTGTTCCATCTTGCTCCATCCTGCTCCATCACTCTGTGTACTCATCTTGTTCCATTGCTCTATGTACTCATCCTGTTCCATCACTCTGTGTACTCATCCTGCTTCATCACTCTATGTACTCATCCTGTTCCATTGCTGTATGTATTCAGCCCTTCACCAGCAACTACATCGAGTGCCCATTTTATTGCCATTTAAAAAAAAAACTCTTACCTATTTCACCTTGTCAGTTTTAGAAAAATGAATCATGTTACAATTTTGACAGCAGGTTAAGTCTGTTCTGGGTCAGGGGAGAGCGGACAATTTTACCATGGGTTTTCCCCATGAACATTATCTTTGGATCTTTTCAACACTTGACTGTTACCATTTGTCTTCCATCCTCTTATGCCCACTTTGATTTCTTTCTTCAGTACACACTGTTCATACTACTGTGTTTTCACTACATATGCTGTTCATAGCTTTCTAAGAGTTACACTTAAGCATTTCCATGGTTATCCATTTCTTCTTTGCTATTATTTTGAGACAGAATTTCATTGTGTGGTCTACAGAGGCCTTGAATACATAATCTTTCCCCTTCTACCTCCCAAGTGCAATAAATATAGGCACATACCACTATGCGTAGTTAGTATTTTCTTTCTTTCTTTCTTTCTTTCTTTTTCTTTCTTTCTTTCTTTCTTTCTTTCTTTCTTTCTTTCTTTCTTTCTTTCTTTCTTTCTTTCTTTCTTTCTTTCTTTCTTCCTTCCTTCCTTCCTTCCTTCCTTCCTTCCTTCCTTCCTTCCTCTTTCTTTCTTTTTCTTTCTTTCTTTTTTTTTGAAACCAAGTGTGTACATGACTGGTCAGAATTACAATGTTCCAGCCCAAGTGGGAAATTGTGGTGGTTACATAAGTTAAATATATAAAATTACTATATGAGCCATTATCCTGCTCCGAGGTATAAATCCAAAATAATTGAAAAGTAGAACTCAGAAATATGTGTACATAAATGTTCTTGGAAGAAGTATCCGTAGTAGTTGGAAACAAGAACAGTCCAAGTGCCCATGATGGGATGAAGGCTAAACAAGTGTGGTGTATGCACACAGCTCATGCTATTCACAAAACAGATGCGGAGTTCAGGTGCCTACTACAGAGAAGCTGAAGTTCCAGGACACCATACTGGAGGGATGATACAAACGGGCGCTTGACTGATCCCACTCCCATCCTCATATACAGGGACAGACTGGAGTCTCACAAGGGTGGGAGAATGGGCAAGACTTTTGTACTTGGTTTCACTTGGGGGTGACAAATGCTTTGGGACTGGAGATGGTTGTAACACTGTACAAAATGCCAACTGTCCATTTAAAATGGCTATTTCATAAAGATATAGCTACAAACCTGCAAGTGGTGTTCTTAGTAGTCGTTGTTGTTGTTTTTAGTTTATGTGTATGTTTTGTCTGCATATATGTATGTGTATTGCATGCATATCTGGTACCTGTGCAAGCCAGTAGAGAACATTAGGACCTGAGCCTCCATGGGTCTGAAACAGCCCCCAAGTCCCCTGGAAGAGCACTTGAACTCTTTTTCTGTAACTTTTTTTTTTTTTTTTAACTTTTGCTGTACTGGGACTGAAATGCAGGGCCACACACAGGCAAGGCGGTCTGTGTTCTTCTTCTTTTTTTTTTTTTTCAATGCAAAAGCAAGAGAAATTCATTGTTTCAGCATGCTGGGGTTGGCCTGCACCTGAAGGAGAGGTGGCGACCCCAGGCAGCCCGTTTGGCCAGTTTTTATACAGTTTCCAGGGGTAGAATAGAGTAACAGCCACTAGGCACAGTGTGATTGGCAGAACAGTGTGACTTTTAAACTGATTGGTCCTTAGGGGATGAGGTGGCAAGGACTTCCCTTGTCTGTAGGTGGCTAATTGTCGGTCTGGCCTGTGGTTTTCCTGAGGAATGTAATCCAGGAAGGGAGGGGTCTTTATGCTCTGGGATCTGGTGGAATTTTCCAAATGCCCTGAGCTGACCTCTTCATTCCCCACTTTTCTTTGTGCGTGCTTCAATCCTGAAGCTATTACTGATATTCTGATAGCTCACACTCCTGGTCTTCTGTGGCTGTGTCCTTCTGAGCTACCGCTCCAGGTGGTATTGTATCTTTACTTTCATTGCCTATGTGTTCATCTCAAGTGTACAGGAACACAGTGGGCTTTTTGTATCCAGTGGCCCTGTTGGACTTGATTAAAAAAAATTCTCGTTACTCTCTATGAGGACAATTCTGTCAACCATATATAAATGGGGATGGTTCAACTTACTGTTTTTTAAACGGAGATTGAGGGAGCAAGCACAAAGGGAGGTGGGGAGCTGTTGGCAAGAAGTCAGAGGACAACCTGAAGGGGTCAGTCCTCTCCTTCCACCATGTGGGCCTGGGTCTCAAACTCAGGTCTCCAGGCTTGGCAGCAAGTGTCTTTACCTGCAGAGCCTCCTCATGCCCAGGTTACTCTGTGCTCCCTTCTCTCTTCTACTTTAGTGAGCAGGTTGTATCAACTCACCGTGTTGAGAGGGAGAGCATGTATCCTTTTGTTTCCAACTTTAGGGGTAAAACATTGGTATTTTAAGTGTAATGTCACCAACTATGAGTTTTATAAACTCTGTCTAATTGTTAGTCCCCTTTTCCTCATTTTCCAAGTGCTTTGTGAATGGGTGTGTGGCTGCCTTTTCATTTTCTTCTCACCCTGTAGTGGCTTGACAGACTTGTATACACTACACCATCATGACATCTGTAGGATTCCTCCCTCCCCCTTTGTCATGGCTCCCAACACTTAGGTATGGCTGAATCCTATTAACTCCTTTTTCCTTAAGCATTTTTTTTTCAAAAAAAAAAAAATCCACAAGTATTAAGAATACTCACCTGTGGGTTAGTTTCCTTTGTATTGTCAGTTTGGGTACCAAGCTAATACTAACTTCATAGAGATGAATGAGGTCAAGTTAGCAATTGTTCTGTTTCCTTTGATCTGAAACTTCCCTTATCTGACACTAACACGGAGTTTGCTTTGACTCATGTCGCATCCCAGAGCTTTGTCCACTACTCCCTTTCAAACTGTCTGTCATTGTTTCCTGTAGATGACACAGGGCTGGAGTGTGCTTTAAATCCATTTTGCCAATTTCTATGTTTTAATTATCATATTTATGTTTAGAGGTGTTTTTTTTTTTTTTACATTCATAAGTGTTTGCTCACTTGTTTGTTCCAGTAGCACCTGGATGCTTAGAGCCTAAGGCCAGGACGGGGTGGTGGAGCCTCTGGAACTGGAGTTATAGGTGGCTGTTAGCTATCCTGTGGGTGCTGGGACCCAACTCTCTGTCTTCTGCAAGAGCAGTGAGTGCGCCAGAGCCTTTGCAGCAGCTCCCATCATACACTTAGACACTTATACCTAATATGATAATTGGCATGCTGAAATATAACTCTGCCATCTTATTTTTGCTTTTTAGTTGAAGCTTGTCATATTTATGATCCTTCTGCCTCAGCCTTTCAAGTACTAGGATTATAGGTACACACACACACACACACACACACACACACACACACACTGGCTTTCATCTTGTCTTCTAATAGTGAGATTCTTTTATTTTTTAATTTTTGTTTTGCAAAAATCCTTTCTGTATTTATTGGTTGCCTACTGGGGCGTTACACATTCAAATATAGAACGCTTATCTTCTTGGCTTTCCTCTTCTATCCATGCTCTGTATTTTCAGACCTTGGCAGTTAGGATTACAACTTGTGCACCATTGTCAAGTATGAATTAGGAGACTGAGACGGAATTCCAGTGCATTTATCCTAATTTTTCTCATGGTGACCTCATCTTTCTAATGTGCAAAGCTTCCTCCTTTCATTCTTTCTTTTCTGATTATTTTCTTTATTGTTTTGAGCAGGATGGCTGGTAATATTTTTAAAAACTTGTCTATGTCTTACTTTGCCCTCATTGTTAATGGTTCGGGGGGGGGGAGGGGTCCAGTTCTCCATGAAGTATGCCGCTTGCTTCTGGGCTCCACCATTTCTGATGGGAAACAATGTGTCCCCAAAACTGCTTTTTCTCTGAAAGTGTTAATCCTACTTTCAA
The DNA here is from genome assembly GCF_900095145.1 of Mus pahari. Classification (NCBI taxonomy): domain Eukaryota; kingdom Metazoa; phylum Chordata; class Mammalia; order Rodentia; family Muridae; genus Mus; species Mus pahari. The sequence continues at coordinate 73,594,828 of NC_034591.1, forward strand.
GAATTTTTCATTTTCCAAACTGACTATGCAGTGCTTTGGTGTGCATTTCTGTGGGCTTGCATGGGGCCCACTTTGTCCTTTGCAGACCTCAGGATGTTCTGGCTTCTCTGCAGGCTTGCCTCTTCCAACATGTCAGCTCTTCTCTTAGGAGTCAAACAGGCTCCAGGATCTTAAGCTTTTTAGTTTTCTGCTCACCCTGGAAGCTCTTGCTCCATTACCTAGCTCACTCCTCCTTTCCGTGGTCCCCACTGTTCTGCAGCTGAGCCCCATACACTGAATTTTTAGATTTCAGCCATGGTTTTTTGATACCGACATCACCATTCAGGTCCTTCTCTCCTCTGCTTACTGAGGCTATGTTATCACTGGCGTACAGCAGGATCCCGTTGCTTGCTGTGGTATTTCAAAGGTGGCCATTTACTCAGGCACTATGGGAAGTGACAGCATTCTTACGATTGAGGCACTTTGGCTTGGTGATCTGCACTTTGTGATTGGGTGTCGGAAACAGTCCAACTACAGTGCTCAACATTAACCCAACCTGTGGCAGTGTCGAACCCATGACCTGGCTCTCGTGAGCATTGCACACTAACCCACTGAAATAGCCCACCAGTACCAATGGCTGTTTGAAAACCTTTGACAACCCCAACACGTCACCTCGCCCTGGCATCTATAGTTACCGTTTATCATCTAGTCTGGGAGTTTCCTTGTTCTTGGGATGTGATCATCAATTGAAATCAGAACATACTGGAGTTTTATATTTAAGTCCTGTTTCAGCTGGTTCACTCTGAAACTGTTCAGTGATGGATGGAAGGTTACACCCCCCATGGTTCCGATGACACTTTGAGACAGGGTGTTGCTGCCAGATCCTTCCCAAGCTTTTTGATACACATAAGGTGGCAAAGTGGTCAGAGGAGCTCTTGTTGTCTTATGCATGTGTATGTGTAAATCCAGGCTCTCTTCCAGGCCTCTGTTGACATGGTGGAAACGAGTCTACAGTGCTTCTCTATGGCCTGCATGGAGAGTTTGATCTCTCAATGTGTTTGATTGCTGAGCTGTCCCTTTCCTGGTACCCTTAGTAGAACAGGCTATGTGTACTGTGCGCAAGCATTCAGGCACACCCTCTTTGCTGTTTCCAGGGCATGGCTATTTTAGTTACACACCTGAGCTGTATGAGGCAAAAGAAAACTCAGGGAATTTAGCACTCTGGGACCTTGGGTCTTAAGGCCCTACTGAAGACTCTGCCATCTCCCCAAACTTTCAGTCTTGTCCCAATTTGTTGCATAAATAATACAGAGATTTTAGTTGTACTTAACTGGAGAAATAGGGAAAAATATCTCCTACTCCATCTTCGCAGGAACCAAAGTCTACACACACTTCCATTTTAAATTGTTGTGGGGTTTCTGTTTGTCGTTTTTGAGATGAGGGTTTACCATACAGACCAGGTGGGACTCAAGCAATCCTCCCACCTCGGCCCGAGTGCTAGGACACAAGCACAGAGTTCTATGCCTAGTAAAGTTGTATGTGGGAGAAGGCATGCAGAGAGGCCAGAGGCCAGCCTTGGTGGCATTCCCTAGGAGCCATCTATTTTCCTTGAGACAGGGTCTCTCTTCTCACCAGTCTGGGAACTCTCTGAGCAGGCAAGGCTGGCTGGCCAGCAAGCCCTAGAGATCTGGCTGTCTCTGTTCTTCCAGCACTAGGAGTGCAAGCTTATAACACCAGAGTTTTTGGACAGGGGTTCTAAGGACGGACCTTGGGTCCTCATGCTTGTGTATTGGGCACTTTACCAGCCGAGCTATCTACCCAACTCCGAGCTTCTGTGTTTGCTGCTTTCTCTGGTGGGAACTGGGGCCAGCAAGTAGGAGCCATGCTAGTTCTTCCTAAGGGCTCTGGTTTCTTATCCTACTCTGAACATAAATGCCCCTGGCTAATGCACCCAGGGGCACACTAGGGCTATTTCTTCCCAGCCTTGCTCTCAGCTCACAATCCACCTCTTTTCTTTTCTGGGACAGGGGCTGGCACACTTTGGAGATTTCTGTTATTTTTCTGCAATCTAGGACCTAATTATAATTATTTGTTTTCAAGAGTTGTATTGTTTGTTAAAGGGCCCAAATCACTGATTAAACAAAAGGGAATCCCCTACCTCACATCATGACACACATCTGTAACTAGATGCAGTAAAGCTGGGAGGCAAGACAATCCTGAACGCAAGGCCACCCTGGACTACAGAATAGGTTTAAGTCTCAAAGGACAAAAACCCAAAACTCCATTACCTGATGATGATTGCTAATACTTACTAAGAGCCAAGCTGTGTCCTAAGCTTATCACATGTTTGCTCATGAAATCTTCAAATTCAGGTTTTTGATTTTCCCTATTTATACAGGTGAAGCAACTAAGGTTCAGTGAACCAGAGAAGCTCAAGTTCTACAACTAGACAGCGGGAGGCTCCGCTAGGCCCAGTAGCACAAGACTATAATCTCAACTATATGAGAAGCTGAGGCAAGATGGACACAGGTTCAAGGCCAGCTCGGCTCTAGAGTCCACAATACCACTTAACACAGACTCTATGAGCTGAGGCTGCACTGTGCCGTCTGAGTTGAGCTCAGTGAGGTGGAGCCCTTGCTAGGAAACCCCTTAGAGTCACGAAAGCAGTCGCCCCTCAAAGGACAGCGTACCATCTCTGTACTTCTCAAAGCCTTACCGCCTACTCTCTAAATTTTGCCTACTTCTTACAAGCTGATTGGATACAAGAAGAAAGCAGACCTTGCGCAGCAGTGCGCCCACGCCCACCCCCACCCCCCCAGCTGCAGACCTACCCTCCACCAAGGTCTTCCACACAGTGGGGGGCTATAGTAGTGTCCACAGGAGAACCCACAGCCATTACCACTTGCACATGCCAGGGTCCCCTGGCCCCTTTAATGGTCTAAGCCCACCCCTACTCCAGTTCTTTGTTACAGTTGACAATAAACACCTAAGTGAGAAGCCCTTCACAGCACTGTTGAAAATCACTAAGTCAAAGCCAAGAAGGCCCAGACTCCTGCTTGCAAATGTCAAAACCACTTCCTACTAGCACACAGCTTCAGAGTCTGTTACAACAGTTTTGACTCTCCTTTTTTGATGATGTCTTCTATTTCGTCGGAGACCTTTCCCTTATATTCATTTGGTTCTATCGCTTTTAACTCCTCTTGATATTCCTGTGGCAAACCGTTTTCTTTCGCACCCATGCAGATAACCTAGAAATGGTTAAAATGGGGAAGCCCTTTTAGTTAGGAGTGTGATTTAGTGTAGCACCATAGCTTTGTCTGTACTGTCAAGATCCACGATACTGGCTTTCGATGACTAAAGAATAGATACATTTTAAAACAAGACCCAGGCAAAGCCAGTGTTCCTCATTCTGAATGTGGCTACAGAAGGGATTTCCTAAGGAGCCTGAAGCTACCAGAGTATCATTTCTACTCAACAGCATGATGTAAGATGTTTTAATATTATGATAAAATGCATAGTTATGGTATGAAATTCACATGATGTTTTAAGAAAAAACACACTCTTAAAAAAAATAAAATTAGGGCTGGTGAGATGGCTCAGCAGGTAAGAGCACCCGACTGCTCTTCCAAAGGTGCAGAGTTCAAATCCCAGCAACCACATGGTGGCTCACAACCATCCTTAACGAGATNTGACNCCCTCTTCTGGAGTGTCTGAAGACAGCTACAGTGTACTTACATATAATAAATAAATAAATAAATAAATAAATAAATAAATAAATAAATCTTTAAATAAATAAATAAATAAAATTAGGGACTGGAGAGATAGCTCAGTGGTTAAGAGCACCGACTGCTCTTCTGAAGGTCAGGAGTTCAAATCCCAGCAACCACATTGTGGCTCACAACCATCCATAATGAGATCTGACACCCTCTTCTGGTGTGTCTGAAGACAGCTACAGTGTACTTAGATATAATAATAAATAAAGATTTTTAAATAAATAAATAAAATAAAATTGAGTTTAGAACAAGACAAAGCTTACAGGGATAGCTGTCAGTGGCACTGTCTGATTCTGCTTGGATGAGACACAGAGGACAAGGGACAACTGTTCTACTGACTCCCAAGACCCTAACGGTTAGACATCCAGCACCTGTGTAACCCCAGAGGCCACATAAGGTACCATGGGGCATCGAGTCACGCATTCCTCTTGGGTCTTGTGTGTTGGAGAATGGATTCCCTGACTCCAAAGGAACTAGTGATCTTTCCACTTAGGGGAAAAAAATACTTCAGCAGCAGAAAATATATACCCCCCCAAAGTGTTCTATGAGATACTGTTGAAGAAAAAAACTACAAAAATATATGTACAGTCTACTATATATAACAGATATCATAAATCTATTAAAATACACTTTTCTTATTTAAAACGTTTTGATTAAAATGTTGATGTGGAGTTTTAAATTCTTAAAAGCTTTCTAAAACTGAAATGCTCTAATTTAGCTCACCTTCTTATACTGTGGTGATGGGGGCGCACTCTCATAATTCGTCATCAGGTAACTTCGGCAAGTTATTTCCTTCCCTTCTTGAGTTGAAACTTTAATTTCTATTACAACATATACTCCACTTTTAACTCCTTCTTGCCTGAAACCAAGCAAACCATATTTTAGCTACACAGGACCTAGGAGAATGGTTCTGAGGTAAGATGTTTTACTCAAGTTGAAGTGCACGATTAATCATTTTTCTGCATACATGTTTGCTCACTGTGTGCTAGGGAATGCAGAATGTTTAAGTGTCATCATGTCAAAAGTACACTTAGCATGTTTAAAACTTTTTTTTTAAATACGGTTTCACTATGCAGCCCTGTCTGGCCTAGAACTCACTATGTAGAGCAAGTTGGGCTTGAACACACAGAAATCTACCTGCTTCTATCTCCTGAGTGCTGAGATTAAAGGTATGCCCCTGTGGCAGGATTTTCCCTGTCCAATTAATTTAAATATTAGTGCCGCAGGAGGCCTGTGATTGGACAGGGAAAAAGGATGTAGAGCTAAGAGTTGCAGAGACAGGGAGTGACAAAGGACGAGAAGGAAGCAAGATGGAGGATGAACAGGACGATTTAGATTCTGTGTGGCTTTAAATAACCACTGGTAGATATAATATCATACAGTGATAGAATAATTGGGGTAACTTGTCTAATCTAGGTGGGCAGCTTGTACCATTATCAATTGGCCCTGAATTTATTGTGTAGGCATCTTGTGTATTGAGACTTTATTGATATATAAATCTGACTGATTAGTTATAAGCTTCTAGAGTTTTGATTTACTGGGTTACTGGAATATGAGAACGCCGACCACAGGGTTTATGGCTGAGAAGCTACAGGTGGCACTGGGACAAGCCAACTGGAGCTGGGAAGACCACGATTGGTCACTGCAGGGGCTAACCTAGAGACACCAGGCAGCAAAGCGTTGGTTTGCCAGATGTGTGCCACAAAGGCCGTGTGGGTTTCAAAGCATGGGGACGTTGTGGTGGCGACCCAACAGTGGGAACTTAGCAAGCTGGGTGGAGAGATTGTGGAGCTCTGAGTCAGAGAGTCTCCATGAGGTAAGAACTAGCCAGCGAGACTGCCGGGTTGAGAATAACCAGGTGTAGCTCGGGAAGCTGCCAATCTTTTTAATATTTCCAGCAACATGCCCCACCTTGTTTTTGTGTGCTACCATGCCTACCATGCTTAGCATTTTGATATAACAGTTGGCTTCTGGATCTACATATTCAACCTACTTTGGATTGAGAATATTTTCTAAGGTCAGAACTAAATACATATGGATTTTATTTACTGGTCATTATTCCCTTAAAAGGAAAGCTGTTGTAGTAAACTGCAGTGACATTGTTTTATGTAGTGAAGTAACCAAGAGACAATAAGAGCACTATAGGTCGGTATGGGCAGGCCACATGTAAGTATCATGTCAAATTACAAATAACATCTATAGATTGTGGTGTGCTCGGAGGCCAAAGCAATACTCTGAACACAGAGGAATTTCATCTGGCACACTTCCAGCTGACCTCTGTCTATTTTTACTGTCTGAAAACACACTTAGTAGGCTCAATTTTACCCCTGTGTCCCTGAAGCAGCATTCCCTGGAATACCAAACAAGAGTCTATGATCTGACAGCAAGAGAATGTCAGCCAGCTAGCTCTTCCTTGGCAGTCTGCATTGTATCAGGCACCCTGCCGCACAGCTCTGAGAATTTTAATTCTGCTGTGCTGTTTAAGGCCTTCATTATTATTTATTCAACTGCAACCTCAAAGCATTTTAACCAACTCACTTTGAAAATCATTTTTTTGACAATTAAAAAGTTTCATAACTTTTTGCAATAAAACCAGAAAGCAAATTTTTAATAAGAGACAAACAGAACTAAAAAATAAGGGCTTTCATTTTTTTACCTAAGAGAGATAAGCACTGCCCCATCCAATCAGTAAGTGTGACCCTCCCCTTCTAGATTTGTTAGGAAACTCCTGGTTTCTAACTATTGTAGTGACTCTGAAGAATAAAGAGTATGTCTATAGTGTATCCCCAAAAACATCCATACAGCACGCCTTGTGTTATTATTGTAACTGATAATTAGAAGCCACCTACTCATCCAGAGAACTTATATTGCTTTTGTTCATTTTCCATACTACTCCCCACACTTCATCGCCAGGACTTTGAAAAATGGTAGCTATACCTCCGTGCCACCTCTCACTCATTTTGCCTTGGAAATTGCCGAAGTCGAGCTTAAAGTCCTGCAAAGGAAACCAAAGCGATATGATCAATATCTATTTGGGCATGAATTTCCCTCTTCAAAATACAAATTTGCATTTGCCTCCATGCAAATAAAACATTCAACAAACTTTTGTTTCTGTGTGTACAAAGCTATGGGAACTACAGATAAAAAGATCAAGGCCCAAATCTAAAAGACTATAGATTCTTTCTTATTTTCCTTTAAAATTGAAGATTATTCTAAACATACAGGCATCTAAACATTAAAAAGAAAACCAAAAACCTTAAAAACAAAGATCCTTAAATCCCAATATACCACACAATAACTCTAGCTTGCTCTCTCTCTCTCTCTGCAAATGACATCTCAGTCTACTTAAATGCACATGTATTTTTACTTAGACTTGCTGGATGATGGTTACACAGGGGTTATGACATACTTTTATGTCTGTAGAGTATCTTACCTGCAAATCATTGCACTTGCCCTAAGGGGGCTGGCATGTGTGTAAGCATTAATCTTCATGAACTATACCAATTTATTTCCAGTAACCCAAGAGCAGCTAAGACTTACTGAATATTTATTGTGTGCTATACACAGTAGCTATTACTTTACACAGACCCGCGTTTTGCTCATTTTACAACAGAAAATCTACAGCTTAGGAAGATTCACCCTCTTCTCCCCTAAGAGATCATACCTAACAAGCGACAGAGACATCTTTCTAATTTAGCTTCTGCCATTACTGATGGGCAACCAGGGCTGAGGGGACTTGCCTTGTGTGGTCTAGGAAGATGTCCTCCCATCTCTCCAGGGCTTAGTTTCCTCAGCAGTACAATACAGAAGGATGGGCTAATGACAGTGTCGTCAGTCCCTTCTGCTTGATATTATCCCTGTCACCTATGTTTGCTCAGAAACCTTGGTTGGTACTTCAGGGAAAACACTGTTCCACATGACAAGGCCCTTCACGCAGCCAACTGGGTATTCCAGTATCAGTGGATCTGATCAAAGCCAGAGACTACACCAGAGACTGGCAGCCTACTGCTAAAGGCAGCAGGCTGTGTCATTCCCTGTCTGGTTCCACAGCTCAATGCTTGTGTGTGACACAGGAGCTACCTGTCCAGATCAGCTCTTTCTTCTGATTTAGGGTTGACCTGATCTCCTCATCTCTTTGCCAATTCCCCCTCTATTCCCCATTTTGAAATGTCAAAGTTTCTTGGGATTTGGCTTAGGCCTTTTATGAATTTAGCCACGTGCCCAGAACAGTCCCACGACCTCTAGCAGCTTATAACACCATCAGATGCTTCAGCCACCTTTAAAACCATCCCACATCTCTATTCTGAGGCTCAAAAGCACTTAGATCTGGGATGAGCACAGTTAGGGCTGATCTCCTCATCTCTTTGCCAATGTTCACAAATATTTACTGCTCATGTGGTTGTCTGGAAAGCATCTTAAACTTGACTTTGTACAAAGTTAGTTTATAATTTTTACCACCAAGCCTGATTCTCTTCTGTGAACATTATCACCATCACCTACTTTGTTGTTCAAAAAACTTGAGTCATATTTGATATACCTTCCCTTCACACACAAACACACAGACACACAATCATCAAGTCTTATGATGTTATCTTCTGGGTATTACTCTACCTTCCCTGGCACCACCCTGTTAGATCATGATGGCATTATCTCTGACATGATGTGGCAAAATCTTAACTGGGCTTCCAGTAACTTGCCCTATTTTGCAGAGTAACCAGAATGAGCTTTCAAATACATAAATCTCATCCTCTGCTTTCATCCTGTAAAACGCTCCACTCACAGCATGCAACAGACTGTCCAAAGCTCTCTGTGGTCATGTTAGGATATGGCACTTTCTTATCTTTTCAGCCCTCATGCCACATCTCCCTGGAGTCTCCAACCATTTCCTTTATCTCCTGTCCTTTGAACAAGCTATCCTCACTGAGGGTTTTTTTGCTCTCCTCGTCTCCCTTCAGATCTCAGCTTAAAAGTTTTATCCAGGAGGGCTTTTCTGAGCACCTAGGTCAGGCCCTCTGGTCACATATTCTGTTGCACCTTGCAACTCCCCTTTTTTTTTTTTTTTTTAAAGATTTATTTATTTATTATATGTAAGTACACTGTANCTGTCTTCAGACACACCAGAAGAGGGCGTCAGATCTTGTTACGGATGGTTATGAGCCACCATGTGGTTGCTGGGATTTGAACTCCCGAACTTCAGAAGAGCAGTCAGGTGCTCTTACCCACTGAGCCATCTCACCAGCCCACAACTCCTCTTTTAAGGCTAACCACAGCTATAACTTATCATTTATGTGGTATTTCTTTCCTGTACTTCAAGTACTTGAACTCCCTTCCAACACTCTTTGGAATTTTAGAGTACAGAGCGTGACTCCCACTTTTGAAACTTAAAAGGCTAGGAGCTAGTTATCAGATCATCTTGCTTGCTAAGTAAGGACTCGGATTCATGGTGAGATTTAGCCAATCAGGGCACCCTGCAGGGGCTCTCAATTAGAGCTGGTGTTTAAGATCATTAGGGACTCGACTCTGGGTTTCAGGAATTGCAGACCTGTGGCAAAGCAGCAGGCAGGAGCCAGTTCCATATTGTGTTTATTAGTTTAGGAAAGGTGCAACCAGTTTCCAGGGATGGGCTGGCCCTCTCCTGTAACGCTGGTTGTACACACACACACACACACACACAGAGAGAGACACACACGGCCACCTGTTTACTCAGTCTTTTAGGTGAATCCATGAGCTCTCTAACAGCCTTCCAACATCCACCCTCCTCCCCATTCTCCTTTCTTAAATCAGTTGGTGTCTGTTGCCTGAAATCAAGAATTGACAAGGTTAGCAAAGTTGGCTAAAATTATTAAGGGCCCTGCACACAATCAGATTGTACACCAGAAAGGTCCTCCAGGTAGCTAGGTTGCTCAGTCATCCTTGTAACTCCAGCTCTGAGTGCCAGAAGAATACGTATTAAAGAGGAAATGAACTATGGTCAAGAACAACACTTTATCACAGTTAAAACTTTATCGGGTTACTGTACCGAGGGAACACTGCTATCACTACTGAAGACACAGTTCCAGGTCCTGATTCAGGTCTCAAGGCCAGGACCGCTCAGATCCGAAGGAAAGGACAGATAGGCAGCATTTCACAGAACTGTGGGATAGATAAGGTATGCACAGGACAGAAAGCAGCTAGTTCTCGACTCAGAAGCACCTATTAAAGGCATCTTACGGGATGCTCATAATCGGTGGAAAAGGGCAGCCAGCGGAGGGTTGCGAACTCCGATGGTGGCCAGAGGGTCCGGGCAGGAGTCGCAGCTAGCCGGCTCTCCAGGTCGCGGGCACAATGGCACTGACCTGCAGGCGCGCCACGCAGCAGAACACGGCCGAGGGGTTTCGCAGGTGGATCCTCTCGGTCAGGAGATTGCTGCCGTAGGCGAAGTACAGGAATGTCTCCCCCTCCTGGCCCGCATGGTCCTCACAGTCGGAGCTCGCCATGTCCACTTGTCCACGCCAGCAGCGTCAAGCACAGAGAAGCCGGACTGGCGCTGCTAAAAAGAGCAGCGCGCCGCCACCCACGCGGTAGTGCAGAGCGGCGGGCGGAGCCGCAGAGAGAGCGCGCTGCGGATTGGCTGCCGGCTTGCCGGCGTGAGCCAACTACCAGGATTGGCCTGTCTACAGCTCCTCCCCGCCCACTGGCCTCGCTTTTCTATTGGATGCATCCCTCGGATGTCCGGCCCCCTGCCTGAGGCGCCGCTGATTGGCGGATCTAACGGACAGCCCGAGAGTGGCTACTGGCGACTGTTTTCCGGCCTGGCGGAGATTGCCCGGGTCAACCAGTGGTACGGTAGGCTCTGCGCCTGGTGCCGGTGACACAAGGCCTCCTACTGCTGCGGGCCTAGCCTGGAACTTGCGGCAGTCCTCCTGCCTCAACCTTCCTGGAATGAGAAGGCTGAGCCTACAAGTTTTCTTAGGATCACTATCTGAAGTTGCCTCACTGCATGCTAGGGAAACCTTTTCCCCAAGCTCAAATCCCGACATGGCATTTGCTAACCAGTTGACTCTGTTCATCATTGCAATCTATCTCCTCTTTTTAAAATAGAACAACACAAAACCTCCATGTTGCTCTTGAAATGAAGATAGGAACACAAACTGAAGGTCTAGAACAATGACTGCCATTGGCCCTCAGAAATTAATCTAAATTCAACTCCACACTGACAGGTGCCAGGATTCCTGGAGAAATGACTGAATCTTAGGTCAAAGCCGGGAGTGAAAATAACCTCTTGGAAGAACAGTGATCCAGAAAAGGAGAATCCCAAGACGAACAAGGTCCTTCCTAAAAGATCATTCACTAGACAAAGCGAGAACAACTTGAGGAGCCGAACAACTGGAAACTATAAAATGATCACTAAATGTGTGTCATTCCCTTCAGGAAGTAAACGAAATTACAACAGAGAAGAGAACCATATTGCCATGCCATCAGTGGTGAACATGTCATCACTTTTAAAAAGTGGTTATTTAAGAAAATGAGTATTCTGCCTTTCTAGGACTAACTGTATTTTTGCAAGTAGCTGATGAGGAAGCAATTCTTTGTTTTTTTTTTAAAAAAAGTATACTGGCTAAATGCAGGAAATGGGGGTACTGGGATTAGAACATCTGTCTCTGATGCAACAAAACTTCCAGTCAGGAGCATTAGGTCACAGGGATGTTTATAGGGTGTCAGTTATCCCCCAAGGCTCACTGCTCATCATTGGACAGGAAGACCAGGACTAATGGGAAACAACCTCTCTCACCTAATGGCCAGTCAATCTGGTCACCAATAAAAGATGACTAGCCTGACAGAGTCAGGAAGCAACATGAAGCCAGGCATTGTGAACTGCACCTTTAATACCATCACTCAGGAGGCAGAGGCAGGCAGATCTCTGTGAGTTCAAGGCCAGCCTGGCCTACAGAGTGGGTTCCAGAATAGCCAGGGCTGTTATACAGAGAAACCCTGTTTTGAAAAACAACAACAATATGAAGCAACATGAAATCCCCACTATGAACTACAATTTACAAAGGTCTTTAGCCTCAAAAATAAGCCTTTTATATCATTACCCTCTTCGTCCAGAAACCATTCATGTATAATAAAAATGGCAATAGAGGGAAACAATGAAGAACACCTTGAATATATCTCTTGTGATTAAAAATAAAAGGTAAGGCTGAGGCCAGCTACATGGATCAGGAGGTAAAGCACTTGCTACCAAGCCTGAAGACGGTTACGTCTCCAGTACCCATATGGTAGGAAAGACCCAGCTCCTGCAGGTCTCCTCTGACCTCTACGTGCACCCACATATACACACACAAAACAGGTAAGCATAGAGATGCAGTAAAACAAGACGGAGGGAGGGCTGTGCTAGTTTGAGAGAAACGAGACATGAAGGCTCAATGGGATGGCTTGTCCTTGATAGATTCTGATATGGTGACTCAAATAGAAATATATTTTAGGGACAACTGAATTTGAATTTGGATTGCAGAATTTGATGGTATTAAGACAATTGCTATTAAATGGATAATGGTTTTATCTTATGGAGGAAAATGGTTTATTTTAGCATGGGTACTGACATATTTAGGCTGATACATTTGTTGTCTGTATTTTAAAAGAATTCCGAAAAATAGAGAGATAAATGCTAATGGGGGCGATATGTATGTGGGTGTTTACTATACTGTTCTATTCCTTTTTTATATATTTGAACATATTCATCTTAGGAGGGGAAAAGGCAGAAAAAGAAGACAGAAGGAAAGCGCCTGGCACGGGTGTGCCTCAGCAGGCCCTTGCGATGTCGGCTGCGGTAGGAGACGGCTGTCCTCTCACGCCGCCCACAAGGCAGCACTGCACACATACTGGTCCTCTCAGAGCCCGAGCTTCTCGTCAGCACACATTCTCTACATTGTCCTGATCGCCTCAGACCTCAGACTCTGTTTTAAAAGCTGCTTGTAACTACATAAAATTGTTATTTAGGGTTTTGATATAAGATGTATTATTTAGGGTTAGGGGTAATTTTTTTTTTTAGACAGAATTTTTGCAGTATTGTCTAGACTGACCTTTAACTCCCCATCCTGCCTCAATATCCTAAATGCTGGGGTTACAATCCAGTCCCAACACAGGCAGCAATTTAGTTATCTTAAAAGTTCTCTCTCGCTCTTCCTATACATCTTTCAGATGGCTTATTGTCATGGCAGTTAATTGTTCTCCACACTGTTTTTGTGAAAAAGAATTCTGAAGTGAAGTTTAAAGTTTCCTTAAACTCTGAAAGCCTTGCTTGTTCCAAATATTTATTTAGCTATCCCATGAAGAACGGGATGCTGGAAGCACTGTTGGCCTGTAAGGGGCAGTAGGTAGCAAGGCTAGTTGTGGGGTTTGCATCTGTTTTGTCAAGTTTAACCAAACCCAAGTTAATACTGGTTAACACTCACTGAACCCTGGTTAACTGTGAGGCCATGGCCTGAATTCTTTTGTTTACTCACTCATCTATCCTTGAAAATCCTGTACAGGAGGCTATGTTACCTGTTCCAGTGTGGGCTGGGCACGCAAGGACTGAAGCAGGGTCCTGCGTGGGGACCTGCTCCTGAGTCACTGCCTCGGTGCGGCCTCCCAGACTGCCCACCCTGCAATGCCCTGCTGCTCTAGATGGAATAGTTAGTAATAACCACTTCCAGATACAATATAAGCTATTACATAACACCGGCGCTAGCCTTCAGTCACTTGATGATAACAATAGCAAAGCCAGATGATGTCTTCCGAGTGCATCTTTTAATCAGTTGTCTTTCAGGTTTTTGGATTGTGACATTAAAATTTTTTGAGCATGTACAAATACAATTATATATGTATTAATCTATGTGATTATACAGTAAAAGCATACCTAGCATTATGTCACACTATAAGGGTAATATTACATGCTAATATATTAGTACATCAATAAATAAAATACTATATGCAACAACCACAAATTATACACTTAAAAGTAAATGAACTATTATAAATATCATGTAAATTGTGATATTTACACATTGCCCAGTTTCAAGGCACTGTAGAGAGTGGAGACTCACATTGCCTAGAATCCCCATGAAAAACTTCAATGTTTAGCTGTCCTTGTTATATCTTATGAGGTCACCATTAGCTTCATATCAGAGTAAGCTACAGGAGCTTGACCTAGAAGCCTAAAAAGTGTCTTTTTTTTCCCCTGTACTTAAATTTTAGTAAGCGTTTTGATGCGGATCTTTGTAAGAGATCTTGTAAATCATGTTCCCATTTTGTAAGAATCAGTTAATTCTATGTAAATTCGACGCACATCTTTGAAAGAGACAGGCCCTCTGTGGGCAGGGATGAGCTTTAGGGTGCTAAAAGCCAACCTGAGACAGGTGCTCTGGAGTTCTTCTCCGGCCAGTGAGGAATAAAGACACAACAATAGAGAAGTGAGCAAAGCAAAGGGAGATGATTAAGAAAAACTGAGAAAACTGAGTGGGCGGGGACCCAAAGGATGATGGAAATGGATGTACCACCTGCGTGGTCCTTTTATAGGACTTGTGGCAGACATTGGACAAAGTCTGAGGGACTTGATCTATTGAGATCGCTTAATTTGGGGCATATCGTGGGCCAGGTCCGTGGGACGCCCACGCACTGAAAAGGTGTCTGCCCGCTGCTTGCCCAGTGGGAGAGTCACACATTGAAGCCCCACTCTGTCCAACTTTAATCTATTGGTTAGCTGGTGACCTTGGCTCACCTGCTCATGATGCCAACCTTAGCAAGTGTGGCTGGTCTCTGACCCTGGCAGGAGTCTTGCTGTTCTTTGTTCTCAAAGTTTAGCTGGCTGGTTTGTAGTTTAACTACCGGCCTCTTTTCTTTTCCTGCCTACGGAGAGCTATCTGCTGCCCGAAACACATTTGCCCAGCATGGGCAAATGACTTAAGTGCCCAGACAGAGCAGGTGAATGAATGAGGGCCAACATCCCTGTCAGCCTTCCCAAGAGTTCCCCTTCCCTTGGGATACCTCACCTCCTGTGCAGCAGAGACCAGCTACCTGAGGACTGTACAGTTAGAGTAGAGCAAAAATCATGTATAAATTTCTTTACTAATGGCAACAAAGACAAAGTATGGAGAAGCAAGAATCTTTCTGTTTTACTTTATTTTATTTGGTTTTTGTTTTTTCAAGACAGGGTTTCTCTGTGTAACCCTGGCTGTCCTGGAACTTGCCCTGCAGACTAGGCTGGCCTCGAACTCATAGACATTCCCAAGCGCTGGGGATTAAAGACATGGGCCACCACTGGCCAGGTTCTTCCTGCTATTTTAATTTAAATAAGTAAAAATTGAATTTTACTCATTTTCATACATCCATAGGCCAGCTTACTCTTTTGCTTTGCACACTATTACTATGATCAGGTTTCAGGGGGGGGGGTTGTTTGTTTTATTTTGTTGTTGTTATTGTTTGGTTGGTTGGTTGGTTTTAGTTTTTCAGGACAGGTTTTTCTCTGTAGTTCTGGCTTTCCTGGAACTCAGCTTGTAGACCAAGCTGGCCTCGAACTCAGACATTTATTTTTAATATGTGTGTATGTGTGAATCTGTGTGTGTGTGCATGTGAATGTGTGTATCTTTGGGGGGCCAAAAGAAGGCATCAGATTCCAAGGAGCTAGAGTCACAGGTGGTTGTGAGCAGGTGCCAGTAACTCAGCTGAGGTCCTCTGCAAGAGCACTGACTGCTCTTAACTCTTGAGCCATCTCTCCAGCCTCGTGGCCCTGTCTTTAAAAATAACCAATCAATCAAACAAACAAAAACTAGTGGAATGTTTTAGGTAGGGATCTGACTTGAGATCTATTTCAACTAAGTGATTCTGGATGCTGGTGGGAGAGTCAATCGTTTAGAGACACAGTGGCTATTACAGATGTTAGAGAATTTTGTCTTCACTTTGCGATGCTGAGGGTTGAACTCAGGGCTTCACACATGCTAGGAAAGTGCTCTATCACCAACCCGTACCCGTGGCCCAGCTTTGACTCCTTGGCAGGGTATGGTGGACTAGGGTAGAGGGGATGAAGCTGCAAAGAAAAGGGCTGGCCTGCTGGGCGACCTGCTGTGACTCCAGGCTTGGTCCACTCTCACTGCGGTCATTCTGGTCATCTGGTTTTTCTTCTAGGGATGCAAGAGGTAATCAGGGACAAAGGATCTGATTTCCCCCCAGTCATCTGAACCTGAGTCTAAGTGGAATTGATGGAGGAGACTTGTGGATGGGGAGATGAAGATGATCCTGCAACAGAATTGGAGAGCAGATAGCAACCGAACCAGAGAAGGCAGATACAGAACACATCATGGCCACATTGCTGTGTCACCCCAGCCATTGCTGAAGCCAGGCAGGTTCCCTCTCTAATTCACAGACACCCCAGAAGCCTTACCCTCAAACCACACCGTTAGTGAAAAATAAGGCATAGATATATTATTATTTGAGACAGTGTCTTGCTATATAATTCAGCCTCAAGCTTGCTGCTGTGGAAACCAGGATGGCCTTGAATTTGCAGTCCTCCTGCCTCAGCTTCTTAGATGCTGGAGTTAACAGGTGTGGGCAACCACGCCAGGCGGTTCAAATGTATTTGGTTTGGAAAAGCAGTACATCTAATCTCATAGCAATAATTTTTAGGGTGTGCCCTAAAGACTTCTACTTCCCACAGTAAAGTACACTGCTGGGCCTGTATTGTTTAAAATAATTACACATGTCATACACCTGTAATCTCAGCACTGGAAGATTGCAGCAAAAGGATTGTGATTTCAAGGTCAGCCTGGGCTACACAGTGAGACCCATGCTCAAATAACAATAGAACTAAGAGTGCTATGCCAGGTAGTGGTGGCACACACCTTTAGTCCCAGCACCCAGGAGGCAGAGGCAGACAGATCTCTCTAAGTTCCCTGGCCCCCAGCCCCCAGACCAGGCTGAGGAGCCTGGTCTACAGGGAGCCAAAGTTACACAGAGAAATCTGGTCATCTCTAAAGACAAACAACAACAACAACAAAACACACAAACACACAAAAGAGGGCTGGAGGGATGGCTCAGCAGTTAGGAGCATGTATTGCTCTTCCAGAGAAATTCAATTCCCAGCCCCCATTTAGATTGGCTTACAACTACCCGTAACTTCAGCTCCCAGTGATCTGACACCCTCTTCTGGCCTCCTTGGACACACAAATGCATGTAGCATATATTCACACACACATACACAGACACACAGAAAAATAAAAATAAAATCTTTCAAAATAAAACGCTAAATATTGGGTCTAGAAGGTCACTCAATTGACAGAGTTCTTGTGCTCAGACATGAGGACCTGGGTTTGATACCCCACACTCATATTTTAAAAAGAAAAAAAAATTCCTGTCTAGGAAGCATGCACTTATAAATCCCAGCCCTGGGAAGGCACACAAAGGTGGATCCCAGGGGCTGGCTGACCAACCAGCAAGCCCCTGGTCTTAGTGAGTGACCCTGTCAGAAAGCAGAGTGGACAGCTCCTGGAGAAAGACAACCATGAACAACTTCTGTCCCCCCCCCCCACACACACACACAAGCACTTTCACACACACGGACACACACATCTATGCCTCTTCCCCACCCCACGTGCAAAATCAGTGTAAACACATATTAGTGATGCGGAGAATAGAAGACTTATCAGCAGCTTCATAAGGTCCCAGCTTAAGCAACATGACTTGAGCACGGACTTCCGGTCACTACAAGGATGTGGGATAAGACGTATTGGGACTATAAGGATGTGGGGTAAGACGTATTGGGAGAGAATTCCATTTGCTGTCTAAAAGCCAGAATGAGCTCCCTTATGTTGCCTTTTCCCTCCCAACCCAAGCAGCTGGTGTCCTGCTCTGCTGTTCCCTGTCTCCTCCTGCCTCTCTGTGGCACACTCCTCAGCCAGCATCTTCCCGCCAGCCAACAACCTCCCTGCTGCTTCCTTTCCGATCCTGCTTGCTGTGGCAAGGCAAATGGCCCAGGATGGGGGTGGGGATAGGAACTGTGCATGGGAGGGAGTATGAACGTGGCTTTGGAAAACAGTGACTGGCTCCCGTTTCTACAAATCACCAGAGTCCTACCAGGGAAGGAGAGGAGCCCTGGAAGGACATTAGCATTGTCTATGGAAGGACCCTGAATTTTACACTAGGAACTGAAAAGGGTTCTTTGGGGATCCCAGGAGAGTCATTGCTTCTCTGGAAGCAGACAGTGTCCTTTGTGTGCCTTTGGGAACTCATTCTTGGTGCTCTATGTTCAAAATGGCCTGCCTGGGAGAGATAGGCTGGGATGATGGCAAGAAGTGCTGGATACAGGTTCATTACAACAGCCAAGGTCAGGCAAGCCCAAGCCTGAGCCGTGGTTATAAAATGGGATGGGACAGAGTGAAGATGCGTTACTCAAGATTGATTTTATCATTTCCCACCGTTCTGTAAAACCCTGTGGAAGCATCTTTGATTACCAAACTCGGGCTCTTGTGCAATCCCATTATTATCTGAATCTATCCCGTCTACCCAACTGATTTTCCAGCAGCTGGCAAACTCTTTAGAGTCAGTGACTACACCTTGAAGGCCTTCAGCCCTCTTACCACAGCATAGATGAATACCAAGTAGTTGCTGATTAATTGACCCAGAGTGAAAAGAACTTGCTCTAGCTCCCAAATTCTTTGACTTTCTGAGGTTTTCCGGTTCCCTGGATTTATGGAGGAGCAATTACCACTGTAAGCCAGTGGTTCTCAACCTTCCTAGTGCTGTGTCCCTTTAATACAGCGCCTCATGTTGTGGTGATCCCCAACCATAACATTATTATCATTGCTACTTCATAACTATAATCTTGCTACTGTTATAAATCATAATGTAATATTTTTGGAGATAGAAGTTTGTCAAAGGGGTCATGACCCATGGGTTGAAAAACACTGCAAGTCTTATAAGCTAAGATTTAAAGCTTTATACTAATACTTTTGCATATTCTACATAAATCTTATCAAACATCATGGTATTGTTGTTGCATTTTCTGGCTTGTGAGGTTTGACCCATGGCAGGAACTGAAAGAGTATTATAGGCAGTGTCAGCATGAGGTGGGGGAGGAATACACTAAAATTACAGTGAGGCGGCAAGGGCAGTCTGTACAAAAGTTTGCCGAATAAGCCTGATGACCAGAACTCACAGGGAGCAGACTCCGAAAATCATCTTTGGGGCTCTACCATACACATACTGTGGCATGTCTGTCTGTCTGTCTGCCTCTCTCTCTCTCTCTCTCTCTCCCTCTCCCTCTCTCCTCTCTCCTCTCTCCTCTCTCTCCCTCTCTCTGTGTGTGTAAGAGACAGACAGACGGACAGACAATAAAATAAAGATTTCATTGTTAAAATTCTAGCAGGCAGCCATCTCTCAGGGTTCTTGTTTTCAGAGTGGCTCTGCCGGGTACTTGTAATATGTACTTGGTAGATCCTTGGGTGTCTCTGTCACTGTGTACTGCAGGAAGGCTGGACCAGGCTGTAGCTAAGCTCCCCTATTGCAGGTGAGTGGAACTGGAGTGGGGGGGGGGGAGAGGGGGAGAGCCAGCTGAGCAGAAGCAGGCTTCCTCTGCACTGTAGATTGATGTGGGGCCTACCGACTGCTGAGCTGTGCCCGGGCCCTCTGTTTTCACTTTATTCCAAGGCAGGGTCTCATGTCATCCAGACTGACCTTAAACTCACCCTGCAGGGAATGCAGCTTAAAGCTGTGATCCTAATGCCTCAGCCTCCCAAGTGCCTGAGATGATGGCCCCTGTCACCAGGACCAATGAGGCATTCAATTGGTTTTTTTTTTTTTTTTTTTTTGATTTAATTTGTATTCTTTGTAGTTTGGGTACTTTTGAAGATTTTTGTTTGCTTTTATTACACAAACGCACACAAACATACACACACAGTGGGGAAGGGGATATAGCTCAGTAATAGAGTATTTATACAAGGTACTAGGTTCTATCTCCAGACAATAAATAAATAAAAACCATTAAAATACAGGTATTCAGGTTTTCAGGAATGGAGAGATGGCTCAGCAGTTAAGAGCATTGGCTGCTCTTCCAGAGGACCTGGGTTCAATTCCCCGCACCCACATAGCAGCTCACAACTATCTGTGACTCCAGTTCCAGGGGACCTGATACCCTCACACAGACATATATGCAAGCAAAACACCAATGCAGATAAAGTAAAAATAAAAATAAATCTTTAAAAAATTATAGGTATCACATTTACAATAAAACTTTTTCACAGAATTTTGTGTCTGCTTAGAGTTCTGATGTCAAGTAGATAAAAGGAGGGCGATGAAAGTGCCCTGAGAGAAACCCACCCAGTGAACACATTCCCAAGGGGTAGTGTCACAGAAGATGTCAATCAGATAATCAGGCTGGATCCAGTCAGCCCTGCTCTACAAATACTGAGCCTTCATCTGGAGAGGCCACCGTTGCTGTGACTACAAGAGCCAGACTTTTCCAGGCTGTTTTAGGAGAGGACCACAGTATATCTCTTGTAGGTCCCACTGCTAACCTTCCCAGTTACTTCCAGAAGGTTCTGAAAGAACCATTTAGCATTTTGTGTGTCATTTCCTGGAGCATTTGTGCTGGCTAGCTTTTTGTCAACTTGACACATGCTAGAGTCATCTGGGAAGAGAGAGCCTCAATTGAGAATTGCTGCTCTCAGATTGGCCCGTGGACAAGCATATGAGGCATTTTCTTAACTTAGGACTGATGTGGGAGGGCCCAGACCACTGTGGTTGTGGGGTATATAGGAAACCACCTGAGCACGCAGTGTGGAACAAGCCAGTCAGCAATGTCTCTCTCCACAACGTCCGCAACAGTTCCTGCCTTCAGCTTCCTGCCTTGAGTTCCTGCCCTGACTGACTTCCCTCAGTGATCAACTGGGACTAGGCCATGGCCGCTAAATAAACCCTTTTTCCTAAGTGGTTGTTGGTCATGTTGTTTATAGCAAGAATTCAAATCAAACTAGGACAATATCGTCAGACTGAGACAGACGTACCAGGATTGATGACTGATATGGCAAGGTCTCTCAGAATATAACGCCAGTATAGCTATTTCTTAGCTCTATCTTTATGGTATTTCCAACGCTTTAAATTCAGTTGCCCACAATGAGACCAACTGCACTGTTTGATAACTTCAAAAGTTCATAGGAAATCAGTTGAAATCAAAATATAAAGGGAAAATTGTCTATTGCTGACAACTGCACTGTGAACTTCAGTGGAGATTCCAATTTTTTTCCTTCAGTCAATTGTTAACATTATGTATAATAATTAGCTAAGAACTTAAAGTTCATGTAATGCCTCCACTAGAGGAATTTTGGAATGAGGTCTGGTTTAAGCCTTAGGTAATGTTTTGATTTCTTTGTTTTTGAAGTTAGAAACTATGCTTGAGTTCTCTGTTTAATTAATATACTGTCAGTCTATCTAAAACTTTTAATTAATAATTAACTACTCTCAGACACATATGCACTCAAATTGACTATTTAAAAACCAAAGCCTAGGGGCTGGTGAGATGGCTCAGTGGGTAAGAGCACCTGACTGCTCTTCCGAAGGTCCTGAGTTCAAATCCTCACAACCATCTGTAACAAGATCTGATGCCCTCTTCTGGAGCATCTGAAGATAGCTACAGTGTACTTACATATAATAAATAAATAAATAAAACAAAAAAAAAAAAAAAAAAAAAAAAAAAAAGCCTAAACTGGGCGTGGTGGCACACGCCTTTAATCCTAGCACTCAGGAGGCAGAGGCAGGCAGATTTCTGAGTTCGAGGCCAGCCTGGTCTACAAAGTGAGTTCCAGGACACCCAGGGCTATACAGAGAAACCCTGTCTCGAAAAACCAACAAAACAAAACAAAACGAAAACCAAAGCCTAGGGTTAGGGTTAGGGTTAGAAAAAAAATGAAAAAACAAACAAACAAAAAACAAAGCTAACAACCTTTCAAGATTTTTAACTTTATAATTTAGCTGACCCAGTGTTGTTGGCCATCACTTAAAAAAATTTTTTTTCTGCATTATTTTCTGCCTTCACCTGAACACACCTTGTGATCATAAAGCTACCAAAAGGTGACTTGCATTTTGTGTGTTAACATCTTAACTAGTGCAGAAGTCTGCAGACACTGTATTGAGTACCTCAGTAGCAGGATAAATGGCTTACAAAATTAGCAGTGATCGATGGGAGAACCAGGTGAGTTCTACATGTTGAGAAGAAACTGGATCAAATTCATTATTCTAGAGCCTCCTGAAAGTGATGTCTTTTAGGCACTCAGACTGGGCCCAGGTAATCCTAGCCTTTGGAAATCAGAGGCCAGAGGACTATGGACTATGTAATAACTTCCAGCCAACTTGATAGCCTGAGCTACATATGGAAACCTTGTCTTAACAAGAAATCAAAAACCATGCAGATGTTTTAAAAACCATGCAGATGTTTTACTTGCTTTGCTATCCTCCACAGTGGTAGAGGCAAAACCTTCCTGTGATTTAGCTATTTCACATCTCAGGTATGTCTCTAAACAGATGGAAAATAACATGTGTAGGCAAATCTCTGTAGCAGCCCCACCCGCAGCAGTGAGAGGTCCAAATGACTACGGAGGAATATAAACGATGCATTTTCATATAGCAATAGTATTTGGCCAGAAAGGGAGACAGAGTGCTTATAAATGCTACAGTGTTGATGAATGCAATGCATTGTTATTTAAAAGCACAGACTGAAAGTGACTTATTAGATGATTCCAATAATGAACCATCCAGATAGGTAAACCTTCAGAAACAGAAAGCTGATTAGGAGAAGGAGGGATCCCATTACCTACTTAGTGAGTGTGGACTTTAATTTAGGGGGGGGTCATAAAAATGTTTGGGAACAGGAAAGCAGTGATAGTTGTACGGTGTGGGTGTGTTAATTGACATGGAGCTGTGTATTTAAGATGGTTAATAGCATGCCATATAAATTTCATCTCAATAAAGACAAACAACAGAAACCTTCCTTAGTATTTATGAGTCAGAGGAGAATGCTTGTGGGAACTTGAACATTGATAGTCTTTGATTTCAGGTGGGGTGGGGGATTTAAAAGACTTGATGTGATTCATAGACAGGTCACTCTCTCCTGTGTATACTACACTCAGCAAGTGAGAGAGGTTCTTAGTTTTGAAATGGATGGTTCTAGAAGCCTCACCCCAACAACAGAAGTTCTTGGTGGGCATTGTTGGGGAAAAAATTATTCATTACCAATGTGTTTGATTCATGGTTGGCTGAAATTGAAAATGTGAAAGCCATAGTAGACCACTCAAATATGAGAAGCCAGACACCACCAGGGTAGAAAATGCTACCCTGTGGGAGACACACCTGCCTAGATTCATTCATTCATGGTAAGTATTCAGCTTGTGAATAATCACTCTCTAGAATCTCAAATTATCCAAAAAATTGATAACCTGCAGTAATGTGGTAGGTAGAAAGGGAAGAGTTGCTAATCTCTGCCCTGTTTGGTTTGCTCTGGCTCTGCCAGTGGTGGGGAACATTTTAGTGCAAGTCTGAATCAGAAATGTTGATAGGCTTGCTGGTGGCATCCCTTGTAGTTGGTTTGAAACTGTAGCACTATTATAAAAATGCTCATCAACTTCTGTTTGACACAGTAATAGTTGCAGCCTGGCAAAAATAATCTGATCGCCAGGCTAAGAGCAAGGACTGAGCTGGGTGCACTCGGGGTTTGGGGTTCCCCACATCTCTCTCTTTATTTCTTTGTATTTCTTTTTATGATTTTCAAATCATTTACAAGAGGACTAGAGTAAGTCAGACAACTTCTTGGCATAGCCCTAATTAGCAAGGGGCACACCTAATTAGCATAGGACACACCTAATTAACATGGACAGCACAGGCAGGTCTTGCCAGGCTGGTTGGATCTTGAGACACACTAGGGCTCCTTCATTAAAACATTTCGGTGAGTGTCAATATTGATCCTCCTGTCTTGCTTCAAATAAGAGTTCCTTCTGAATTCCAGTCACCACAGTCTATTGACTTAGCAAGCTTGGCCCCTCGTGTAAGGCAATTTTCTGTGCTGTCAAGCAGTTAAGAATTTTCTTAGCATACTTAATCACTAGTGGATTGATAGTGACAAATTAGATTATTGTTCTTTGCTGTTCCAAGTCCTTCTGCCATTTTGGATTAGTGTGTGTGGTATCTGATGGTTGAGCACACTGGCTTGGTGTGGAGCAGGATTCAGGATGCAGTTTCTCACCTAAAAGTAGGGTAAAAAGATTAAAGGTAGTAAAGACACTTGTAAAAAAAAAAAAATCATGACATTGAGAGTGGAACCTTGGGACTTCCTGGCAGCAGGTGAGTTACCACTGAGGGACATCTCCAGCTCTGAAGAGATTGTTATTAAGGAAGACTGTCTTTCACCTAGTTTTAAAATAACAAAAGATTCAGGAAGAAAATCAGAATATATTTTTCTCCAATTTCATCAATTCTATACAAGTAATCTCTTTAATAGATTTGCATCTAGTCTCACTAACCTGCTATAACCCAGATAAACTCAAAGACTTAAAATCCAACAAAATATTGACAAGTACCATACAAGCCAATGGAAGAGACTGTGGCCGTGACGGCCCCGCCAGGAAGGACAACGGTGGAAAAGGGGAACCGCGTCCTGTCATGCTAGCAGGGTGCTGGAACCATGTCTCCTGAAATTCATGCTAGGAGCCTGGAAAGCCTGGGGTCAGCCAGAAGGGGAACCCGCTGTCTCACAGGAAGGAATCTCATACAGTCTGACAACCTGTCAGACAGTGATGGTGGGACCACACCTTGACCAGGGCTGCACAAATCTACATACATACCTCTGCCCAATATTTCACTTAAACTTCACATCAGGATCCCAGAGATAGACTCGGGTGCATTATTATCTGCTGTAATAAAAGACCCCTTCGTCCCAGACAAAAAAGGGACAAAGTGTTTCTTTTATTTCACAGAGGGCACAAGGTTTCACAGTAGGTCACAGTGGGAAGCCATGGTGGTGGGAGCTGGAGGTCACATTGCATCTGCCATCAGGAAGCAGAGAGCAGAGGGTGTGGTTGTCAACTCCTTCTCTTCCTTTTTACCTGTGCCAGGCAACATGGTCTTCCCACCTCAGTTAACCTAGTCTGGATAAAGTTTCACAGACCTACTCAGAAGGCTAGGCTAATTTTCAGAGCATTTTACAGGCATGCCCAGGGGCTAATCTACACAATCTTAGAGTCTGTCAAACCTACAATAAGTATTCACTGAAA
>NC_034591.1:73619950-73621128 GCF_900095145.1 Mus pahari
TGGCTGTCCTGGAACTCACTCTGTAGACCAGGCTGGCCTTGAACTCAGAAATCCGCCTGCCTCTGCCTCCCAAGTGCTGGGATTAAAGGCGTGTGCTACCACGACCAGCTCTCTGGTCATATTGAACCACCTTCCTCTACTGAAGTGGAACCTTAAGGGTTCTTTGGAAAGTCAGTTGGATGGCGTTTTGCTGGGGCACACATGAAGGAAAGTTTCGTTAAAGTGGACATGTGTGAAAAGGCTAAGGCAGACAAGTGAAGGAATGTTTTGCTGACGCAGACACACGAGAGAGGATGTTCTACTAAAGCAAGCACGTAAAGGACACATTGACGAAGGATTCTTTGCTAACAACACACATGCATTGGTCCGCCTGACATTGCGTAGATGAGCTGCATTTGTTGGGACGCCATAGAGAGAAAAGCACCGAAAAAAAAAAAAAAAACAAAAAACTGGTGGTGGTGTGCTGCAGTTTGTTGCCACTTCCAAGGACTTGGGCTGATTGGATGCACATGCTGAGGCAAGGCACACTGTAGCAAGGCACATGGAGGACACATGATGTATGGAGGGTATAATAGGACTCTACAGGGTGATAGAGACAGAGCTTGGCTTGCTGGTACAGCTATGGGTCTCGGGTCTTCACTTCTCTGACAGAGGGAGGCACAGCCAAGAACTTCTTCTGGTGTCCATCTGGGCCCCTCCTGCTGACTCAAGCAGAAGCTGAGGCCTGGCTGTCCCTGCTAGGTCGTGTCACTGCTGTTGCTAACCCAACTCTACCAAACTTGACTGCTGGTGTATCCAAGAGATGTTTCATGAGATGTTCACGAGTGAATTGAGCTGCTGCAGCCTGCCATTCTGTGAACCGAACTGCTGATTTCTAGACAACACAGATGGGAGTTGTTCCAAAGAACATTTCTAAACAGGTCCACTTCCCCCGTCTGTATCCTTTCTTTTTCACTACCTCTGGTGGGATGCAAGGAAAGTTAAAGCGTTTAAGAACCATCATTAAAAATAGGAATTGAAAAAGTTTAAGTGGGCTGGTGAGATGGCTCAGTGGGTAAGAGCACCTGACTGCTCTTTCGAAGGTCCAGAGTTCAAATCCCAGCAACCACATGGTGGCTCACAATCATCTGTAACAAGATCTGACGCCCTCTTCTGGTGTGTCTGAAGACAGCTACAGT
>NC_034591.1:73621868-73657702 GCF_900095145.1 Mus pahari
AAAAAAAAAAGGCAGTTTCAGTTCCCCGATTTGCAAACAGAACAGTCAGCACAGAAAAGTCATGTTAGAAAGAAGTGGGGAACTGGCATTCTGCAGGACAACACAGCTGTACAGTTTCTAGAAAGCCAGAGGAGAACAGAGGAACTGGGCAGTCCGTCCAGCATCTTTAAAGAAACTGTGGGAGATGGCAGACCTGGTCTGGTTCCTTCTAGGTGTGAATTCTGGTCTTATCTGAGAAGTCAGAAGTCGCTGCCTGAGGCAGGCTGACTCCCAGGGCTCTGCTCCTAACAGAGACAGCAGAGACAGGGGGTGGGGGACAATGCCTCCCCTATGGCAGAATGTATGCTGAGGCAGACAGGCAGCATAGCCTTTCTCTCTTGTGGTAGTCTATCCTGCTGCATGAAGGATGTGTCAGACTCTCCAGCTGTGCAGATCACTTTTGACAGTGAGGAGTACTTTCCCCAGGGATGCCAGGGGCAGCCAGCATCAGTCTGAATTTGCTATCAGCAGCTTGCTCACAAAAGGGTCCCTGGGTTGCCTCAGACAATTCTGTTTTAGGATCTCACATGTGGGACCTAATCTCATTACACTCTCTGGCCTAGCTTCCTTAGCAGCTGCGATACCCTTGGTTGGGTTTGGTACAAAGAAGCCATGAGTCTTGACTATGTTCCCTACCAAGTCACTTTCCCATTCTGCACAGCTATTCCAATCCCTTGCCTGCCTGGCCACATCACCTGACTGTCGGGTGACAAATGTCACATGTAATTTCACAGAGATGACAGACACCATTAGCCTTTTCCCTCCTTCCCTTCCCAGATGTTGCCTGCCTTTTCTTGTTCTCTGATATCCTTACACTTCAGAAAATGAAGGTGGATTAGTTATCTATCACTGTATTCCCAATTTAACAGCTTGAAGGGAGCGTGGCTAGAGAGATGGCATAGTGGATAAGAACACTTACTGCTCTTCCAAAGGACTGGAATTGAATTCCCAGCACCTATCTTGTGTATGTCATACCTACCCTGTACCTACCTGTAACTCCATAGGATGCAGTGTCCTCTCATGGCTTTCATGGGTACACACACACACACACACACACACACACACACACATACACACACACTCACTCACACTAAATATCTTAAAAAGAAAGACCAAGCATTCATGACCTCACAACCCCACTGAGCTGGCAATTTGGAAGCCATTTACTGGGCAGCTCTGGCCCTGACCCTTTCATAGGATCAGTCGGGGTGCCACTGGGCCACTAGCACTTGGAGATTCTTTTCCAAGGTCACACATTAACAGGGCTGTTGGCAAGAGGCCCTCATTACCTGGACCTCTCCAAAGGATTTGCTTAGATGTTTGTGTTTGTGTGTGTGTGTGTGTGTGTGTGTGTGTGTGTGTGTGTGTGTGTGCCCATACTTTGCCCAGCCTTGTGAGCTAAGAGAACAGCATGGTATAAACTGTAATATCTTCTGTAATTCACTCCAAAGTTGCATTTACAGGCTTTGAGTGCTGGAGCCTTTTACAATCATTTTCCCTCATCAACCACATAACCCAGCTTTTAAGAATCTAGGAGCTTATTTTGCCAAAGCATGACAGCCCATTCTCAAGGTATCTCTTGCGGTTTCAGGGGCACACCAGACAGAAAGACAGCCTGGGCAGATTGTCCTGTCACAAGAAGTATGTTATTAATCATAATGGTCAGAGTGTTAATTGCCGCTAAGTCCCAGAAAAAGTCTTCAGGCTAAAGCTTCTTCATTATTATTCAATCTCTGCCATATGCAATGTTTATATCTTTGTGGAATTTACTTATATGTCTAATCTTGGTATTCTTTTGATCCTTGGTCATACTACACCATAGTGGCCTTGCATGAGCTAACTTTTCTAAGAAAAGGAGGTCTTAAAACTTCATTTTTTATCATTTATCCACACCATTCTTTGTCCATCAATATAAACCTCTGTGTAGGGGCAGACAGAACTCCAGTCAACCTAACATTGTTGCTGTATCTCTTCCTCCGGGGGCATACCATACGTGGCCCCCAATCTTATGTCATGTGATCACCTGAGCGGATAGTAGAAAGAGGCTTTTAATTTGATCTGCTGCCAGTTCCTCTAGCCCAGCGAATCCTGCTTACCTTTTTAAGTTTACTTTGTTCTGATTATCTTGTTCCTGAATAAAGACAGGGGCAGATGTTCCAAGAGTATCTTGGAGCTGGGACCTCATAAGAAGATCTCTGGCATCTTTTATTTGAGTGACAACCAGGGTGCAAGGAAGGCCTTCAAGTAGGGCCGTATAAGGACATTTTCCTAAAATCAGGAGGCATAGAATGCTCAGGACTTTGTTGGGGAAGCTTAGAAGCAGTACTCCTGGGAGAAGGCATAATTGATTCATAAGAATTTTTCCATCAATCCAATATCCCAAGTTGTGCAAATATTAAAAGCGTCCCAGATGTGCAACGGTGGAGATCAAGCCCGGAAGTAGAAGACTGCATGGTGATTGTGTCACTCAGCTTGGCTTTGGGGGAATCTTTGTCAAGCAGTTGTGCTGGCTTGATGACTTTAGGGGTTCCCACTGGGTGTGGCTGTGCCAATCAAGGGCGGCATGAGCAACCCAGTGCACTTTAGTTCCGCCTGAGCTACATAAAGAGACTGTCAGAAAACCTAAAGCACTAGAAACCATAAATAACCGTAACTAAGTAGCAAACCTAACCCTATGCAGTAGCCATGCCCCCCGCCCCGACCCATTTACCCTACACTGCCTCACACACTTCCACCTCCAACCCACACATCAGTTTCTCCCGCTAACTTCTCTGTCTGTTTCTTCTTCTTAGCCTCATCACAAGCTTCACCAATGGTTTCCCTTCTCTCCATTACTTGCCAAAGTCATCGACACATTGTGTCTCCCGTACCTCTTAGGGTGGCAACCCAGAGCCTTGAGTGTGCTTGCCTACCAAGATGGAGTAAGGCCCTTCTTTGAGGCCCTGTAACTGCCTGACTCCCAGGTTTACCACCTCCTTCTCAGACCGCACTCTGCTGTATGCCATCAGTTTCAAGTTAGACTATGCTCTTAGGATTTCTGAAATGGGGATGCTTTCAAGTCAACCAACACACTTAAATGTGATAAAAATAAACTTGCATGTTCCTTCTTGCATTTCATCATGGCCTGGCTCCTTTTCGTGGCTTTTTAGTCTCACGCTGTAACATCCCTGTGCTGGAGAGTTTTGTCAACTTGACACACACACTGACGTCATCAGAGAGGAGAAAGCCTCCATTGAGAAAATATCTGCTGTAGGGCATTCTCTTTTTTGCTGTTGTTGTTTTTTTGGTTTTTGTTGTTGTTGTTTTTGGTTTTGGTTTTGGTTTTGGTTTTGGTTTTGGTTTTTTCGAGACAGGGTTTCTCTGTATAGCCCTGGCTGTCCTGGAACTCACTTTGTAGACCAGACTGGCCTTGAACTCAGAAATCTGCCTGCCTCTGCCTCCCGAGTGCTGGGATTAAAGGCGTGCACCACCATGCCCGGCGGGCATTTTCTTAATTATTGATTGATGAGGGACAGCTCAGCCCATTATGGGTGGTGCCATCCCTGGGCTGTGGGCCTGGGTCCTAGAAGAAAGCAGGCTGAGCAAGTCATGGAGAGCAATCCAGTAAACAGCACCCCTCCATGGCCTCTGCACAGCTCCTGTGTTCAGGTTCCTGTCCTGTTTAGTTCCCGTCCTGCCTTCCTTCAATGATGGACAGACACGTGGAAGTGTACGGCAAATAAACCCTTTCCTCCCCAACTTGCTTTTGGTCCTGGTGTTTCATCACAGTCATCTTGACTAAGACCACCACCATGGAAGGTTCTAGCAACTCTGCTTAGTCCTCTCCCTTCCTCCTCCTTCCCAGCTACTCTGAGAAGGCAGAATAGACAGCACTGTGATGACTCAGCATTTTGTCTTGTGTGCCCCTGGGTAACGCAACTTCCACAATTCTCCTTCCTGCCTTCATCTTTCCTCTTCGTCACATCTCTCCTGTGTATCCTTAGGTGCCACAATTCTGTACGGTCTACACCTTAACCCCCTTCTAAATTAGTCTCCCCCATCTTTCATGTTGGCATCAACTTGGCAAAGAATGTTTCAGAGAGTTTAGTTTAAAGCACCATGGGCACTCGTGGGTGAAGGACGTCCATCATATACAGATGCCACTGTCTTGGTTACTGTTCTAAGAGATTCAAAGACCAAAGCAACTCATACAAGGAAGCATTTAAATAGGGGCTGGCTTACAGTTTCAGAGGGTGAGTCTGTGATCATCATGACAGGGAATGTGGCAGCAGGTGGGCAGGCGTGGCAATGTAGCATTAGCTGAGAGCTTACATCTTATTGGCAATTTGGATGCAGAGAGACAGCAAGACTGGGCCTGGTATGGGCTTTTGAAACCCCAAAGCTCATCACCCCCCCCCCCCCCCCACTGACAAACCTTATCTGACAAGGCCACACCTCCCAATCATTCCTAAAACAATTTCTTCAACTGAAGGCCAAGTGTTCAAATGCAAGAACCTGTGGGAGCCATTCTCATTCAAACCACCCAGTCACAAGCAAAGCAGTTACAAAAGTAAATACCCAGTAGTGAGGTGGGGCCAGGGAGGTGGCTCAGTTGGTGAAGTGTTTACCACACAAGCCTTAGGACCTGCTCAGATCCCCTTGTTCTGAGGATAGCTCAGATGCAGGCCTGTACCACATTCCTGGCTTGACGCAGCTATCATCCTCTGGATACTGGCTCGAGGTAAAGCACTCAGCATCGTTTAAGCAGCAAGACATCAGACCACTGAGGATGTTCACACTGGGCTGCATCATAAACACAATTTTTAAAAGCCTTTTGACCCACTCTGCATTCAGCATCCTAATTAGACTGCACCTAGCTGGAGTCTAGTGCCTCTTCTGTTCCCCTCTGGCATTCCCGTAATTCTTTTGAGGCTTTTGTTAACTTTCAGGACTAGCATGGTGTCAGGCTACAGTTTAGTTAAGAGAAACAAACATGACCAACTGTGGTTTCGAATGCCTTTAATAGCAGCAGTCTGGAGTTGGTCAGCTCCAGAACTCTAGGGCAGCTTGATCAAAATTCTTAACTAATTCTACTTGTGTGATTTAGTGTCTCCTAAGCAAAAATATTTGCAAATCCCTCGCAACATCGATTCTATTACTTTGACTTTCTTCTATATCCAGCTGTCGCCTCATCTGAAGCCACAGAAGCTAGGAGGCAGCAGACCATGCACGCGGGGTGTTTAGAACCGTCAGAACATTCATGCGGGGTGTTTAGAACCAGCAGACCATGCATGCAGGTGTTTAGAACCTTCCCGAGCTCTCGGTTGCCTACATGCTACTTTCCGCTTCTATGAACTTGACCACTGTAAGTACCTCATATGCCCGAGTCGCGGTTTCTATTGCTTTGATCAATCACCAGAACCAAAAGCAACTTGAGGAGGAAAGGGTTTATTTTGCTCACACTTCCAGGCCACACCCCATCCCAGAGGGAAGCCGAGACAGAAACTCAGGCTGGGCTGAAACCTGGGGGGTGGGGGGGCAGGAGCCCATGGGGAGGCCTTGGAGGAGTCCTGCTGACAGTCTTGCCCCTCATGTTTTGTTCAACCTGCTTTCTTATTGAACCCAAGACCACCAGCTCAGGGGTAGTGCCACCCACAGGGAGCTGGCCCTCTCACCTCAATCACTAAGAAATTGCCCCACAGGCTTGCCCACAGCCTGATTTTACAGAGGCATTTTCTCAGTCCCTCTCAGATGACTCTAGCGTGTGTCAAATTGACCTTAAACTCGCCAGCAAACCATGTAAATGAAATTATGTGATGATTGTCGTTTTGTATGTGATTTATGTCCCTTGGCATATGTCCTCAAGGGTCTTTCTGTGTATTTGTGTAATATTCACTTCCTCTTTATGTCTGAATAATAATCCAATTAGCACATATTCTCTGTTCTTCAGCCGGAAGGCGCACTTGGAGGCTGCCACCTGCTGGCTCTCGTGACTAGGGCTTCCATAAAGTATGGAGCTGTGTTAGGCACAACCTCAGATTAAAGTGGGCAGGCTACATTGCACAGGATCAAAGCAAGCTGTGTAGACTGCAAGCCACTCCCACCCACGCTCCTCCCCTGGCATTCTCAGGAGGGAGGGAGGTACCGGAGGGAACCTTTCAGAGCTCCTACTTAGTACTTCGCATTTTTCCCCCTTGATCACAAATCGGCAGCCTACATTTCAGCAAAGGGCACGGGGCCAGCCCCATCTCAGGTCCCAGCAGGCGTGGGACATCAGACAACACCCCTCTCCAGTTTAAGTCCTGCAGACAGCCGGATGATGTTTAGTCGTCGTCTGAGGCACCGTAGGATGGGAAGTCAGCGGTAAGCTCATTGTAACAAAGCAAACAAGGAAACATGCCAAAAGACCACGGGAAGATCTGGGTTAGGTAAAGCGGGAGGATTCAGAGCTCCAGGCCTGCCTGAGCTACATAGCAAGACCCCACGCCTTTAATCCCAGCACTCGGGAGGCAGAGGCAGAGAGGCAGAGAGGCAGAGAGGCAGAGAGGCAGAGAGGCAGAGAGGCAGAGAGGCAGAGGCAGGCGGATTTCTGAGTTCGAGGCCAGCCTGGTCTACAAAGTGAGTTCCAGGACAGCCAGGGCTACACAGAGAAACCCTGTCTCGAAAAACCAAAAACCAAAAACCAAAAAAACCAACCAACCAAACAAACAAAAAACCCAAAAAACCAAAAAAACAAAAAAGAAAAGAAAAAACAAAAACAAACAACGGTGGCAGCAACAAAGGGGGAGAATATGTGACACATGGAGTGTGGTAGAGAGAGTTCTTGGCATGTCAGAGGCCCTAGATTCAACTCCTAGTGCTGCCCAAATGAATACCAGGAAATACACATGATGTAAGCTTTTCCGCTTTCTTTTCCTTCTTCCCTCGCCTAGCAGCCTGTCATGCTGAACCATGTTAGACACCATTATTTCCACTAGGGGGCAGCACTACACTGGCAAGCACAGGCATTCTCCTGCCACCGCTTTCCCTCAGCTTTACAGCTCTGTTAGAGAATTGGCAGAGACCAGGTTCGCGCGGGTTGTTGTTGAGTTTGTTTTGTGTTTGAGGATACAGCTCCTTCAGCCCTTATCCGTCCACAGTATCCCACCATCTCCTGAAGATGAAGTCTGAGCTCTGGGACCATGTGATCACGGATCTGTCTTTCTAGAAAGTAATAGATTTTCTGTTCCTTCTCATCTGTGGGCGGCCTCAGAGTTTGAGAGTAAGAGATTTGGGGTGATTCCGACCGATGCCACTTACTGACCCACTAGGCTCTCGATACCTCACATCTCTCACCTGCAAAGCCAGGGCTGTGGTGGCCCCCACGGCGTGGGGTGGGGGTGAAATGAGTCCACCAGAGACTTTACCACAGGGATATGAAAAGCCAAAGTCAGTTCTTAGGGAGCAGCTGACTAATAGGCTCTGTCAGTCTCCAGCCTTCTCCTGTTCTCTGGCCATGAATAAACACTACATGTTTAGGGCTCATTCTCATAGCCATATTATAGCCATAGGCAGAGAGGGAAAAAAGAGAATGGTGGTTATTTCTCGTGACAGAAGGAGAAGCTGTTTTAAATTTCCTAATCTTCCCGACTCTCTCCAGCATGCAGGTTTTGTTTTGTAGTGCTGAGAATGGAGCTTCATGCTCTAGCACTGAGCCTCGCGGACAGCCACTAAGCCACTAAGCACTGTCGAACGCCGTGAAACAAAGAAACCATGCCATATAATAATAGCTTGTTGATCTCAACTCTTGACAATTTCCCTAAACATCCAAATGCTTTCACCTTTGTTCAGCCAGTAGCCAAAGCTGTGTGGTAGCCTAGCTATTTTAGGATCTTTAAACATTGAACATGTCCCTTGATGCAGAGTAGGTAGTCAATGTTCATTTCCTAAGGAGACTTACAAGTTTAGCTGCTTCAACTTCGGATCTCAGTGAATTTTCTCAAATTTTTCTCTCCCCTTACCGACCTCTGAGGAGTGATCTTGCTAAGGAGTTAATTGAGCCCTCTCCCTGCTGACTCTCTCCTGGTTGGTTTTGGGCAGGCTTGAGAGTGCCCTTCACCAGAGTGACAGGAAGAACTGAAGTGGGTTCTTGAGTTGAGGTCAAATCTTTTCAGCAACAAAGTGAAAATGCAATGCCCAGGGCCACCTACGCGGCACAAGGTGATGCTAAAAGGAAATCCACGGCATCTCCTAAAGTGGAGGGTTGTTAGTTCTCTGTGGGCCTTGAGTGAGCTCTCCTGGGGGTGATGTGAGCAACTGTGTAAGCCTGCAGGGCAGCCTCATGCTTTGCCTCTGCCTTACCAGCTCTGTGCCTCCTGAGCTGTTGTGATCAGCAGTGCACTGCCTCCTGAGCCCTCCCTCTCCTCCTGACCCTCCCTCCTGAGCCCTCCCTCTCCTCCTGACCCTCCCTCCTGACCCTTCCTCTCCTCCTGACCCTCCCTCCTGAGCCCTCCCTCTCCTCCTGACCCTCCCTCCTGAGCCCTTCCTCTCCTCCTGACCCTCCCTCCTGAGCCCTCCCTCTCTTCCTGACCCTCCCTCCTGAGCCCTCCCTCTCCTCCTGAGCCCCCACACCTGAGCCCTCCCTCTCCTCCTGACCCTCCCTCCTTAGCCCCCACACCTGAGCCCTCCCTCTCCTCCTGACCCTCCCTCCTGAGCCCTCCCTCTCCTCCTCACCCTCCCTCCTGAACCCTCCCTCTCCTCCTCACCCTCCCTCCTGAGCCCTCCCTCTCCTCCTGAGCCCCCATACCTGAGCCTTCCCTCTCCTCCTGACCCTCCCTCCTGAGCCCTCCCTCTCCCTCAAGAGGCTTATCACTATCCTGTTGGGTGATTGCTATTGTTTGGCTCCTGTGAACAACCCTTCAAGACCAAGGAGGATGGGCCAAGCATGACATACTGGGGTTTCTTCCACAAAAACAAAACCAAACTGATGGCTTAGTTCTTCCCTCAGGCTGTTGTCGTCGTCACCACCACCACCATCATCATCATCATCATCATCACCACCACCACCACTACCACCATCATCATCATCACCACCACCACCATCATCATCATTTTACCGTACCAGGACTTCACATGTGCAGATAAGCACCAGCACTGAGTGTCCTCATGAGAATACTTTCTTTTCGGGGAACTTGAATCTGAATGGAAATCCAAAGATGGTTGCAGCCAAGCCCCTGAGGTGCCTGACCTTCCCAGAACCTAACTAGTTCCTCCCTTGACTCTATAATACACCTAGATT
The DNA here is from genome assembly GCF_900095145.1 of Mus pahari. Lineage (NCBI taxonomy): Eukaryota > Metazoa > Chordata > Mammalia > Rodentia > Muridae > Mus > Mus pahari. The sequence goes on from NC_034591.1 coordinate 73,631,164, forward strand.
CCTCACACTCAAGCTGTCCAATCACCTAGATTCCTATCTCGACGTGTCTAGGGCCACACTGGGGTCCCGAGCCCAGGGCAGGGCAGCAAGGGCTGCTCTGTGATTGCTGAGTGTTTCAGGGTGTATAGATGGTACAGGGAGGGAGAAAAGCAGGCAGTTCACCTGTGTTCAGGCAGGGGGGTCTCCTTCCGTCCCTGAAGCCTGAGATTTCAGTAATATGATGGCAAAGCTGGGCATTGCCCCCTTAGGCCTCTGTTCCTAAGCAACTGAGCTCTAACAGGAACGTAGGGTGGGGTCCTCTCATGTTGGGGTGGGATGCTACTGCAGGTCACCCCAGCCCCTCTGTCCAGACTACTCAAACTTGGGGTCTACATTTGGATGACTGTGATGGTTTGAATATGCTCGGCCCAGGGAGTGGCACTATTAGAGGGTGTGGCCCTGTTGGAGTAGGTGTGTCACTGTGGCTGTAAGACGCTCATCCTAGCTCCCTGGAAGTCAGTATTCTGCTAGCAACCTTCAGATGAAGATGTAGAACTCTCAGCTCCTCCTGCACCATACCTGCCTGGATGCTGCCATGCTCCTGCCTTGGTGATAATGGACTGAATCTCTGAACCTGTCAGCCAGCCCCAATTAAATGCTGTCCTTATAAGAGTTGCCTTGGTCATGGTATCTGTTCACAGCAGTAAAACCCTAACTAAGACAATGCTCAAGACTCATACTGAAATTGCCATTGATGGTACAGGTATTGTAATGCAAGAAACTCTGGGGATCCCAATGGGCAAGCAGTAGTGAAAAGCAGAGAACAGAAGAACAGAAAAGGGGCTCTAGTGCACCATCCAGGGGTTAGCAAGAGAAAGAAGGGGCTTGGGTCTTGCCCTGGCTAGGTTTATGTCAACTTGACATAAACTAGAGTCATCTCAGAGGAGGGAATCTTAATTGAGAAAATGCCTCCATAAGATCTGATTGTGGGCAATCCTGTGGGGGAAATCCCTTACTTATTGATTGATGTGGGAGGATCCAGTCCACGGTGGATGGTGGTCCTTTCCTATAAGAAAGCAGGCTGAGCCGGGCAGTGGTGGCTCACTCCTTTAATCCCAGCACTTGGGAGGCAGAGGCAGGTGGATTTCTGAGTTTGAGGCCAGCCTGGTCTACAAAGTGAGTTCCAGGACAGCCAGGGCTATACAGAGAAACCCTGTATAGAAAAAAGAAAAGAAAAAGAAAAGAAAAGAAAAAGAAAAAGAAAGGAAAAGAAAAGAAAAGAAAAGAAAAGAAAAGAAAAGAAAAGAAAAGAAAAGAAAAGAAAAGAAAGGAGGCTGAGTAAACCGTGGAGAGCAAGCCAGTGATCGATATCCTCCATGGCTCCACAGCTCCACCGCTCCACGGCTCCGTGGCTCTGTGGCTCTGTGGCTCCTGCTTCCAGGTTCTTGCCCTGGGGTGATACCCTGACTTCTCTGGCTGATGGACTGTGGTCTGGAACTGTAAACAAAATAAACCCTCCCCTCCCTGAGTTACTATGGGCCGTGATGTTTTATCACAGCAATAGAAACCCCAGGGCATGGCTGGTATTTTTACCAGGCTGGGATCCATGTGTTTTGTCCTTGGAGGGTTTCTGAGGAGTCACTCTCCTGTTATCACTTGAGGGAAGTGCTCTTGTTCCAAATGCAACCTCACAGCTGTGGGCAAGCGCCCTCATTTGCAGGTGTGGTAACCTGTTCTGGGAGACTCGCTGGCCCGAAGTGCTTTGTCATAAAGATGTTTGTCGCCCAAGCCTGTCCTTCCTGGAATCCCAGGTCAACTGCAAAAGTCAACTACAAGGAAGAGAAACGTTAGAGACGAAAATAAAGCCCTAGAGGAGCAAAATGGGGCAGCGAAGCCAAGGGCACCGAAGGAAGCCAGCGGCGCAATGACGTCTCCAATGTGACGTCATCAGGAAGGGTGGGTGCTTGTGAATGGATGGGTGGATGCCATTGCAGTGGGCTCGGTTTTATTATTTTGGGAGTGGCTTCCCTAAAGAAGAGTCCAACATCTGTACAGTAGGCTGGCAGGATGGAACCCCACCATACTGCCTATAGCTCCGTCTCTCCCTGCTCCATAGCTACATGAGAAAAGCAGCAGCTATTAAATTCCCATGGGCTGGAGAGATGGCTCAGCGGGTTAGAGCTCTGACTGCTCTAACCATGGTGGCTCATGATTATCTGTAATGGAATCTGATGCCCTCTTCTGGTGTGTCTGAGGACAGCTACAGTGTAGTCACATACATTAAATAAAATAAAATAACAAATAAACTTATAACTATAGCTGCTGATTATAACCTCTGACATTAAAACAAATTCTTCCTCCTTTGTTTCTCTCAGATATTTTGTTACAGCAATGAAAACTGACTAGCACAGTGGCCCAGACACACTGACCGAGAAAGAGTAACTGTTACACAGTACGGCCCTCCTGACAGTGAGACAAGCTGACAGAAGTCTTTGAAGAGCTCCTGAGGAGGGCCCAATGTGGTGTGGCTGTCTCACCTTCACATCCTGACCCAAGGTGAGCATGGAGGCTGAGACTTGTTAGCTTAGAGGGAAAAATCCAGAGACGCACAAAGAAGTTAGCCCTGCACCCTTAGGCCCCACACCCATGGACTTCACACCCCCTCTGTGTGTTCTATGTCTGAGCCTTGAGTCTCTGACTTGAGACCACAGTTCTTAGGCAGTATGTAAATGAAAAGAAGGACTCGGCAGCTCCACAGTACAGCCAAGGAGAAGGGTTTATTATACATATGAGGGAGAGTTGAGCCTGAGCCATGTAGAAGGGTCCAGACTGAGCAGGGCCATGAGAGGAGAGAAGGAGTGGAGAAGAGCTAGAAAGGAAGGAAAGAGAGAGGGAAGGCCAAGCTGGGCGGAGCCCCTGATGCCCCTGATGCCCTGATGCCTTGATGCCCCTGATGCCCTGATGCCCTGATGCCTTGATGCCCCTGATGCCTTGATGCCCCTGATGCCCTTGATGCCTTGATGCCCCTGATGCCCCTGATGCCTTGATGCCCCTGATGCCCTTGATGCCCTGATGCCCCTGATGCCCTGATGCCCCTGATGCCCTGATACCCCCCAGATGCCCTTGATGCCACATCTGGGACACTGGTAAGAATACTTACACTGGGCTAGGAGGACAAGAGAATAGGCTCAGATAAGAAGACTTACACTTGGGCTAATACAGAGCTTGAGGTAAACAGCAGAGGAATGTGTGGCATTCCTTTTATCTTGATCATCCTGATTAGCCCCTAGACACAGTGACCTGGGGACTTTGTTTATTGCCTTGTTTGTCCTTTGTTCCTTGACTACTTTGTCTTTGATCTAGGAACTGACCCTATTCTTTGCAAGTACCTAGAATGGTGTAAAGGAAGACTAGGATAAAACTAAAGGCTTCAGCTTCCCCACTGGCTGAAGTCATGTTAGAATGCGAATTGTCTTTTCTTTCTTTAATCCTCCCTCCCTCCTTCCCTCCCCGCTTCCCTCCCTCCAGACCCTGCTGACTGACTTGAGCTGGCTTGGTCACCAAGAGAACCAAGAAAGAGCATGGGGACCAAGGGACCAAGAGAGTGTTTAGCCAAAGTGGCTGGGTTACATAGAGAGACAGAGAAGCTGGGGGACGGGAAGGGAAACTCAGCGACTGGAGAGCTTTAGGGTAGGGGTGGGTTATGCCAGCCAGGATGACTGTAGCAGGTGCTTGTGGTAGGGACTGAGGGAGCCTAGAGGCTGGCATAGGACTTGATTGGCTAATAGGCACCACAGGTTAATGGAGGAGCCATGTGTCCCTTCTGTCGGAGAATGACTCTCAGTAGGTAGAAACTGTCTTAAATCCCTGAGAGAACGCTGGCTTTTGTCTTAATGCCAGACCTTGGGAAACTTAACAGTACACTGCTAAGCTGTTTGGGTCCAATTCTTCTAGAAGCTGTCTGCCAGAATTCAACCAACTCTGATTCCATGTTCTGCCTTCTGAGCTGCCCAGATGTCATTGGTTTCCCTAAAAGCCTCACCACCACGAGGTACAGGTCAGATGTGGAGGATGTGAGAGGGGCTTTGTCAGTGAGTGTGACAGGGGACATGAGGCTGATGATAGGCCCCTGGGAGGGTGGACTTGGACCTGGAGAAGGGAAGTCGCAGGTGGGCTCTGTGGCTGTGGAGATATCACACAGGGAAACTAAAACGGGGACTGTTGTAAGTGGAGACTTCCGTTTTCTCTAGCAGGCCACTTACCATCTCTATATACAATCTCCATATCCCTGTTTATGGTGGCTAAGTAATCCTCCACCTTGTCCCTCTCCTGCACTGTCCACTAAGGACGTTCCTTACTGGGCAACCTCTTCCTGAAACAGTTAAGTCCCTTAGGATGTGTCTGTGAGCTCTACCAGGGAGCCGTGCCCCTGCCTTCTTATCTGATCCACCGGGTATCTCATGCCCAGTCTTGGTCCATGACTATAACCTAGAACTTGTTTGTGTGGGGTGTGTACCAGGCAAACATATCATGGAGGACATTCTAAGGGAGCCAGGATTAGAGTTTAGAGGGAACAGACTGGGGGAAGACTGGAGAGAAACCAGTCTCCTGTGCACACATCACGCCTCTGCCACCTGTGCACACATCACACCTCTGCATGCTTCTTATTTACCTGTTTGGTTTTGTTTTTACCTGCTGTGCTCTTCTGGCTTAAGTAAGTCAATCTCTCTCCCTACTGAACTGGCAAGGCCAGAGAGGGCATTAGGACTGTCTGATGGCTGGTCCACCATTCTCCCACAGAAGAAGAGTGTTGCGTCTAGGTTGCCCCAAGAGTGGAGAAGGGGCTTGGAGGATGTCTGACCCTCTCTCTAGAGACAGCTCCTCAGCTAGTGCTCCACAGCTAGTGCTCCACACTGTGGCTCCATGTGGAGCCTCGGCCCAGCGTTCCCAGCCCTGGCACTGCGGAGGCGTTGGTTCACAGGGAACTGCTCCCCTCTACTGGGCACACGAGTGAACCAGTCTTCAGGTAGAGTGAGAAGAGTCCAGGTGGGTTCTGGTCTCCTTGTTGTTCATAGCCAAGGCTACTGAGGACAGAGACATCATTTAGGGTTTCAAGGAGGTGGGCTGGAGAGATGCCTTGGCAGTTAAAAACACTTACTGCTCTTCCAGAGGTCCTGAGTTCAATTCCCAGCAACCACATGGTGGCTCACAACCATCTGTAATGGGGATCCGATGCCCTCTTCTGGTGTGTCTGAAGACAGCTACACAGTATTCATGTACATACAATAAATAAATCAATCTTTAAAAAAAAGTTGGAGGAGAGTTTGTTGGAGGAGAGTCTGGGGCTAGAAATGGAACACCGGCTCTTCTGGTAGCACTGGATCCTGGTAGCATCCCTTAGGATTCTTCAGTGTGGCAGGCTTAGGAGACCAGCCCTGGGTGCCTGAGAAGTCAGCAAACACCTTATCCTGCAGGACAGCCTGGGGACAGAGAGGGCACAGAGGTTCTGGCCACTCAACTCCTAGTGGAGAGCTTCTGACCCAGGTGAATCTTTGAACCAGGACCAGCAATCAGTCCATCCTCAGAGGAAAACTGTCCCCAAGACTGTGCGAGGCATTCCTCCCTGCCTACCCAAACTCCCAGGAAGCCATGTGTAGGTAGGTCTCTTACAAGTCCAGTTATCTCTATACATCCTCCCTTCTTTGTGTTCCACATACAGTTTTTGTAACTCTTACCACCCACACCACGCATGGCTATGGGGTGTAATATAGCAGAGTCACCAGACTGCTCCAAATGATAGCCCCTGACCCAGTCAAAGCTATCCACTCTTGTCAACAGTTCACAGAGCTCATTGGAGATAGGAGGGAAGCACGCTTTGTTCCACATGGTCATCCAGGAACCCAGGCTCTGGCATCTGGAACACATGGTCTTGCACTGATTTTGTGGTTCCTTCCTCAGGTTTGGTCATTCCATCCCCTGGTCTATAGGCTGCTGCTTTCCATTAGCTTTGGTTCCATCAGTGGTTGATGAACCATCAGTAAACCATGTGTTAGCCAAATGTTGTGACCTTTCCTTACACGGCTAAGCCTGCAAAGGACTCTGCCTTAGAAAGGATCCAATCCATCATTGTAAGGAGTATGCTTATGACCATAGGATGGTGGCAATGACTGAGTATAAGGTTTTTCTGTGTCTGAATTAGGGTTTTACTGCTGTGAACAGACATCATGACCAAGGCAACTCTTTTTTTTTTTTTTTTTTTTTTTTTTGGTTTTTCGAGACAGGGTTTCTCTGTATAGCTCTGGCTGTCCTGGAACTCAGTTTGTAGACTAGGCTGGCCTTGAACTCAGAAATCCGCCTGCCTCTGCCTCCCAAGTGTTGGGATTAAAGGCATGCGCCACCACGCCCAGCCCAAGGCAACTCTTATGAGGACAACGTTTAACTGGGGTTGGCTTACAGTTTCAGAGGTTGAATCCATTATCACCAAGGTGGGAAGCATGCCAGCATCCAAGCAGGCATGGTGCTGGAGGAGCTGAGAGTTCTACATCTTGTCTTCCACGTGGCTCAGAGGAGGGTCTCAAAGCCCACCCCCCACAGTGACACACTTCCTCCAACGAGGCCCCTCCCTGGGGCAAGTGTATTCAAACCACCACACCTTGCCTCAGAAAATGTCCAGATTTGTTTCTCCAAGAGAAAATATTTATTGTCTATATATGGAAAGCATTTTCAGTAGAAGCCTACAGGCAAATGTTGTTGGACTCCTTTTTGCTTTATTGAGAGTCCCCAGTTGCCAATTCACCAAAACCCATGGTATCCATTGCTAGGGTATCATATGGTTCAATATTGGTCAGGATTGCATGCATGAAGATGAGTTTACTGGCAGTGGTAAAAGCTGTTCTTTGTTCCTGTCCCCACTGGAAATTAGATGCCTTTCTAGTAACCCTGTAGAGTGATTTTATAGTAATTGGTAAATACGGTATGTGATTTCTCCCAATTAGGAGCTATATCTGAGTTTGTCCCTGGGTAGAGGGATTAAAAGCATGCAACACCTCCATCTTGTTCACTGTAACTCTAGCATTTAGAAAACAATTAATTTACAGAGATCTGCTTGTCTCTGCTGGGATTAAAGGCATGGGCTCCCATCACCCTCCTCAAATATTTTATCTTAGCTCCACATCACTCCAACTCTTAGAGATTTAGAAAGCAAGGTTAAACTGTGGTAACCCTTTGAATTTCCTAAAAACATTTTAAATCATGTGCTTTTAATTCTAAACAATAAAAACACCATTTTTATTTGAGGAAAAAACCCTCAAAAGCTGAAGTCTAAGATGGTGTAGACCATGCGGCAATCTATACTATGTTGGGGTCTGGTAATTGCCACACAAACCATATGTACACTAATCTTGGTTGAGCAAGAATAGTTCAGTGAACACACACCATACTAGTGGATGTCCAGGACCACAAGAAGGAAAAGCCTAATTTCGGCACCTGTCTGTTCTCAGGGCAGGTTTTGTTTTTGTTTTTGTTTTGTTGTTGTTGTTTTTGTTTTTTTATAGGAAAAGCCAGGTTCAAACATTCGAAGGCAATCTGTGAAGTGGCACAACTTTTTGGCTAAGTAGACAAAGTGTCATCAGCTAACCTTTAAGCTGACTGGTCCTGAGGGAAGTAAGGAGGGTTGTGGACAGATGGTGGACAGGGGAATTTCAGAACACTGAGATAACAGGGTACAGGTGATTCAAGCATAATATTTGGCTTATTACTAGCATACCCATACTGTCAACTATGGGTAATTACTTCTGAGAAGTGGAGTTTGAGAACCTGGACTTAATTTCACCTTATAGAGATTGGAGGAATGTTAACCTGTGTTTTTCTTTGCTGCAACACATCACATCCCCTTAAATTTGTGGCAATATTATCTACATACGGCTTTAATTTTCCTCTCTGTTCTTCTGGCCTTATACACTCGACCCATCTTGCAATTTGTTTTACCTGAAATAAAGTTCCAGTCCCTAGAAGCTGAACATTTACCACATGAAGAGGTCAATCTAGATGCCAAGATTTGGTGAAATAATTGTTACATTTGTTCTTGTGTCTACTAAATCTTCAATTTCAGTGCCATTTATTTGTATTTCTAGCTTTGGTCTCTGATCATTTATAGCTGTTTGTCAAAATACTTATTTTCTGGTCTTTTGTGAATTTTTTAATCTATTGAAGCTGTTCTTTCCATGCTTATATTCAGAGCAGTGTTATTTTTACTAACTGGCATTAAATCTTTTAATTGCTCTGTGGCTGAGTTTTTCCTATGCTGACAGGAAATAACTGAATTGAATTTGATATTGGGGTATGCAGGAAGCCCCTTAGGGTTTTCCCAATGGTGAAGGGTTGCTTTGCCTGTTCCTTATTGATCTGCACTCATTAGTCAAATCCTGGCCTTTGACACAACTTCTGCATACTTGAGAAGGCTGGACCTTCTTTTTGGTTTATTTCTAAGGGGAAAGCAAACCCAAAACATTATTTCTAGGAATGCCTTGCCTACAATCTCTTTCAAAATTGTGGCTTGCCACAATTAAAACATCTACTATTTTGAATTTTCTAATACTTTTAGAAATTACTTCTCTTATCAGAGTAGCATCATAAGCATGAGGTCCAATATCAGCTGTATTGCTAATCCATTCATCTATTGGTGCTGATCTTGTCTTTAAAGGTCTAATCACCCTTTTGCACTCTGAATTAGTATTTCCAAAAGCCAAAGATTCTATGAGTATTTTTCTGACTTCTGAATCTGATATTATTCTATTTATAGCTGAAGTCAATCTTTGCAAAAAAAAAAAAAAATCAGTGAAGGCTACTTTTGGGCCTCATATAATTTTAGTAAATGACTCAGATATCTTTCCTGATTTTTAAACCTTGTCCCAAGTATTTAAAGCTGCTAAACAACATAGTACTAAGGTGTGATTATCAAATTCAAGCTGGCTGTGTAACTCAGCATACTGACCTTCATCAGTGACTGATCCTGGGAAACATTAATGCCTCTAGCCATATTTTGTTATTCTATGGCCCTAGCTTCCTCTCTCCACCATGTTCACCACTGTAGCTGAGGACCAGCTTTCAATGTTGCTGTTGCCAAATCTTTTCAGTCTTGGGGAATAATTCTATTGAGTTGTCAATGAATGTAATGTCTGCTTCACATAGGGTGAATGCATACCATATGAAATGATAGCTTCCTTAAATCTCCTCAAGTCTAGCCGGGCGTGGTGGCACACACCTTTAATCCCAGCACTCGGGAGGCAGAGGCAGGCAGATTGAGGCCAGCCTGGTCTACCAAGTGATTTCCAGGACAGCCAGGGCTATACAGAGAAACCCTGTCTCGAAAAAACAAAACCCAAACAAAACTAAACCAAAATCTCCTCAAATCTAATATGCCTGTAGGATTTCACTTAAGTTTTTCATAACTTGGGGGTAGTTATTGTCTGCTGGTAGGTATTGTATAGTAACTGGATAAACTAAGGTTGATTCTCTAACAATCTTTGGCCACACCTCTTTAAATTCATTATTTGGGGTGCAGTAGGCTCTTATATTTCTTATTTTCTTATTTATTTATTTATTTATTTATTTATTTATTTATTTATTTATTTATTTATTATATGTAAGTACACTGTAGCTGTCTTCAGACACTCCAGAAGAGCGTGTCAGACCTTTTTACGGATGGTTATGAGCCACCATGTGGTTGCTGGGATTTGAACTCCAGACCTTTGGAAGAGCAGTCGGATGCTCTTACCCACTGAGCCATCTCAGCAGCCCTCTTATTTTCTTATTTCTTATTTCATTTATAAGTCTTTATAGAGCTTGTATCTTATTGATCCACTTTTCATATTTTTCCACTATCTCTAAAGCTATTTTTTTCTTTGAGAGGGTACAGAAAGCCACTATAGCTATTAAAGATAAACTATGAAATATCAAAATGGTAATGATCATAATTGGTATTGAGCCAACTTCACTTAAGTCATTTAGCTTTAAATTCCTGTTTCTATTTTCAAACCATCTAAAATACTATACAAGAGCTTATTATTACATAAGCACAGCTTATATTATGATATTTCTCATCCTTCACTTTCTTCTTGAGGATGTCCTAGAAGTCTTACCAAATCACATGGTTTCTCAGTCTGTCAGGGGCTAGCCTGATTTTCTTCCATGTGGTTGTGATGCATGTTAGAGCACCAAATGTCGTTTTTAAACAAAATCTCAAATGCTAGATGGTGGGGTCCAGGAGTTGCCCTACACACCACAAACATGAACACTGATCTCAGTCAGACAGGGATGGTTTATTGAACACACATCTAAAGATTGATTGACCAGGGCAATGGCTGAAAGCTACATGCTGGACATTTCTCAGTGTCAGCTTATAAAGGCTAAAACTGCAAAAACCACAACGAACTCATACTCAGGTGCTGAAAGTGCTGCCTGGTGATCGGCCCTGACTCAAGCCATTTTAGACATAACAGTTCATACTGACCTTTAATTTTATGGGTCCTACGTAAAGCTTATAGTTGTGGAATTTCTTAAGATTAACAAACTGCATAATATACAGAACATAAAACAGGGTATGTGGTCAGCATGGCTCTGCTCTGAGTCAAGTTATTTTTTTGCATCAATGACTGGCAGCTATATAACAGAAGCAATATGAAATAGCTGGTAGGTATGGAACAAAATAACTACAGCTATGCCAGGGAGGCACAGACCTCCTCAGCATTAGATTTATCAATAAAGACTCAGAAGACAAATACTGGGGGCTAAAGCCTGCTGAGAGAGGCAGAAAAAGCCTCAGCTGACGATGTCCCAAAAGGAAAAGGAAAATGGAAATTCTCCTTCTTCACGCTGTCTCACAAAACCTTTCAAACGGAATGTCTCTTCCTTTCTTCTTCCTCTGTGTCTCTATTTGTCCTCCCGACTTCCTCTTAATCTCTATTGTTTTTTCCTGTGTTCACTCCCTGTCAACTGGTTGCTTGGTCTATGGTTGACTTTATTTAATCCTTTTTACAATAAACAGACAATGGTGGGTGCTAGGACTGAGCCATATCACAACCAGAAGCAGGTTTTTTTTTCTAGTAAATAACACAATTCTGGGATTCACACTGTGATAAAATATCCTGCAACAATAGCGTGGCACTGATAAAACTTGTTATTTTCCTATCTTGGTCTCACAAATGTCAGGATCACAAGTGTGTGCCATCAAAACATAAGCATCTGAGAGCTAAGGTGTCTGGGAGAGGTATGTGGTAAGAACTGGAAAGGACTCCCTGTCAGACAGAGTCCATTCTCAAGATAGACTAGGATTCCAGAAAATCAGGGCCCAAAGAGAAAATGCCAATAAAGAAAGGAAATGACACCCTGTGGTTTGGACATGATGTGGGTCCTGCACAAGGCCCATGTGTTGAAGGCTAGTGTCTGATAGAAGCAGGGTTGAGGGATGCTTTTGTTACTGGGTCAGGAGTGTCCAGACTTCACCAATGAGTTAACCTATTAATATATTCTACATTTGATGATATCAGTGGGTAGGCACTGGCTGGAGGATGTAGCTAACCAGGGAATGCCTTTGAAGGATGTAATTTTTCCTTTCTCCCCTTCTCTAAGTTATTCTCTTTGCTTCCTGGCTGCCATGAGGGTGAACAACCTTCTACTCCACAGACTCATGACACTGGGATGCTCAACCTTACCTTAGACCCAGGAGACTATGGACAGATACTTCAGAAGCAGTGAGCCAAAAGAAATCCTCCTACCTTTAAACTGTTTCTTCTGGATGTCTGCCACAGTGACAAAACCTTTGACTGAGACTTGAACCCCAGGACTTCTCTCACCGCTATGATGTGACATAGGGTGAGTGTCAGCAAGATAGGAGCGACCAACCATTCACTGTTGCCATCTACTTTCTAGGTACCACTTGGGACATGAATATTGATGTGCCAGCCGCCTTGGAGGTGTATAGGACGGCTGATGGCCAGCAGTCCCCTTTACAGTTGACTCTGTCAATGGCTGGTGATAGTTTTTTTGATATAGACAATGAATACCTCCCAGGCCTAGACAATGCTGGAGGCCTTCTGCCATAGGAGGAAATCCTGTTTTACAACCAGCCTGAAGGGGGTGGTGGTGATGGGGTTGAGGGGTGGAAAGAAACATAATACACCTGAAGACATGACCAGAAAAAGGGAGGAGCAGCTGCCCCCCCCCCCGCACTAGATCCCACATATATACTCCCGCTCCATGAAGCTGCTTGCAGATCTTCACTGCTAAGCCCACTGCTTTCTGAGTTAGAACTCGGAACTTGGTTTTCTTCTTTCCATTGTCCTTTTCACTGCTAACCTAAATCTTCATCCTGTTTGCCCTGACACAGGGCATCCCTCCCTCCCTCATAGAGGAAGCCTTCCCATGCAATTGCTAGAAGTCTCTCATTGCTGAGCTGTCTGCTTTTTACTTCTTAACTCTGAAAGCAGGACTTCTCTCTTCCCATCTCTTTCCTCCTGGCAGCTGGTTGTCTTGTTGTTTTTCTTTTAACACTACAGTAAAACTGCCCTTGAGTTTCTTTCTGGCTCCTTTCTTAACTCCTTTTATTTCAAGACTAAGAACTTGTGAGAGGGACTCTTTTTTTTCAGGCGACAAAAGCAGTTTGAAGTGCAAGTGTTTGATAAAAGAAATTGTGTGTGTTTGTGTGTGTGTGTGTGTGTGTGTGTGTGTGTGTGTGTATGTTCACAATGGACTAGACCCAAGTTAACCTCAGGGTGGAACCTGGTCTGAGAGACATTTCAGGTGGCTGATGACTGCCAGTGATCTCTCCTTCAGGTGTCACTGGGTCTTTCCTGTGACAACTTCACCAACAAGTTTGTGTATTTTAATGGCTATTTTTTTCATTGAGGCATCTTCATGTATCGGAGTCATTACTGTGGGAAGTGGGTATGACCAAGCCCTGTGATCCCTGTTTACCAAGAACCTGAGCATGAGCACTTGGACGATCCTGTGTTGCCTACCTGATGAGTCACTGGCCTATTACCAAATGCCCTGGCTGAATTCTGATTGGATCCAGGAAAGGGGGGAGGGACTAGGTCAGAGGACTGATGAAAAACAAAAACAGGATGTGCCCCGGGGGAAGGGAGAAGAAAGCTGTTTGAGAAAGCTGTTTGAGAAAGCTGTTTGAGAAAGAAGTTTGAGAAACCTTCCTTGGAATTTGTGTCTCTGCCAGTGGGAGTTCAGGGTTTGCAGCATCTGGTGGCCCATACGGGGAATCTGAACAGGGCCTCTGGTGGCCCGTATGGGGAAGAAAAGGCCAAGAAAGAATCAGAAAAGAAAGCAAAAGCAGAAGCCAGGTGGAAGGAACAGGAAGCCAAAGAAAAGCAAAGACAAGCTGAATNAGAAGCTGTTCGGTTGGCTAAGGAGAAAGAAGAGGAAGAAGTTAGAAAAAGAAAAGGCAGAAACTTCGGAACTCGTGCAAGAGCTGGAACGATAAAAAGGAGCTACGGGGGAGTTCCGTGGTAAGTAAGAATTAATCTAGCGCTAGGAAGAGGCTCCCTGGTGGAGGGACGAAGCTAAGCTCCCGGTATAGGGACAAGTTCAGCTCCTGGGGTTACGGGACCCAGTTAGGTTCCCAGTATAGGGACGAAGTTAAAAGTGAAGAAGTAAGAATTAATCTAGCGCTAGGAAGAGGCTCCCCGGTGGGGGGATATTCTCTACAAGTATATGAACAAATTAATATTGTGCCCTCAAGGTGTGGAGAATGCTTTCGGGGACAGGAGATCTACACGACCATGGAGAGAGAAACCTACCCATAAGTATGGTGATGGCTCAGGAGAGAGAGTTATGGGGGATAGTGGAGGCCCTTCCCCTACCAGTTCCCCTGAGTGTTGATGCTGGTGTTTATCCCAGATTCTGTGCAATGCCTTGTCTAATGTATCCTTGAAGGGGAGTCTGTGCTTTTCTGTGGAAAATAATTGTAAACTTACTTCTGTATGTATGGTACCTCCCTTTTTCTTTTTAGTTAGTAATAGGACTAGTTCTTTTGAATTAGAATGCTCCAATATCACATGCTTTTTGTCTCAATTCTGGAATGCTACTAGACCCCCCCCCCGTGATGGTGACCAGAGTACCCACAGCCATACCCTAGCCTCTGGAGGTGCAGGAGGGTCAGTTGTCAGTGCTCCTAAGGAATAGGAGAGATTTTGGAATTACAGCTGCCATGGTTACAGCAGTGATTGGAGATGCTGTGGTGGATGGTATGCATGCGCAGGCAGGTGCAGGTCAACCAACGACTGCTGACTCAAGCTATGGTGGCTATAGAGTCAGGTAATTTGCCCCAGGTTTGCCTCAGTATGATGGGTAAGACTCTCACATGTGCATACCAACCTAAGACAGGTTGGTGAAAATGAGTTCACCACACCAATGACGGGTAAGGATGCAATATGATTGAGGGCAACCTAAGACAGATGCAATCCCAGAGCCATTTTAATTAAACAAAAAGGGGGATATGTGGGAAGTGGGTATGACCAAGCCCTGTGATCTCTGTTTACCAAGAACTTGAGCCTGTGCACTTGGACAATCCTGTGCTGTCTGCCTGATGAGTCACTGGCCTATCACCACGTGCCCTGGCTGAACTCTGATTGGATCCAGGAGAGGGGGGAGGGAATTAGGTCAGAGGACTGATGAAAAACAAAAAAAGGATGTGCCCCGGGGGGAGGGAGAAGAAAGCTGTTTGAGAAAGAAGTTTGAGAAACCTTCCTTGGCATTTGTGTCATATTTTTCCCCCATCTCTGCCGGTCGGAGTTCAGGGTTTGCAGCACATTACAGTATGGTTTTATTTTGCGTCTTTCCCTATTGTCTCTCCACGTCCCCGTCTTGCCTTTAGCTTGTTGCCTTCCTTTTCCCAGTCAGAGCCCCTTTTGCTTTCTAAGTCCTTGTATCCCAGTGTCCTCTCTATTTCCTACTTGTAGGAAACGGATGAAGGCCTGAGCTAGAGAAGCTCTAAGCAAATGTATATTGTTTAACCTGAGCTGGCCATGTCAAGGACCAAGGCCTCAGATCCACGAGAAATCAGCCAAGCCCTTCCCTCGGAATCAGGCTCAGAGGGATGGCAAAGCCTTCTTCTGCCAGTGTGAATGTCGGCAGTGTGGAGGAGTATGAGTGTTTATGAATGAGTGACCAGTGTGTACAAGAACCCCTAACAACTACAGCTTCCTCTTCCCAGATACTTAGATCCTGAGACCACTCGCCTATAGAGACCTCCTCCCCAAATAAGTTAACTCTTCCCTCTCTGCTGAGCATAAGAAACATTCAGGGGCTCCAGGCTGCTGCATAGTTAGTGCTGCTCTAGCAGAGTGTGCACCACATGCCTGGTCTAAGTTTGTCTTCATTCCCTCACTCCTCCACTCAGGTTTCTGGGACCAAGCCACACAGGATGAGGAAATTTACTTCCCTTAAGATCTCCTTTGCTCTCATGAGGCCCTTTCTAGTTTCATAACCTACAAACAGACATTTATAAAGACACACACACACATTTAAGTTGAAATTCCACATCAAAGAAAACATGAGATAATTGTCTTTCTGAGTCTGGCTCATTTCACTTAACAACACAATTTCTTTCTTTCTTTCTTTCTTTCTTTCTTTCTTTCTTTCTTTCTTTTTCTTTTTTTTTTTTTGTTTTGTTTTTCAAGACAGGGTTTCTCTGTGTAGCCCTGGCTGTCCTGGAACTCACTCTGTAGACCAGGCTGGCCTCGAACTCAGAGATCCACCTGCCTCTGCCTCCCAAGTGCTGGGGTTAAAGGCGTGCACCACCACGCCCAGCTAACAACACAATTTCTAATAGTATCCATTCTCCTGGAAGTGCCCGGCAGGTACTTGAGTCATACTTGAACCACAAAACAGCTGAGGACAGACTTGCTTTCAAATTTGGTGGATATGGAGGCCATATTTGTGATTACTGTTAGTGGCCCATGAATTCTGGACTCTTTAAACAAGAGGCAAATGAGAGTGGTGTTCCGCATCTCCAGCTTGAGGCCATTGCACCTGCCCAGTGGAGGCAGCTGAAATAAGCTTTGCCAGTCTAAACACTGACACTCTCTGGCCCAGAATAGGAAGTATTTTAACTAATCTGGCTTCATCCAAATGCCTACTGCCCTTCAATCCCCTCCATCAGAGAAGGCTCATCTCTGAATCCTCTGGACACTCCTCCACCCAAAACTGCTCCAGAAAGCTACTCTTACGCCCTGGATAAACCCAACTTCATGGAGCTCTGGTTCTTCTACTCCTTACCAGCTCCCACTATCTGCCAACCTCCAGGAATCTGTCTGTTAAGGGAACTAAGTGGCCTGCCTAGTGTTCAGAGACTATTCAGGAGTTGGCAGGGAAGACTCAGATTCAAGGGCTTAGATGGTCATCTAGTTTTATATGGTAGAAGTGAAACCAGTGACTGAATTAAAGTGATCCTTTACCACTGATGCTAGTGAACCGGTTAGGATGCTCCTAGCTACCCAAGGAGCTGAAGGGGTCTGCAACCCTGTAGGTGGAACAACAATATGAACTAACCAGCACCCCCAGAGCTCATGTCTCTAGCTGCATATGTAGCAGAAGATGGCCTAATTGGCCATCATTGGTAAGAGAGGTCCCTTAGTCTTGCAAACTTTATATGCCCCAGTACAGGGGAAGGCCAGGGCCAAGAAGTGGGAGTGGGTGAGTAGGGGAGCAGGGGCGGGGGGAAGGTATAGGGAACTTTCGGGATAGCATTTGAAATGTAAATAAAGAAAATATCTAATAAAAAAAAATACATGTTCACCAAATGCTCTTGGGGAATCCTTACCATGTTCTACGAGCCTCATCTTCCACTGGGGTCTAAGCAGAGTGTTGGACTTTAACCGTTGCAAGTTATGCCTACATAATTTGCTGGAAGAGTGCTATGTGGGGAGTTAAGAGGAACATTGCAGATGTTGTCTGAATTGGCTATGGTGCTGATATGAGGATCTATCCTTGGGTGTGCACAGATGTTATGCTTTTGTATGAGATGAGGAATATGAACAACAACAACAAAAAAGATGCTCCTAGCATCTCTGAAGCTTGAGAGTGGCTCAGAATTCTATCATCACTGAAACTGGCGAATGGGTTGTTTGTCTAGCACCACTGAAGCTGGTGAATGGGTTGTTTGTTTAGCACCACTGAAGCTGGCGAATGGGTTGTTTGTCTAGCACCACTGAAGCTGGCAATGGGTGAAGGCACTTGTGGTGGTTTGAATAGGAATGGTTCCCATAGACTTATATGTCGGAATGCTTGACCCATGGGGAGTGGCACTATTAGGAGGTGTGGCCTTGTCAGAGTGGGTGTGGCCTTGTCAGAGTGGGTATGGCCTTGTTTGAGTGGGTGTGGCCTTGTTGAAGGAAGTGTGTCACTGTGGGGGCAGGTTTTGAAGTTTCCTATGCTCAAGCTCTGCCCAGTGCGGAAGACATTTCCTGATGCCTATGAATCAGAATGTAGAACTCTCAGCTCTTCCAGCACCATGTCTGCCTGCACGCTGCTATGTTTCCTGCCATGGTGATGATGGGCTAAACCTCTGAGACTGTCAGCTCCAATTAATTATTTTCGTTTATAAGAGTTGCCTTGGTCATGGTGTCTCTTCACAGCAGTGAGACCCTAACTAAGACAGTCCTCCTAACACTAGCAAGTCTGTTTGGCATTGTTTCTGCCTTGTCTCATTGCCTTGCCTTACTCCCCAAATAATTACCTAATAGTCAGCTTGACCTGAAATTAAGAATAGGGAAATTGTCAAAGGCCACCAGGCACACAACCTAACCAGTCATCTTTCTGGTTTTACAGGGACACTTGTGGACAGCATCAAAATTGCATCAAGAGACTTGATTGGCACAAGAATTACTGGCCACCCTACTGTCTACCTGGATACAGCTGCAATTAGGCTCTCCAGGAACTCCACACAAGCTTTTGCCTCTGTGGCTCTGGCAAGATGGAATCTGGCTAGAAGCACCCGCCCACTACCCCAACTACTATCCTCCCACCCACGATCCCCTGGCTGGGTGCCTGCAAAGCCCTTTATTTTCCTGATGCTCTTTCACACTGGCCCACTGGTCACACTGGCTGACAGTGGAACTGGTGGGCTTTTCCTCAAACTGGAATTTAAGGCTCTTCCTCAAAGCACTATCTTGGGATTCAGGAAAACAAAAAGATTTATAAGGAGGGACAGGAAAAAGGACAAGAGACCATGGACAGGAAGGTGTGTTTCAAGCCATCTTTACCACATAGGGCATGTCTTCTCTTTCCTGAACACTGCAATGGGCCTTGGCCTCTCAGAGCTAGTTTCTTCATCTTATTTCTCTTTTTTCATTTTTGTTTTTGATGTATGCATGTGTGTTCACGTCATGGGGTGGAGGGTGTGCATGTCTGTGCATGTGGAAGCAGACTCAATGTTGGGATATTTGTGCAGGCTGCAGGAAAGGGCCAGTGACTTAAACTGGTTTACACCTTCAAGTTCCTGAAAACCACCAAATTGCCATGGCGCCCCAGGTGTTATCTCCAGTAAAGCTAATAAAAATATGCGTGATCCCTAAAATTGGCAGTAAAAGCATCTTGGAAGCAAATGAAGAGTGTCACCAACCTCCTCTTGCTTAACTTTTGTCTTGGGAATACTGAGTAAACTAGTAACTACGTTGTGTCTGGTTCTTCACCCTAAAACCAGCATCAAAGATTTTGGGGAGCTGAGAACTTGTGGTCTCTCACTGCATAGAGTTGGGCTCTCTGAAAGAGGGCCTTGAGCCAGGTTCATTGTCCTCTAGACTGTCCACTGAGTAAAAAAGAGCTAGCCAAATAACAACAATAGCACAAGGATAATGGTGATCTTCTTGAATTTTGTGTGGGGGGGAAGATGTGCTTCATTTGGCCCATCATCTGGCTGACTGGCTGTGAGGTATCCACAACTTTGGGAGCATCCAAACTTTATAATTTCCGCAAGAACTTTGAGGCAAGAGTTGCCCTGAGTGCTCCTTGAGCTGGTTTCCCAAGTAAAATCACCTTCCCTTTTCCTCCATACCTTCTCTTTCAAATTAACTGGCATGCTCTGAGAAGAACGGCAACCCTGATTCCTATAAATAGTCCGAGGAACATTGGATCTTGAGCAATATTTTGTTTGTTTGTTTCTTAAAGACAGAGGTTCACTGTGTATTTTAGGCTGGTCTTGAACTTACGATCTTCCTGCCTCGCCTTCCCAAGTGCTGGGATTACGGATGTGCATCACCATGCCCCGCTTTATATTAACTCTAGGTTCCGATTTTATGTGACTTTATAAACTCTTCTAAGCAGCGGGCTGAGGAAGAAGCAGAAGTATGTGTGTTCCAGTGGGGCGATTCGAGCGTCTGGGACAATGGAGAAGCCCACGATCTGAAGGTGCTCGGGCATCTAGGTTAGGTCTGCACTCGCAGAAGCCATGTCCTTCTGTGCATTTGTCTGGACTGTCCTCTTCACACATTTTTTGAGCAAGTAGCTGCCCTTCCGGGTTCTCTGCCGAATCTGCGGTTGCAGACGCGGCGGCTGCGCGCGCCAGCGGGAAAGTGCGGCTGCGCGCGCCTGCGGCCTGGCTGCGCTATTTCATCATGCACCGGGCGGGCCGCGCGCCGCTTCCGTAGCCGCCCTGCGCACCGCCTGGGCGGCGTGCTCATGCCCTGTCTGCTCCCCACGCTGCTCAGAGCCACCCGCGCCGCGCTGCCGCTCCTGTCGCCGCCCCGAGTGGTCGCAGCGTCCGCGTCTCAGCGGCTCCTCAGCGCTCCCGCGCAGCCCGCCGCCTCCCGGAGCAGCATGGACAGCGCGGAGGAGCTGCTGGCCCCACTGCGGCTCGCCGTGCGCCAGCAGGTACCGACCCTCGCCCGCAGCCGCGCGCCGCACCCCGCGCCCGCCCGTCCTTCCCCGGGCCCCGCGCTGCGTCGGCAGCCGTGATCCTCGGGCCTCGTGCCCTCGCTGCGTACCCCGAATCCAGCCGTAGGCTTCGCCTCCCTCTTTGAGCGCCCCGATGGCCCGGTTCAGCGGCAGGCTGATGCTGCGCGCTTCTTTAGTCTTGGGGATGCTTTGGGAAGCGTTCCCTTCTTTTCATCTTCCTTCTGTGTTTAGCCCCAGGACTGACTCACGGTCGAAACGTGGCTGTGGGGAGGTGTCGCCCCCCCCCCCCCATACTGATGCGAATTCATGATCCCTCTCCTGCCATCTTTCTGCCTTCTGAAGAGGGTGTGTGGAACCAGCGAGCTTTCCGATCAAGCTGGAAATTGTAGATGGACTGACTGAGCCACTAAGTGAAGTCATCCATTCTTAGGGTGGAACACCTGAAAATGTCATTTTGCGGAAGGGAAGGGAGGTTTCTTAGCTGGAGAATCTGGGGGTTTAATGCAGATCTCCTTTTTACTGAAGCACTGAGTGGTGGTGATCAGACTTTCGAGGGAAAGGAGAAAAGCATTTGGGATAATACCCACACCCAGTGAGAGCCAGAGCTTACAGTAGGGCCTGGCATCCTTGACCTACTAGCTGTAAACACCGGTCGGGTTGCGCCTGCTGTGGCGCCTGATGCAATCGTTTGTCTAGCTAAGGACGGTGGAATCCTGTTTTAAGGATACTTCATTGGAGCTGAGGTGCTGCAGCTTCGAGGAATTCTGCCACTTTGCTCCAGTTTGAGCCTGACTCAGTTATTAGGCTTTCATTATGAATTTCACTATGGGCTTCATTTTTTTTTTTTTTTATTGTATGTTCTGTACATTCAGTCTCCTTCCACCTTCCACTCCCCACATAAAAGTATGTGTGACTCCTTTGTTGTTTTGCTGTAACTTAACTCTTTCCTTTGGAACAATACATCTACTTTTGGGGGGAAAGAAAAGCACACAGTGCAAACCCCTCCCTCTGCCACGTTAGCCTGGAACTGCAGTACATAGTATTCATCTGTGCTAAGACTGAATGTAGTTGACTTCAGGACGTGGTGATCATGGAGAGCTTTCCTGTAGACTTGTGTGACATTCGTGTCCTTTGTTAAGTTGTTCGTTTTGACTTGTTTTTTGGTTTTGTGCGTTTGTTTGATAGGGTTTTTTTATTTTATTTTATTTTTTAACTTTGAGATATGTTTCCAATAGTTGAATTAATTTATTTAAGTTAGTTTGGAATTTTTTTTTTTTTCTAATTTTCCAGAAGTTCATATACATTGATTAGTTGTGTGGAAAATTTGAGTCATACTGAGTCCAGTGTCACTGGAAAGAGTTTGAAGATCATCTAGTTAAACTTTTTTCCTTTTGGACATGTATGGAGGAATGGAATGCAGTCCATTTCACAAGTGTTCATTGTAAAGCTTGTGCAGTTGAAGATGTACTAAAGTGTCATCTGGAGGTACTAGCGGGTTGTTCTTAACAGTGGCATGTATTTTGAAGGGTGTTACCAGAAATAGTTGTGCCCCAAAATAAAATGAAAGCTTTTCCAAAACTAAAGTTCTGGAAAACTGGTTCCTGTTAAGACCGAGCTTGACAGATTCACGGGGCTTCAAGAATTTTTTTGTGCAATAAGTAGTGATATTAGCAAACATAAAGTTTTTTTTATTAAGTATATTATGATAAATGCAGCTCCAGGTGACCAGGACACACTGTGATGAGAACAGGCATTGGTAAAGATTTTTTTTTTTTTCAGATTCCTAAAATACATTCCTGGGTTTATGTAACTGATTATAAAAAGTTCAGTGCAGTGGTTTCCGAGGTAGAAATAACTTTCTGTTTCTTTTGAGATAGATCCTACTTTGTGGCCTCAGAGACAGGGCTTCTGGTCTCCCAAGCTGTCCTCAAAGCGGGTAGTGGAGGATGACCTTGAACATGCAGCTTCCACTTCCAGAGGGGCTGGGATTGGACTCCGAGATTTCCGCAAGCTAGGCATACACCACCGAGCTGTCTCTGCACCTTTGGAATTACTTGAAAAAGATTTTCATATATTTTTATTTATTTTCTGTATGTGTGTACACCTGCAGGCCACACACTCGTTTGGAGATCAAAAGACAGTCTTCAGGATATCACTTTTTCCTATGCTGCTGTATGTGGAAGTTTTCTTTCCCATGCTACTGTATGTGGAAGTTTTCTTTCCCATGCTGCTGTATGTGGAAGTTTTCTTTCCCATGCTACTGTATGTGGAAGTTTTCTTTCCCATGCTACTGTATGTGGAAGTTTTCTTTCCTATGCTACTGTATGTGGAAGTTTGGCAGGAACGTGTTCTCTCCTTCCACCATGGCATCCCTGGGAATCAAACCCAGGCTGTCAGGCTTGCAGCCTGCGTTCCTACTGGCTGAGCATCTCACTGGGCCTGCGTTCCTACTGGCTGAGCCATCTCACTGGGCCCTTTAAAATCACTTGTAAGAAACTACTGCTTGTCAGAGCTTTGCTCAAAGAATTTCCACAGTTACCTGAAACGACTTAGAATTCCACTATGTATGATTTCTTTAATAGACTCTACCCCAAAAGAATTTTGAAATACTTAAGACCATATGTCATAATATATAACATATATAGTAATCTGTCTGATAAATTAGAAGTTAAGAGATTAGCAAATCATCATAAAACTTTATTTTACTTTAGGATAACTATTTTCAGAATGATGTTCATGTTATATTGTTTTGCTTTTAAGTTTTATTTTATTTATTTTATGTATATGAGTACACTATAGCTGTACAGATGGTTGTGAGCCATCATGTGGTCACTGGGAATTTAATTCAGGACCTCTACTTGCTCCAGCCTAAAGATTTATTTATTATATGTAAGAACACTGTAGCTGTCTTCAGACACTCCAGAAGAGGGCATCAGATCTCATTATGGGTGGTTGTGAGCCATCATGTGGTTGTTGGGATTTGAACTCAGGACCTTTGGAAGAGTAGTCAGTGCTCTTAGCTGCTAAGCCATCTCTCCAGCCCTATTTTGTTTTTGTTTGTTTGTTTTGTTTTTATTTTAAGTAATTTTAAAATTTTTTAAGTTTTCCAAGTTTCCGTTTTATTTTGTAATACAAATATTCCTCTACTTACAATATAGACTGGTAAATTCTTTGTATATTGTAAATAGTGTAAGTTGAAACTGCCTGCTAACAACACCTAACTTACCTGAGAACACCTAGCTCAGCAGCCAGGTGACTGTGCAGTGTCTCGTTTACCCTTCTGAGCATTGTGCTGACTGGGAGCTACGGCTTGCTGCTGCCACCCAGCACCACAAGAGTATCCTATATATCTCCGGCCTGCAAAACAGTAGAAGCTCAAAATGTAAAGCACGGTGGTTCCTATCAAGATAAAAATGTGTAAGTTAAAGCTTTATTCAGGACTTAGCTGCTCAGCAGTAGCTCACAGAAAAGCTCTTTCTTACTCTTGGTGACTTTGATGGTTAAAGGGGAGCCCTAAGGATGGAGAGATGGCTCAGTCAGCAGTGAGCTTGCTATGCAGTCATGAGCATCTGAGTATGATCTTCAGCATCCATGAAGAATGCTGGATGTAGTGGCACATTTGTATGATTCTAGCGCTAGAAAGGTAGCATAGATGGTTACAGGAGGCCCACTCCTGAGGGCACCCAAGGGGGCCCTGAGTCCACAAACTTTTAGAAGTGTGTCTTAGTTTTGAAGTGCTGTCTTCACATCCTCCTTTTCCCACTTGCTGTCTACTGCACTCGGCCTGACATTCACCACCACTTTTGCAGCTTTAGGCTCATAGTTTACCTGTTCCCAGCATTCAGCTGTAGTCCCATTCCTTGTTATCAAGATTGCTTTTCTCATTTAAAAACAACAACCAGAAACAAACAAACAAAAAAAAAACTAGGCACAATAGGCCACACCTCTAATGCCAGCACTGAGACAGGTGAATCTCTTCAGTTCTAGGCCAGCCTGGTCCACAGAGCCAAGTCCCAGGATAGCCAGGGCCACACAGGGACCCTTTCTTGGGTGTGTGGGGGTGGGGAGAGGGGAACAGACAACAGACACACAAACAAAAACAAAAGAAGGGTTATATGGTTGACGCCATACTTGTCAGAACAAGCAGGATCTTTGGAGGTGGCTGACCAGTTCTAGAGTTATAGGTACTGGTGGAACAGTTTAATGAGGTTTTGCAGTCACTCTCTGGACTTGAGGGTGCGGGTGTGGCTTGAAGCTCCCACAGAGTGGTTGTAGTGGAGTTTTTCTCTTTCTTTTTTTAAAGGCTAAGGTGGAACTTAATCATTGTCAGTATAAGAAAAGCTTTGAAGAGTTGCTTGGTAGGCCCTTTTTTTTAATACCCCTGCCCTCCCCTCTGTGTGTGTGTGTGTGTGTGTGTGTGTGTGTGTGTGTTTATGGTGGTTTAAGGATTAAACTGCAGTAGCAATATAATCTTGTCATTCAGAATGCAGCCTCTGAAGCTACATTTCCAGTTGAGATTGTGACTTTGCTTTCACAGCTATAGCTGGTGACTTAGACAAGTGACTATTTAGCCTTCAGTAGCTGAACATTTTCATCTACTATACAGAAAAGTTGTAAACTGACTATGTAAACATGAGTTCATGTAAAGTGTTGGCACCTCCTGCCCCTAGCACACAGTATGCTCTTGTTAAGTGTGTCCTGTAGACTGATCACCAATGGAAAGAACACTGGTTCCCAAGCTACTGTTGGCCTGGAACTTACATGTTTTTTCAGATTCTTAGTCTGATAGTGTTGTGAACCCATGTGTGAGAATTAATTTCTTCTAATTTTGAGACGGTGACCTTTCAAAATTTCCTTCTTGGCTCTGTCTCTCGAGTGGGTGGGCTGCTTCCTAGTTGTGGGGAGACAGCATGAGGAGCCTTGAGTCTTTCTTGGCTTTGATTTTTCTGAGCCAAGAGTGACTTAAACTTCTTGCTTAACCTACAGGCCAAATGAAAAGTTTATGAAACGTTTTTAGTAGTTATAAAACATTTGGAAATCTAAGATGGCCTCATTGACCTTGGCGAGAACCTGCTGGTCATATGTGTGAAGCCAGGCCCTCTCCAGCAGTGAGGAAACAGTGCCGTGTTTTTCTTGGGCTGTGGAGTATGACTTGGGCGTCTCCCAGAAGGAGCAATGAGGATATGGTCCTTTGGGTTGAAGTTCTGGGTTAGCCATTCACCTGTGTCACACTGAGCACTAGTGTGTGTGTGCTTATGTGTGTGTGAGTGTGAGAGAGTGTGTGACTGTGTGAGAGTGTGTGCTTGTGTGTATATGAGTGAGTGTGGTGAGTTTGTGTGAGTGTGTGTGTGTGTGAGTGTGTGTGAGTGTTAGTGTGTGTGTGTGTGTGTGTGTGTGTGTGTGTGTGTGTGTGTGTGTGTGTAATCCTCCACCTGGGAACAGGGCTTCTAGTTTAGGACTTCTGCGCAGGCTAGTTTCATTCACTGTGTTCATAGAAGCCCCCAGATGAGGTTGGGTGCTGAAGAAAAATAGTTAGCTAGTAGGAATCCTTGAGTCTAAGGCATCTCTATGATTTTTCTTTTTTCTTTTTTGGTTTAAAAACAGATGGCCATAAATTGAGATCTTAATTACTCTATATTATTCAAAGAATTTCCCCTTCTTTGCTAGGCTGGAAAGAGGACTTACCTAATTGCTTCCACCATGGAAAAGGAACTCTTGCCCCCCTCTTCTGTACAAAGGCTCATACAGGCTTCCTTTCCTCATGAGAAAGCACATGGGGTGGACGTTCTAACGTCCTTGAGGAGCCCCTCAAGGAGTGGAGAGTGGGCCAGTAGCTAGTACTGAGTGCTGGGTGCTTGGCATGCTGGGTTAATGGTATCAGCCAACAGACGCCTGAGTGTCATAATGGACATGTCTGAAGGCCTTTCTGGAACTGAATCTGAGTGCATTAAACAAGCCAGACGTCCACTTTTGCATCACAGGTGTTTTGAGGCAGATGAGATGACGTTTGAGGGTGCCAGGAACATTGATGTTGAGACAGAATAGAAACTGAGTGTGATAGAGGGGAGAGAGGCTGATAGCATGGCTCTCCACCATGTCAGACGCTGCCTCCTTTTTACATAAAAATTCCTTATTGTTGTAGTGAAACTCATAGAGGATGTCAAACAAAATTAGTTACTTAATCTACTTGAGGTGGGGTCTCTGCAGATCTCGCCGTGCTGCTAAGCACCACCGTGCCCAGCTTAGCTAAGTAAAACGTGCGTGTGCAGATAGTGCTATATGAAGAGTTAGAAAAGGAATTTGATACATTAGCAGCTAAGCACTGAGTATTTCAGTGTGTACATTATGGGTCTGTCTCCTGGGAGTTGTAATGAGGTAAGCAGATACTTAAGCCCCTGCCCAGGTTTACCCTCCTGCAGTTGCTGTGCGTGTACACTGGTAAAGGCATCATGTGTGGTTGCTTAGATACCAGCAGCATGGCCATGGTTAATGCTGTGTTTTTCCAAATATTGAATGACTTTTTCTCAGCCAACGAATACTTCTTTATAAAAATTACACCCACAGCATAAGGTGTAGTCTTTATGTCACATTTACTGTGCTCACTCCTGGGAAATGCACTAGGAGGTTCTGAAGGGCAGAAACGGCTGGCACTGGGTTC
>NC_034591.1:73657858-73660598 GCF_900095145.1 Mus pahari
GTGCGCCACCACGCCCGGCTCTGTTTGTACTTTCTGCCTGGAATATTCTAGAGAACATGGGTTCTAGAAGAAGCTGTCATGAATGAATGGAGGAGTGGGGACTTGGAAAGCCAGAGGAGAATGCTAAGGATCCCTCCAGGGTCTAGGATCTCTGGAGGGAAGACAGTAAAGAAAACATGGCTACCCTCTCAGCCCTTTGTATATGGGCGAAAAAGGTGCTTATGCAAGGGACAGCGTTGGGGGCAGCCAGGTTGGAGTATTTGGAAATATGGTAAGCTGTTGCTAAGCTCAGGGAAACACAGTGGTAGAAAGATGGACACTGAGCACAAGGTAGAGATGTTACCAAGCTAAGGATGGTTTGTGTTCAGAAAGTAAAGCTTAAAAATGAGACTAGCCTAAGTTGAGGTTATTTGGGACTAGTTTCATGTTAGTGTTAGATGATTTGAGGTGGGACAAGCTGGCATCTAGTCTGAGGGGGAGAGGGTAGATAGGGAGGTGAAATTGGTCAGGTGTTGGAGCTAAAGAAGCATAGCTTGATGTTTCCTGAGAGACAGAAAACAATTCAGTGTGAAATGGATTTGGCTTGAAGCATCTGTGGCCACAGCGAGGTTGAGGTACCTGCAGGCAGAACAAAAGCTGCCAGCCATTTTGCACACACATTATTATTGCAATACTTGGTGTTCTGTAACAGCCCAGGGGGTGGGGTAAGTCTGCAGGGGTCTACTATACTCGGGAGTCCAGAGAGATTTCCAGTTTGTTCCAGGTTTCACAGTTTAGCTGATAGGAAGTGAAAGCTGAGTCTTTAAATCCCAGCATCTTTTACTGTGGTTTGCCCAGGTGTGGCATCTTGTGTGTGTGTGTGTGTGTGGATTTTCTTGTGCTGATCGTTAATTGGTGACATTTCATAGTCAACCATCTTCCCAAATTTTACCTCTTAAAAGTTTACTTTCTTATACATTCTAGTTGAATGTCTTAGACTACTGTTCTTTACCAGCCTGAGGGTTTAAACTCTGGCTTTCTGAACTATTTCAGGCACTTTTAAAGTCTGTCTCTTAGGTGACTAATTCTCTCTCTAGCTGTGTCTGATGTGCTGGTGACCTGTCTGAACATTCAGTGTCAGTAGTCCACATCTGAGCTCTGTTCTCTTCCCCACAAACTCACCATGTGAATCCACTTATTTGTGTTCCTCAGGACTGTGCATGCTGTGGACACATGCCTTCAGTTATTCATACTTCTTACAGACATCTTACAGAATAAACATGTGAAATTGGTATTTGTATACAAATACTTTTTAAGTGCATGTTTAAAAATAGAGTACTAGTGTTTGCTGATTTCTGAAACCAATCCTGATTGTAGCTTGTTTGTTGGTCAGGGAGACTTTGTTCGGAAGTTAAAAGAAGATAAAGCCCCACAAGTGGATGTGGACAGAGCAGTAGCTGAGCTCAAGGCCCGGAAGAGGGTTCTGGAAGCAAAGGTAAGTCTTGGGATGCTAAGACAGAAACGTCAGTAAGTGTAGGCTTATTCCTCTTTGCTTAATCTCTTTAGATAGGAAAGACTTCGAAAGCTTTCTGAACAAGTGCCATTTGGTCATTATGTTTTTAATTCAGTGTGCCTTTTCCTCCTCCTCTACCTAACCAACTTCTTGTCTTCTCTGAGAACAGCTCAAGGTTGTGTAGCTCAGTGGTGGAACATTTGTCTGACCCATTAGACCCTGCTTCAAGAACGAAGTGCAACTTACAATGCCACGTTATCTCTAAAGCTTCCCCATTACCTGAACCCATACTCTCACTGTCCACTAAATCCTAGACATAATAAAACATATGAATTTCCTAGAAGACATTGTGCTCCTCTGTAAGAATTTGTCTGGGATTAGATTTAATAGTTTTGTTATAATCCATCTTATATTTTAACTCCAGACTCTTTCATATTGTAAACCTTCTAACATTAAATTTAAATAGTCTAAGAGGTCAGTTTGTTTTGTTTTGGATTGGGGGAGTGTTGTCTCTGTCTGTGTCTGTGCATCAGTGCCAGAGGTCCCTGTCAGGTCCCTTCTTGCTGTCCCTTTTATTTTTTGAGACAGTCATCTCTCACTGGCCCTGGAGTTCATCAGTTTGGCAATACGAGCTAGCCAGTGAGCTCCTGAGATCCTCTGACTCCATCTCCTCGATGCTGGGGTTACAGATCCATGACCCCACACTGTGCTTTTACATGGGTGCCAAGGGGCTGCTGAATTCAGGCCTCTGTGTTAGTCAACAAGCACTTACCTGCTGGGCCATCTTCTGAGCCTTGCATGTGAGGTTTTAAAGTGATGTCTTACATAATACATTATAAACTGAGATATTGCTTAAATTACTTCACAGCATTTGCATTTGAAAAAGTGCAGTAATCCTGTCTGATTTTTGTTTTCTTGAGACCAAGTCTTACTGTAGCCAGTTTGACTTTTAACTCCTTCTGACTCAATAACTCAATTCTGGGATTGTAGGCGTGAGCCACCATGCGTAGTCTCTCCAATCTTAAGTAATCATATTTGCTACACGAGTAGAAGTATTCGCATTATTCAGCTTCCCATTGCTGTTAGTGACACGTCTCAGAGGAATCAGGCATATTGAGCTAGAGTGTCAGGGGTTATTGTCTATATTCAGCCTGCTTGCTCAAACCTGTGGTGCAAATGACACGGGGAGGGACACTGTTGCCTCAACACACACACACACACACACACACACACACACACACACACACA
>NC_034591.1:73660778-73734961 GCF_900095145.1 Mus pahari
AGAGAGAGAGAGAGAGAGAGAGAGAGAGAGAGAGAGAGAGAGAGAGAAAAGCACATCTCCTGATGTTTCCACCACTTCCAGCCAACTGTCAACTGGACAACCAGTGAGCCTTCAGCACTGAGTCACTGGGACTTTAAGATCCAAACTATAACAGCTTCTTTTCTGTCGCTCAAAGGGTTTGTGGACTGAGGCCTCCACTTTAGCTCCTCAACATCTATGTCTCTGGCATTTTCCACTGAAGTCTACCAAATTCAGATGTGTAGAACTCCTTTACCTGTCTAGTTACTCTCTTCTTGTTTGCTCTTGTAGGAGCTGGCATTGCAGCCCAAAGATGACATCATAGATAGAGCAAAAATGGAGGATACGTTGAAGAGGAGGTTTTTCTACGATCAAGCTTTTGCTATTTATGGAGGTAGGGGGTGAATGAAGCCACAGGGCATGGTGGGAAGCATGGCAGCATCTGGGCAGGCATGGTGCTGGAGAAGAAGCTGAGTTCTACGTCTTGATCAGAAGGCAGCCAGGACACTGTCTTCTGCAAGCAGCTGGGAGGAGGGTCTCTCCACGCTGAGCAGAGTCTGAGCGTGGTAAACCTCAGGCCCACCCCAACACTTCCTCCAGTAAGGCCACACCTCTTAGTAGTGCCACTCTCTTTGAGCCGAGCATTCTAATGTGTGTCTTTGGGGCCAAACCTATTCAAATTACTGTTTAGTCAAGAGCTTGACTTGCTAACTAATGTTTATTCAATTGTGTCAGATCCCATATAGGAGAGAAGTCATGCAATTTGCATTTTTGTTGATATTTGCATAATGTCCACTCTTAGTGCTCCCTACTCTGTTAATTACCCTCCCACCCCCTTTAGAAATTTATTTCTTTGTTTATATATATATTTTTTTCTGAGACAGAGTTTCTCTGTGTAGCCATGTCTGTTCTGTCCTAGAACTCTGTAGACCAGGCTGGCCTCAAACTCAGGTCCGCTTGCTTCTGCATCTTGAGTGCTGGGATTAAAGATGTGTGTCACCACTGTTGGCCTTTGTTTTTTATGGATAGTTTTCCTATACAGTACTGCAGTTGTTTTCCTTCCCTCTCTTCCTCCCATTTCATCCTCACTTTTTCTCTCATCTATATCCACCCCCTTTCTGTCTCTCCCTGGAAAACTAACGGATATCTAAAGGTTAATAAAATAAAATGTAATAAGAGAGGAAAAAAAAAACCCCAGATTGGAATGGAATGAAACAAACAGAAGAAAAAGAGCCCAAGAAGCAGATAAAGACACAGAGACTCACTCACCCACACTCAGGAATCTCATAAGAACGCAAAACTGGAAGCCATAATGCGTGCATAGAGGACCCTTAGGATGGAAAGAAAGAAAAGAATTAAAACATAAAAGAAATTTTCAGAAGGAAAAAGAAAGCACCCTGGCATGACCTTTGAGCTCCTTTTCTGTTGGCATCTCCTGCTGGGCATATGTCCTGCCCTTAGGAGTAGTTTGTGTCCCCAGTGAGAGTCCCTCAGAGAGAACCAACTTTTAGCCTCTGGGCTAGGGCTGGGGACATGTGTCTGCTTCTTTCAGTGCCAGGACCCCGTTTGGTGCAGACTCGTGCAGGCCCTGTGCATGTGCAGGCCCTGTGCATGCTGCCTCGGTCTCTTGAGTTCCCGTAGGTGTTGCTCCTATTGTTTAGAAGGCCTGCTCTCCTTGGTGTTCTGCATCCCCTCGGGCCTTACACTCTGCCACCTCTTCTGCAAAGTGCCCTGAGCACTGAGGGGAGGGAAAAGGCTGAGTGTATCAAGGTTTCTCACTCCATCTGAGAAATCTTGGAGCCTTTTTTCTCTTAGTGGGTAGTGATTACAAGCTCAGACATTAGGCATTTGCTGTGGCTGTGTATATATTGGTGCATTCTTCCTAAGGCCTGCTGGTGCCTGGGTATGTAGAGCATCATTGTAGTTCTGATACCTGGCTGCCCCTCCACACAGACCGCTGTCATACATGGGCCTTGGCTTATT
The DNA here is from genome assembly GCF_900095145.1 of Mus pahari. Taxonomy (NCBI): domain Eukaryota; kingdom Metazoa; phylum Chordata; class Mammalia; order Rodentia; family Muridae; genus Mus; species Mus pahari. Next base: position 73,662,780 of record NC_034591.1, read on the forward strand.
CTTTGTGAGCATTGGTCAGGGAAGGTGTTCTTCAGGCTGGAAGATGACGCAAGTTTTTCTGAGTGCTATGAGAAAGGCCTAGGGTTAAACAGATCTCGAAGTGATCAGCCTGTAGTGCTTTGTCAGGGTATATTGCCTGGATTTGCTAAGCACATCTTTGAATGTTAAATGACAGCCCAAGTACCCAAAGTAAATCAGAGAATGCAGTGCTGGCCCTTAGGTCATTGTTCCCTGCCTGTGTAGCTGATTCTCCACATACATTGCAGTCTGCCTTTTCAGTGAGTAGAGGGAGCTTTTAGATTTCCCACGGTCAGCCAGCAGTAAGCAGTGCTCTTTGGCACAGAGGGCTTGCACTGTGGGCAACATCTGTGTCAGAGTGACAGGAAAAGCCATGTTTGCCTCTCTTCCTCACAGGTGTCAGTGGATTGTACGACTTCGGGCCAGTAGGATGTGCTTTGAAGAACAATATCATCCAGGCCTGGAGACAGCACTTTATCCAAGAGGAGCAGATCCTGGAAATTGACTGCACCATGCTCACCCCTGAACCAGTTTTAAAGTGAGCTTCTGCTTTGGTGGGAGAGGGCCTTTACAAGTTAATAGTTAACCCTATGATTACAAAAGCTATCTGTGCTCATTTAGAAAATTAGTGAAGAACAAACAAAAACAATACATACCTGCTGCTCACAGGTGGCCACGTTGAAATTGCTGTTTGTCCCCTTGTTCTGTATGTCCCAGTATATTCTGAGCATGACCAACACAGTGCGCTTTTCATGTAAGTGACCATTTACGTATGGAGTTAGATCTGTCATGAGCATTTTTGGAGCCATTGGGAGGTTCTGCAGGTCAGAGTGTTTTCCGGCAAAGCTGATAACCTTAGTTTAATAGTTAGACCCACATGGTATAGAGGGTGAACAGCTTGCCCTCTGACCTTGTCCCATACACCCACATACGGACATACAGTGAATGGATAATTTTAAAAAGCACTTTTTTTAATGATGGCATAGTGTTCTGTTTTACAAGTGTAACATAGTTGTTTAGTGTGCTGTCCTAGGGATTTAAGTTAAAGTATTTATGAATTTGTTTGCATTTGTGGATATTTCCTTGGTTATTTATTTTCATGGTGTAAATTGCATTCTCACCCAAATGCAAAGGTTAAGATTTACGATTATTGCAGGTAGGGTGGGGTTTCTGTAACCGTGCAAGAGGAATTCTTACCACTTTGTGTCTTGCCCTTATTACCATTTAATGCTGTCTGGGAAGGCACAGTTTTTATTATTCACCTCTTTGAGGTGCTCTTAGTAATCACGTCCCTGTTGATGAGTCTGTAAGCTCTGGATAAATTCGTTGAACTATTTGTCCCACTTATAGTAACTAAATACTAATGTCACTGTAGGTGAGGATCTACTGAGCTGTGAGTCTTAGCTCATCAGATCCTGATGGCTTTGGCCTTCGCTAAGCTTGAATTATCCTGAAATGTCCTACAGCCTTAAGACAGTTTGTAAATGTGTAGAATCTAGCTAATCTCTCTTTTCCTGGGCGAGAAATACTTGAGAGAGTAGAAGAGAGGCGTTTTCTCAGGGCATGTGTCTCTGTCTGCCGTATATTGTTACTTTAGATGGAGTTTCCATCTTGATATGCATGAATCTAAACTCTGGGTAAACATACTTATAGGCATAATTTTTTTGCACCTATTTTTAATAAGGGTTCAACCTCTCCTCTAGCCCACCACCCAGCAGAGGTAGTGGAAGAGAAAAGTTATAGGATATGGGGGAAGCGGACCTGTTCTGCAGTAGTTCTTTGGGGGCAAGCTTGATCTTCTTTGGCAGCAGTTCAGTCCTGTGGTAAACATCAAACATGATTCAGCAGCTGCAGACCAGTTCTCTAGGCAGGCAGACAACAGGCTCGAACCAGCAGCCGCAGTCCAGTCCTTTCAGCAAGCAGCTGTAGTTCAATCCTGAAGAAACCGCCTGTCTTGCCAACCGGCCTGAGATGAAGCTGCAGGAGCTAAAAGCTGCTGTGGGGATCTCAGGAGCAGTTCTTGGGCAAGTTTCTCTCAATGTCGGAGTTACCACAAGTTGAGCTCAACAACACAACGTAAGGCAAACCAATACATGCCTGTGGTGAGCAGAGAATTAGAGAGGTAGAGCAAACCAAACCCAGGCTCAGTGCTCATCCCCCACTGTCTGTGGGGTCATATTTATCAAGTGTCCCCTCACATATGTCTGCTTCAGGATAACATTCTTTCACGTGCTTGCTCTAGCAAGACATCCTTTCCCCTGTGTGTCCCAGCAGACCATCATTTGACGTAACTAACTTTCCAGAGAACTAGAAGTTTCCATAGGGGATCTCGGCTAAGGTGACATCGTGTGTTCACTTGTTGGTTTACTTGTTCACTTAGGACCTCTGGCCATGTAGACAAATTTGCTGACTTCATGGTGAAGGACATGAAGAACGGAGAGTGCTTCCGAGCGGACCACCTGTTGAAAGGTATGTGTCTGCATCTTTCTTGTGCTTGATCAAAACAAGGTTGAACTTATTTCTCAAGTTTTTCCGTTTTTTAAAAATGGGCTTGTAGTTTTAACATATTCAGATTAAACATATATTTCAAGCTTATGTTACAGAGTCACCTACAGATTAGTTATATTCAGATAATAATTTTTCTAATCAGCAAGTGATTAAGACATTATTATGGGCCGGGACTGTAGCTCAGTGGTAGACTGCTTAGCATGTTTAGAGTCCTGGATTCCATCATCAGCACAAGGTTTTCTACCTAGGTAATATCAAGACCTCCCTGCGAAGTGTCAGCGAACAAATAGAAGATAAGAACACTAGCTTCGGGTCCTGGAGAGATGACTGTTCTTTCAGAGGTCCTGAGTTCAGTTCTCAGCAACCACATAGTGGCTCATGACCATCTATAATGGGATCCGGTGCCCTTTTCTGGTGTGTCTGAAGAGAGCAATAGTGTACTCATATATATAAAATAAATAAGTAATATGTTTATTTATATATAGTATATAAATTATATATATACACACACACACACACACACACACACATATATATATATATATATATATATATATATATATATATGATTTATTTAATATTATAATTAAGTACACTGTAGCTGTCTTCAGATACCCCAGAAGAGGGCATCAGATCTCATAATGGGTGGTTGTGAGCCACCACGTGGTTGCTAGAAATTGAACTCAGGGCCTTCAGTAGAGCAGTCAGTGCTCTTACCTGCTGAGCCATCTCTCCAGCTCCTCCCCCCAATATATATTTTTTAAAAAGAACACTGGCTTTGTATTTGTCTTCATTACCCAGCATTGGCGCTCAGAATGTGCCCTCCTTCCTTGCTGGAAACTGTCGCTTACCAGCACTGTTCTTCTAGCTCATTTACAGAAACTGATGTCGGATAAGAAGTGCTCTGCTGAGAAGAAGTCAGAGATGGAAAGTGTCTTGGCCCAGGTGAGCAGTCGGGAGACACATCAGAACAACCCTCGGCTTTCGGGAGTTCCGCCTAAGCAAAATGCATTTACAGTTTTTCTTACACTATGTCAGTCATGGAACATACATTACATTTTCTTCTGTGGCTAAAGACAGCAGTTGTGATCCTAACTTCTCTTCTTCGTCTTCTCATCGGAGTCTCTGTCTAGCCCAGAGTAGTCTAGATCTCACAATGTAGCCCAAGCTGGCCGCCAGCTTGAAGTGATCCCCCTGCCTCAGCCTCTCAGCTGTTGGGATTACAAGTGTAGCCTGGCTCTGAAGCCCATTTCTTTCCATCACTGTCTAAAACTGGGCAGAGAGCGCCAACGTTTGCTGGCTTGTTTTGGTTTTGTCAAGTTTACTCATTCACCTTGTGAGGGAAGGGTGGCCCCTGCTGTGGTCTAGGGTGAGGCCAGAGGACAGCTTTAGGGGTCAGGTGGTGCTCTCCCTCCACTGCTTAGATCCCTGGGTATTAACTCAGGCTGTCAGGCTTGGCGCCGAATACCCTTTCCCACTGAACCTTCCCACCTACCCCCTTTGGGTTTTTTGTTTGCTTGTTTGTTTTAAAATCTTTTTTAATTGGGATTCCTCATCAGCCTTCACCACCATGCTGATTTTTAACATTTTGTGTTTCTTTCATGGAAATTGCTAGACTCTTTGCTACCCTTAGACTATTTTTCTTTTAATCATTCACATTCTTCTCTGATAATTAGCTTAGCCTTCCAATGTCAGATGTGAGATTTTCTTCTTCATTTAAACACTGTGTTAGTCTGCCTGCTTACCCGTCTAGCAGTGTCAGTCCCTGTGGTGTACAGTTTGTCCCTTGCCCAGAGCTTGTCACACTAATGTTGTTAAGTTTAGAAAGTTATTATTATTTTTAATTATAGTTGTACTATAGTTGCAGCTCTTTCCAGCGCTAGAGTGGAGCTGTGGCCTCAGTCTCACGGGTTCCTTCTATTTCCTTCCTTTTCCAAGGCTTCACGTTTATTAAAGGGAAATGAGAGACACTGATAATTGTCCTTGATTTATTTTATTTTTTGTTTTTGGAGACAGGGTTTCACTACGTAGCTCTGGCTGTCCTGCCTCCCCAGTGCTGGGATTAAAGCTGTGCACCATTACACCTGCGTTTCCCTTCTGATTTTTTGTTTTCCGTTCAGCATTATTACTAAGGATATTGCCATATATATGCCTTGGAGAGTGTCTTTGATCTCACCTGATGCTTTCATTTCCAAGTAAAGTAAACTTTGAGACCTGGGACCTGTGATTGCAGTTTGAACACTAGACTTTGGTATTCAGGACAGTGATTTTTGTTGCAGTTGTTATATATAAAACCTCAGTGAAGAGTGAGAGTGGCAGCTGATGCAGTTCTCAGAAACGGCCTCTAGCCTCATGGCTCAAAGCCCAGCTGGTATGGAGCCACGTCATGGCAAAGCCACATTAGTTCATGCCGTGATCCCAGTGCCGCTGTGGGACTGTGGGAGCTCCTCTGAAGCACGGATTTATTCATCCATAGAAGGGCTCTTTCTGTGTGTGGACTCAGCCACTGATGCTTGCTTCCTGTTTCCCTGTCTGTCTGTGTGGTCTCAACTGTGACTGCTTACTTCCCTTGCTTCCCCTCACCCCCAATCTTGTTGACCTTTGTCTGCATATAGAGATTTGTAAAGTCAGTTTAAAAAAATGTTTTTTAAAGATTTATTTATTTATTATACGTAAGTACACTGTAGCTGTCTTCAGACACCCCAGAAGAGGGCGTCAGATATCATTACGGATGGTTGTGAGCCACCATGTGGTTGCTGGGATTTGAACTCAGGACCTTCAGAAGAGCAGTCAATGCTCTTAACTGCTGAGCCATCTCTCCAGCCCCCAGTTTTAAAACTTTTTATTGCAAAAAAGTAAAAAATAAAAATTAGAAAATATAATTGAAAGGTAAAAAAAAATCCTTTAAAATTCCATGAAATGAGTTTTTTTACTTTATGGAATATGAATAAATGTAAGAGAACAAATTTAGTCTCTGTTCACATGGCTCTGCAATCATTAGAGTTTAGACACTTGGCAAGTGCTCTTCTCCATGGGGCCGTCACTGAGCATGACCCAGGCCCATGAGATGATGAGCATTCCAAAATGACCTTGTCCTCTGACTGAAGAAAATGAGGAAGAAAATGAGGAAGACTTCCTCTTTGATCGATGCCTCTATCTTGCTTTAAACAATTTGTTAGATCCTTACTATCCATCGAAAAGTGCACGGGCCATCATTTTCATAAAGCCCAAATGGATGCAGTGAGTTCCCACCTGTCTGCATGGTTTTGTGCTGTTCTGTTTCCGTTAGTAGTAGCTGTCACGAGGGTCGGACTGTCTGGTTTGAGCTGCGGGAGTGTCCGCTGAGTCAGTGCACCTTAGCACTCTTCAGGAACTTCCTTGCTCACTGATGTGACAGGATGCTCTTAGTCTCGTTGTGTTTGCTTCATGTCTCAGGCCTGGAGTCAACCGTTTTTTCCCCTGGCAGACCTTGTCCTTGTTAGTGGGTTTTTACTGGTTAGTGGGCTGGTGACCTGCGCTTAGTGTGGCTGGAACAGTGGTGGGTCGCAGCTGCAGATAGTACTTGATCTTGTGCCTTGTTCTGTAACGTTTGCACTCATTATCTTTTCTATGTGGCCCTTAGCTTGATAACTATGGACAACAAGAACTTGCGGATCTTTTTGTGAACTATAATGTAAAATCTCCCACCACTGGCAATGACCTGTCCCCTCCGGTACCTTTTAACTTAATGTTCCAGACCTTCATCGGGCCTGGAGGAAATATGCCTGGGTACGTATTGCTTTTCATTTATTTGTTTATCTAACACACTTATTAAAATTGCCTGTGACAAAGGGTAAAGCTCAGGGCCAAGAGGAAACTGCAGGCTCATGAGCTAAAGCAGGATGGGGTTGTGTTTGCTGAAGTCCATGATCATCAGACCTTCCAGTAAGCTTCCAGGATGGGCGGCGGGCAGAGAGTGTTTTTATGTCATTGTGTATATATTATATTTAGAAATGATTGAATCCATCCATTGCAGTTTTCATTTTGTGCCGTGTTGTAACTAATAACTAGAGTTACTAGTCATGTGTGGCTTTTTAGCATTTAAAAAGAAGCCAGTGTTTCTGAGGATTGAATTTCAACATTCATTTTATTTTCACTTAACGTAGATCTATCTAGTGGCCCATGGTGCTGGAGAGTGTGGGTCCAGCACACACTCTTAAAATATAAGACAGCTTTTATGAGGTGGTGAGATGACTCAGCGGTTAAGAGCTGGAGTCCAGATTACCGGGGTGGGGGTGGGGTGGAGGTGGGGAGGGGTTAGCAAGGGAGAAGGGAAGGGGGGGAAAGACAGCTTTTATGCAGGCAGCAGAGCTGCCAGTTTTGAGGCTCTGCATATGTAGGCCTGTCTCACTTCCCTTGACTCTGCACACACAGCATAAGATCATGTGCAGTTCCTTTTCTCTTTTAATGCAATGTGGGCCTTGATTTTTTTTTTCCCCCTTAACACTCCCCCCCTTTTTAATATTTCAACCTGACATACCTTTGTATAAGTATGTAATTTTCAAGCAGTGAAAGGTACTTTTCTTAGGTTAATCCTCTCCACCATGTGGGTTCCAGTGACTGAACTCAGGTTCGTAGCTGTGGCAGCAAGCAGACTTCCTATCGAGAGCCACCTTCAGCCTGTGCTGGCTAGTTTTATACTAGCTTGACATGAACTAGAGTTACCTGGAGAGAGAGAGCATCAGCTGAGAAAAATGAGATCTCAGCTGTAAGTCGTTTTCTTAATTAGTGGTTGATGGGTGGGGCTGTCTGTGGACTGAGGATCCTGGGTTCTGTAAGAAAGTGGGAGGAGCTAATCACCAAGCAGCACTGCTCCATGGCATCTGCATCAGCTCCTGCCTCCAGGTTCCTACTGCATTAAAGTTCCTGTTCTGATTTCAGTAATGCACAGTGCTAAGGAAGTGTAAGCTGAGTAAACCCTTTCCCTTCTGGGTTGCTTTGTTCATCATGTTTCATCACAGCTGCAGAAACCCTAACTAGGACACGGGCCATTTTAGGAAATAATCTAAAAGGAAAAAAAACCATAAGTATTTTAGTTGAAAGTAAGAATAGCTTATTTGTCTATTGACTTGAGAGAGGTTAAAATAATTGTAGTAAAGTAGATCATTTCAGTCTGACGTTCAGTCACAGTTAACCTGTGAGCATTTACTTATTTAAAATTAGGAAAAGTATAAGATCATACAGGAAATGGCATAGTTTTATACACACTACTTAGAATATACCCTGTAGCCACACTTATATTTTAATGAAACCTGGAAAGGGCCATAAAAATGAATAGGTGTTTTGTTAGAATGAAAGACAGTAAACTTCAGGGTTTCTTTTTCTTGGTTTTAAACTTGTTTTACTATTTTGCAGTAAGCCTCTAGGAACACTTTTGAAGTGAATATTTTGCACAGAGTCTTTTCTGAAGTTAGAGAGGGCACTGGCTGTAATGCTGTTGTGGTTTGAGTGAGCACACCCTCTTGGTCTTACAGATTTGCACACTCAGCCCAGCTGATGAATTGTTTGGAAGGCTCCTTGTTGGTGTAGGTGTGTCCTTGTTGGAGGAAGTGTGTTGCTCTGTGGGATTCAAAGTTTTGTGTAGATCCTCCCAGATCATCCTACCTCTCTACCACCTAACCTCATGTTCTTACTCTTTCAAAACAGCAACATGCTCCGAGAACCAAAACAAAATCTAACACGAACACACACACACACACACCCACACACACCCACACACACACCTGTTCCTGGGCATGAGACCTTCCCCGGAGTGTGGTTGATATACCCAGCAACACACTCCATTGTAAAAAACATTGTTTTTTTTCCCAGTAGGTATCAGTTGCAAATAGCGTCTTGGTTAGGGCTGGGATTCTGTGCCCACTTCCCCTTCTCAGTGATGGAACTCTACGTGGCCCAGACCTGTACAGACCTTGTGCATGCTACCATGGTTTCTGTGAGGTCATGTGTACATCAGCCCTGTTGTCTGTGTAAGATACTGTTTCCTGGGAGTTATCCACCACCCCTGGCTCTCTGAATCTTTTCACCTCCTTTCCCACACAGGTCTCTGAGCTGTGAAGGGAGGGGTGTAATGAAACCATACCAGTTAGACTGAGTGCTCCGAAGTCTCTCACTGCACATTGTTCAGTTGTGGTCCATGTTAATTACCATCCTCTGAGAGAAGCTTCTCTAGTGTGGGTTGAGTGCTCTGATGTTTAGGTACAGTAGTGTGTCATTAGGCATAATTTAATAATAGTTTCCCTTAGGCCTATTACCTGTGTAGTTTCGGCTCTTGGCCCCTTTAGCAGTATCAAGTACTGTTCCATTTCATGAAGTGGGCTATAAGTTGGAGTTTTTAAACAGGTGGTTGGTTATCCTAACACTGCGCTACTATTGCACTAGTGTATCTTGCAGGCAGGTATGTCTAGTACCATGAAAGCTAGTTAGTCGGGATGAAGTTTCAAGTTCTCCATGTTTGATGACATAATAAGTAAGTTGTGTTTTTAGCATAGGACCTTACTGTCAGGTTGTGGAGAGCAACCAGTAACTTGTGATATTTGGGGAGGCCCATGAAACCCTTTGGCCAATGACTAAATATAACCCAATTTCAGACACTGGTAGCATAAGTTGTCTCCTTGGGGTATTGTCTCTCATGTTATATGTTGACTTTGTTTTTTTAAAGGAAGCTTCTATAGTAGTAGGTTTCCTTATGCCTTTTCAAAAGGCCATTAGTGTTAGTGCCCCTAAAAGATCCTAGGGTCTTTCACCAGGAGATCTCTACATCATCGACAAAATAGCAGGACGCAGTTAACACAGTCAGCAGCCTTTTTGTACAAATAACAAACATGCTGAGAAATCACCAAGGAAGCAATACCTTGGATAATGGATGGAATAGGAAAAAAACAGATTCTGAGTGAAGTAACCTAGACCTCAAAAGACAAGTACTACATTTCCCCTTATATGTGAATGTTAGTATTTAACGTTTCAATAATTATACACTGTAATCCAAGTAGTCAGAGGGGTGGGGAAGTAGAATGTAGTGTAGGAGAGAGAAAGGGGGAACTAGAAAGGGAGGGTTAAGTGGAGTGGGAGATGGGAGAGGGAACAGGGCAAGCGAGGGAATATGGGAGCTTAGGAAAGAGAGTATCCAGCTGCTTAAGGTTTCAGAGGGTTAGAGTCTGACGTCAAAGTGAAGGCATGGTGGCAGGAACCAACCACAAGCAGGAGGCAGAGAGCACTTTGGGAATGACGGGAATCTTTTGAAACCTCAGTCTACCACCAGTGACACAGCTCCTCCAACAAGGCCGTGCTTTCTAGTACTTCCCCAAACAGCCCCGTCAACTGGGTACCAAGTATTCAAACTTGGGGATGAGTGGGGCCATTCTCATTCAGACCACTGTCGCGACACTCAGAGAAGTTGACTTGGCGTGAAGCGATAAGGAGAGTTTGGATGGCATTTTGGCCATCCCAAGTTCTTAGTCTGTCCCCATGGTTCTGTGGGAGTGTTTGCTCCTTAGGGCAAGATCTCTTCCTTTGAAAATCTTTTATTTAGGCCTTAAGTATAATTTTACTGTGAAAAAGATAGTTGTGGGAGTTTACTTGTAACCGGCTTTGTTTTATTGGAAAGCACATTGTCTTACTTGTAACAGACTGGTTTATTTAATTTTACAGATATCTGAGACCAGAAACTGCACAGGGAATTTTCCTGAATTTCAAACGACTTTTGGAATTCAACCAAGGGAAATTGCCTTTTGCTGCTGCCCAGATTGGAAACTCCTTCAGAAATGAGATCTCGCCTCGGTCTGGGCTGATCCGAGTCAGGTACGCACTGTTGGCGTCGGGATGGAGGTGGAAACCGCCACACTTGTACTTTAACCTTGATCACAGTTTGTTTCTGTTTTTTTCTAAGTGTACCCTCTGGTAAAGGTGGCAGTTTTGATTAACGAAAGGGAAGAGCAAAGATGAGAGCGTCCGGTTCCTACTTGGTCTGAATTCATTTCTTTGCTCACCAGCTCCTGAGGGTGTAGAGATCATGATGTTAACGATGATGTTAAAACTAGTGCATTTCTGTCAGTGCTGTGGAGTACAGGGTCGGACGGGTCTCTGACTCTGTCTCTGTCTTTCTCTTGCTCGTGTGTGCGTGTGCGTGTGCATGTGTGTGTCCCTGTCCTGGGCAGGTGGCTTTGCTGGAAGCTGTGTCCTGGATGCACCCTCTTGTAGGTGCCTGTGTATAGGTGTAAGCCTGTAGGGGTTTACGACAGGGCGGCTGGCAAGCCAACACCGCTGAGTTCGTACACCTGCCTGTCTGACATCCTGCTCTGTCTGGTGTGAGTGAGAAGGGCACTGGTTAGTCTCTTTCTCTAGAAACTTACCATGATTTAAGTTTATGATTTCCACATTTCTTTTTGACATCTTCATTCTGAGCACTTTATTCCATACAAACATAGGTTGTGTAGCCACACATACACCCCTGGACTGGTGACCAAAGGCAAGCTCGCGACCAGTCTGTCTTCTGTAGATCATTGCCTTTCAGTTGTCACTTTGGAGGCCACAACCTTAACCCTTCAGCAGGTACTGAGATGGTAATATTATTAGTGCGTTAGTAACTGCAGTTGACATGAAGTTTTCTATAGAACACACGGGAAGACTTTGACAGCGGTACTTGGGGGATTCTGGGTAGGACCCTTAAGCCGTCTTCTCTGCACAGTAAAAGTTAATTCCTATTAGCCCCAGTGTAAGTTCTGTGAGGTCACAGCACCATATTCACCTGCATTTTCATGTGTACACATTTTATAGTTGTTGAAAGATAATTAAGACTTAGTGCTCTGGGACCAAGGAAAAAAGTGCCATTAACGAGTAAAATTAAAAACCCAGGGCTCTTGGCAGTACATTTCATGTGTTTAGGGCCAATCTCTGCAATTTGTGTTGCTTCTAAAACATCTGTGATAATCGCGAGAGTACACCAGTGAGATTGTGTCCATTTTTAAAAAAGATTTTGACTCATAAAATTAACTTAAACCACTCTCCCTTCCCCTGTAATAGCTACTAAATTGCAGTTCAGAGAAATCTCTTTGGAAAACCATTGCCATGTGCGTACTTATTTCGTCATTATGTGCTGAGCTTGATCGTGGCTTGTTCAGTTCATGCCCAGCGTCCCTTGCCTAGAATCATGCTTTATTTAGACGCTCTCACTCTAACGAGACCATCTGTTTGGTGCCATTATCAGTCATTTTCTTGTTTGGAGCTATAAAACACAGTCAATCAACCTGCTTTAAAACCTGGAGAACCATTTCAGTTCACTTCTAATTTCCTATTCTTCGAAAAGTAAATGTCTGTGACTTCCTTTGGTATATATTTATGCAGAGATCTGATGCTTTAAGCAGAGTCATTTTATGTGGCTGTTACTATCCAGCATTTTGTTTCTCTTCTATGTGACCTTTGCTTGTTTCCTATTAATCTGCTTTTTAAAATTACTTTTTTTTAAAAAGATTTATTTATTTATTATATATGTAAGTACACTGTAGCTGTCTTCAGACACTCCAGAAGAGGGAGTCAGCTCTTGTTAAGGATGGTTGTGAGCCACCATGTGGTTGCTGGGATTTGAACTCTGCACCTTTGGAAGAGCAGTCGGGTGCTCTTACCCACTGAGCCATCTCACCAGCCCTTAAAATTACTTTTATTTATAACCGATACTCGGTTATAGCTATATAGAAAGGATTACTATTGAGAGGAGTGGTTATTTCTGTTGTTGTGGTTATTTCGTTGTTAGGGCTCACACCTAAGACCTTGAGCGTGCCGAGCCTGCTTTCTACCACAAGTTGTATCCTAGGCCAGTTATTGGTGTTTTTTAAAAGAGCAATCTCCTACACAAACCTAATCCAGAAATCTTTGGGTAATTTCTTTAGGAAGCCAGTCGTAAGAAAAGCCCGGGGTTGGGGCCCTTTGGAGTGAGCAGCTGGAAATGGGAGCCTTGTTGACAGACTTAGTTATACAGTTAGGCATGCAGATTTTGATCTTGTTTTTCCTTCTAGGGAATTCACAATGGCAGAGATTGAGCACTTTGTAGATCCCACTGAGAAAGACCATCCTAAGTTCCAGAGTGTGGCCGACCTCTGCCTTTATTTGTACTCAGCAAAAGCCCAGGTCACTGGACAGTCTGCTCGGAAGATGCGTCTGGGAGATGCTGTTGAACAGGTAAGATTCTGGGGGAACTGATGTAGATGATGCCCAGTGAGCAGTGGCAGGAGTTGGCAGCTTGGTTGTGCACTGAGTAATGAAATAGTTGACTCTGGTGATATTTTTTCTTACTTATTTTGCAGCAGTGTAGGTCAGGCAAGTGCCTGAACTATATTTACAGCCCTGACAGTTTTTGTATTTTGTGGTATTGATGCGCAAACCTAGGTTCTTGTTGAGCAAGTGACCTAGCTCTAAGCTGCAGTTCCAGTCCCCATATAGTGTTTGTTTTATATAGAATTTACTTTGTGGTATTAGTATCAAGAGAGAAAATGATCTGAACCACCAATTCTGGGCCAACGGTTCTCAGATGGGCCTGGGAAGTGGCCCAGCAGGCTGACCGGCTGTGAAGTTTGATGACTTGAGTTTGATTCCAGGACCCACATGGTGGAAGGAGAGGACCAACTCCTGAAAGTTGTCCTCTGCCCACACACAGCATTTAAAAATTGGTCTTAGTTTCAACTATCCTGTATCTAACTGATTTGCAATTTGATTTAACAATTTGCACAACTTTGGAAGAGACAGAAATTTACCCAGGGAAAGCAAGCACCAAGGGATCCAAGCCCCCGTGTTTGCCCACAGCATGGGCTTTAGGCCTTGTATATTTCATTGTTTCTTTAAATATCTGCCTGGAGAAATGAGTGAGTGAATGCCCTCATTAGCTGCTTCCCAATAGTGAATGGCTCGCCTGGAAAGCACTCAGCTTCTTCTAACTTAGAAGTATACAAGAAGAGGTATCACCCGCTCCCCAGGAGTAATGCCATAAGCAGAGCAACTTGGGAGGGAAGGGTTTATTATAAACACTTATTGGTAGGCTATAGTCCATCACTGAGGGGAGCTGGGTAGGAGCTTGAAGCAGAAGCCAATAGAGAAATGCTAGTTACTGGCTTGCCTCTCAGCTTACTAAGGTACCGTTCTTATACACCTCAGGTCTACCTCCCAGGGATGGTATCGCCTGTAGTGGATTATGAATCAGCAATCTACAGGGGGTCTCTGTGTCCATGACCAGCAGAATAACTGTCCTCAGGAGATAATCTAGTTCAGTTCAGTGTGATTCAGTAGTCAGTATTGGTTCAAACTTTGAGAGTCTGACCACAGGCATATTTAAGCACACCACAATTTGAAGAAAAAAAAAAAAAGTTTCCTGGTGATAAGTAACTCAGTCCTATGTGCACAACAAGGCTTAAGACGTGTCTCCGTGGAACTCTTTGTAAAGTACAAGTAACATCTTAACTGAGAAACCGGGCTCAAGAAAACAGATAGTGCCATAGATTGAGACAAAGAAGCCCAAGATAAGAGTCCTGGGGAGGATCAGCTGTGGCCTGGCCACACAGATAGCTCAGAGGTCACCCGGCTGTCATCCAAGTTTGTTCCCAGCTTTCTTCCCAGTTCTGTCTTCTGGGTGGAGAGCGGGTTCTGCATCTCTCCCTTTGAATAGACACCCTACCTATGTGCTTACTGTTATGGCTTCCTTAGTGCTTATCTGTGAGCACAAGGACTTGCATGCCTTCCACAGCAGTCAAGAAAATATCCACTGGCCAGTATGGTGGACGCAGTTCCTCAGTTTAGATTCCTACTCAGGGATACCTAGGTTTTTGTCAAGTTGATAAAACTAACCAGTAGACATCCTTGCAGTGATGGGAGATAGGGCTAGATGGTATCTAAGGTCCAATACTAAAGTTATAAACTGATATGTTCTATATGGAGCAGATGAATTTCAGTGGACAAGAAGACATTTTTTAGAACAAACAAAACCTCAATATATCTGTTTAGTTTGTTAATTTAAGTTAGGCTTATGTGTGACTGGATGTAGAAAGTGTATGGTATAGGGCTGAGTCAGTTGGACAGATGTGTTAGACATTTTGTTGTTTGTGTTGTTTTTCAAGGCAAAGTCTCACTGTTTAGCCCTGGCTGTCCTGGAACTCACTATGTGACCAGGCTAGCCTGAGATCTGCCTGGCTCTGCCTCCCAAGTGTTAGAACCCAATGTCTTAGATATATTTTGAATAACTTCATTATTAACTTGTTACCTTGGCATTTTAAAAATAACTTAAGATCACCTTGTGGGTATTTGACATTGTTCTTTCAGTAGGAAGAACGTTGACTGTGTGTGTCCTGTTTTCAGTAAACTGAAGTAGCCAGGTATGCAGGTAGACAGAGTGCCTCAGCCTTCAGAGATATTAACTTGTACCTTTCTTCTTTGCTGCTCTTCTATTTGTTCAGGGTGTGATTAACAACTCAGTGTTAGGCTATTTTATTGGCCGCATCTACCTCTACCTCACGAAGGTTGGAATATCTCCTGATAAACTCCGCTTCCGGCAGCATATGGAGAATGAGATGGCCCATTACGCCTGCGACTGCTGGGATGCCGAGTCCAAAACGTCCTATGTGAGTAGCCCGCAGTGATGCTTTACACCACTGCTTACTGCTCTTCATGCCAGAGTGGACCAAAGAACTAACCAGACAGCAGTTACCTTGTAAAGAGGAGCCACCCTATGTGTTGGAAAGCCCTTGGGAGACAGATAGCTGCTTTAGCTAGGGAGGGAAGGGTGATGGTGGGGTGGCACAGGTGTGTCT
Source organism: Mus pahari (assembly GCF_900095145.1). Lineage (NCBI taxonomy): Eukaryota > Metazoa > Chordata > Mammalia > Rodentia > Muridae > Mus > Mus pahari. Next base: position 73,678,133 of record NC_034591.1, read on the forward strand.
GTTCTTGGGGGCATAGTGCTATACCATTCCTCAGTGGAGCTGTGATGGGCCGGCCTCCTGACAGGCATCTAGCAAACACTGGCAGTGGTGGTAGGGTTAAAAGCATTTCCCCTTAGAGAATTATTTGGTAGATTTAGAAGATAGATTCTGGTCTCTTTCTCTCTTTGTATTTGATAAAAATCCAGAGATCTTCAGATCACCCCCATCATGTCCTTCCATTCCAGTCCCATGTTTAGGAATGAAAATCAGCAGGATATAGCTAACTTCTGTGTGTGGGTAGTGTTGGAGATACCTGAGCAAGACCTGAGTCTCTGGCTCTTCCCGCTGCATGTTGGAGAGGCATCTTCATGGACAGGGAGAGAAGCTGCTGTGTCTCAGGGTCCCTGAGCTACATGAGATCATTGGCTTTGTGTGTTACTTTTATAAAACGCAGTCATCTCTGTTAGCACAGGCTGGCATAAGTCATAAACCTCTTGCCTGAGCCTTCCCAGTGCTAGGATTAGCAGGTCTCCAACATTCCCGATTTCTAGATGATTTTTCTGTGGATAACATGCATGTGTAAATGTGTGATAGCATGCATATCTCTATTGTTTGGACTTTGGGTTTTTTGTTTGTTTGAATCAAGATCTCACATAGCCCAGGTTATTCTCAATTACCCATGTAGCCAAGGCTAGCCTTAAACCTGTCCTCCTGTCTGTCCATCGCTGGGCTTCCAGGCTTGCAGGCTGCTGGTGGTGCTGCTTTGGACATTTTCTTTTTGCCTTTTTTGGACTTAGATAAGAAATACGAAAGTCTGTTCTTTGCAAGCTTGTTTGGTGTGTGTGCTGCTGTGTTGCTTTCCTGGGAAACCATATAGAAATGCTTGCTTACCACAGAGAGGGCAAAGACAAACCAAAGAGACAGTTCCTTTCAAATTCAGCTTGTTGAGTCACTGAGTGTCTTAGGGTTTCTATTCCTGCACAAACATCATGACCAAGAAGCAAGTTGGGGAGGAAAGGGTTTATTCAGCTTACACTTCATGCTGCTGTTCATCACCAAGGAAGTCAGGACTGGAACTCAAGCAGGTCAAAAAGCAGGAGTTGACGCAGAAGCCATGGAGGGATGTTCTTTACTGACTTGCCTCCCCTGGCTTGCTCAGCCTGCTTTCTTATAGAACCAAGACTACCAGCCCAGAGATGGCACCNCCAACAAGGGGACCTCCGCCCTTGATCACTTAGAAAATGCCTTACACCTGGATCTCATGGAGGCATTTCCCCAACTGAAGCTCCTTTCTCTGTGATAACTCCAGCCTGTGTCAATTTGACACAAAACTAGCCAGTACACTTGAGTTTATTGGGGTTACCTACTTACTAGACCATGAATGACCTTCAGACAGCTTAATACCAAAAGCCTCTCCCCACCATGGACAAGTGTAACAGCTGTAGAAAGCTGAGTCACTGGTGGTGTGTGTGCATCTTGCAGGCAGTTACACCACCTTCTCTTCCCCTAATGAAGGTTTATGGCTGAGCTAACCCGGGCAGGGGCTCCTGAGTCTTAGGGGTTATTTGGGCTTCTTGGCTATCTTAAGTTCTGGTGAGTTTCGTGAGCCTCTGGGTCTCCTTGCTCCCTCCAGCAGGGACTGCTTGTCCTAGAGGAGGAAACAGTGACACAAAAGTGCCAGGTGGATAGTAATTATTTTATTTAAGAGTTCAGATATCACATATATTTCCACTCTCCTAATTTTTTTTGACATTTCCTTATTTTCATATTAAACTAATAAAATATTTCTTGATTTTGTGTAATGAATAGTTATTGCCTTTCTCTTTTCACCCTGTTGTATTGGTTTAACTTAAAGTAGAGCACACAGGTGTCAGTTGAGATGCCGACCCTGGCCTGGCCTGCCTTCTGTCCACTTTACTTTCTTGTTCATTCACATTTGTTGCTGTTACAAGCTGTGCTTCTAAGTGCGTTACATTATCTTATGCAATCCTCTGCATCTCTTCTCTTCCTGAGAATGCTCAAATGCTAAGGGGTAAGAGTCTCCCAAGCCTTAAGCTGGAGAGGAGGTGGAACTGGGCTGTAGTCTAAACTCTCTGACTTCAAGCCTGTGTGCTTTATAGGCTCTTGTTCTTACAGAGCACATCTGTAAGGTTGTGTCTTGGTTTATGCTTGCAACAGAATACAACAAATTTCTAGAAGGTACAGTCCAGGAACAGAATCTGGTGTGCTCTGGGTTGGTTAAGAGCTCTTTACTGGGTTGATGACTGCCATCTTTTCTTCACCCCTGTTGGAAAGAGGGCAGGATAGCTCTCCGCTGAGCTGGCTAATGAGGAGCACTTGGTGACCTACTGACTTCCTAAAGGCGCCTTGGTGTCAGTTAGGATTTCATTGCAGGGGTTTACAGTGATGCTGGCAGTCAGTCCATTGTATGCTACTTGAAACAATTGCTACCTTAGGTATGAAAAAGAAATGGAGTCTGACACCTAGTTCCTCTTTACCCATATTTTATGAGTTTCTTTCTGTTCAGTCAGGTGAACTGAGTACCAGAACTTACAGCCTTGCCCTGCCTTGTTCAGTTAGCCATTTGATGGCACGCTATTCAGAGGGAGGAGTAGTTTCTGCCACATTTGAGTCCTGGCTACAAATTTGAGCCAAATCTATAGGTTTTGGTCAGATATCTGTTAAATTTTCATAATCAACCTGTAGATTATTCATTTACTGGATAGTAATATGACATTGTAAGCCAGTCTGGAAAATAAAGCCACTTCATATACAGTGTGGATTCTCTGTGTACCGTATAGATCTGTTAACTGCCTGATGTATGAAACTATTCTCTTTAATAATTTACAAAATCTAATTGGAGAGTCTATAATTCAATTGTCCTGGAATATTTGGAAGGATTAGTTACTGTCTGCATGCTTTCATTAGCAAAGCCAGTGTGAGTGGTCAGTGAATTTGTTAGTTCTGTCTTCCCAGGGCTGGATTGAGATTGTTGGATGTGCCGACCGTTCCTGCTACGACCTCTCCTGTCATGCTCGAGCCACCAAAGTTCCACTAGTAGCTGAGAAACCCCTGAAAGAGCCCATATCCTTTCTGGCCACTCCAAAGTTCAGGCCAAAGGTGTTTGAGCCCCAGTTTGCGCCTTGTTCTTTGGATGAATGGAGAGCTTTGGGGTTGTTTAAACTCGTTGGTTGGTGTCCCTCATTGCTTCTTTCCTGGTCTCTATTTAGGATATAATTAATACCCACAGCATTAGACCTTAAAAGACATATGTTTAGAAGTATGCCCAGAATGTCTTCTGGGGTGCTGCTTTTTCTAAATGTTTCCAACATGCCTTTTTCTGCACATGTACCCCTAGGTATAGGATATCTAGTAAGTGTTGTTCTCGTGTAAGCCTAGAGCCATTTAAAGATAGTTTTTTAGCTCACTGTCTCTTTAAAATCAAATAGGTGTTTGCTTCTCTATCTTGTATGGAGATTGTGAGCCATTTTTTAGGGTGGACTAGTGACAAAACCAGATTTTTAAATTACTTTTATTTATTGTTTGTGCTTTTGGGGCAGCACTTGTGTGGAGGTCAGAGAACAACTTACAGGAGCCGCTTTCCTCCTTTCATCATGTGGGTCCCAGGGATTGACTTCAGTTTATCATCTTGGAAGGAATTACCTTTTCCACTGAGCCACCTCACTGGCCGAAAATATTACCCGATGACTTTATGCTGTGGATTGAGATATATTGCAGATTAGATAAAATCCTTTATTTCACTGTAACCTTAGAAGTCTTTGTTAATGATATTCATTTGTTTATTTATTCTTGTTTGTGTGTGTGTGTGTGTGTGTGTGTGTAGATATGTGTGTGGGAACCAGATGCCCACATCAAATGTCTTTATTGCTCTGTATCATATTTTTTGAGATAGTCCCTCACTGAAAATGGGGATCACTGATTTCATTACGACTGGTTGCGCAGCAGCTTTGGGGAGTGCTGCTGTTTCTTCCTCAGTGCTGGAACTATACGCATGGACAGCCACACTTGGTTTCTATGTGAGTGCTAAGCATTTGATCTCAGGTCCTCAGGCTTGTGGGGAATCACTTTACTGACTCCCCTCACCCCCATTTCATTCATTTTGTGAATAAACAGAGTCTGGGGCACTAATGCTGGCAGACTGGGTAGTGGCTTTTAAGTCGGTATGGTGGTTGAGTGTTTCAAGTGCCGTGTCCTGATTCCTTGACTGTTTCATACAAAACAGTTAACGTTGTACAGTTTGAGCCCAACAAGGGCGCCGTGGGCAAGGCGTACAAGAAGGATGCAAAGCTGGTGCTGGAGCATCTCAGTGCCTGTGATGAGTGCTACATTTCAGAGATGGAGCTGCTGCTGAGTGAGAAAGGGTAAGCGTCTCCCTCAGACTCTGAGAGCAAGGGACAAGATGAGGTGTTTTAGAAGGCCTTTGACAGTTAAGTGCTATCTATGTCTTAGTTGTATTTAAAGAACTCTCTTTGTTAGAATTTTGACATTATATTCTAGAAATATATTTGAAACAAATAGAATCTTTTTGTTATCTTTATGACCAGTATGCTGAGTTTATTCCCCAGCATCTCAGAAGAACAGGGACAGGTTCTTTTCTAGGGGATTTTCGTGGCAGACTACTCGTCTTGAGTTAGATTAGAAGCTAATCTAACTTTTTAAATAAGAGGCATATAATACTCTGTAATCACAAACATAAAAATAAAAGCAACAGAAAATAGTCTTTAAAGAAATATAACAAAATTCAGCACCAAATAGTGTGGAAGCTATAGTAATAGAAAATTATTGAACATCTGAAAAAGCAATATCGTGTGACTCCTGATAATGATTAGTTCAAAGGAAGACCCAGAAACAACAAACATGACTAGAAAATACATAAATGTAGTAAGGCAGTTATAAATGTGTTTCATATGCTCATGAATGTAACAGAAGTGCTGGAGAGGTGACTCAGAGGGAGGAGCTGCTTGCTCCGGGCCCCCTCTGCTCACATATGGCAAACGTTCAGGTGTGTACGTTTGTAATAAAGAGAACAAAGGAGAACATGCAATGTCGTAAGAAGTGGAAGCATAAACATGAACTGGTACCTGGAGTTGCCGCCTCACTGTATGGGGCAACAGTAGATTAAACAGTGTGGAGGGATGATTAAATTTAAGGATGCAGCCTTCGAAGTTATCCACAGACCATCAAAAGTAAGGGTTTGGGATGCCATTGGACAGTGCCACACAGATAAGCACATGTGTGATAGTCACAGTGTGTAGAGCAAACATCTGATGATGTGCCAGGAAGAAACTGTCAGATTTAAGAGCTGAACCCAGGCAGGCTGAAGACAAAACTCAACTTGCTAAAAACCATGTATAAAGTGAAAAAAATTTTAAAAAAGCCAGTGCGGGAGAAAGAGTCATTATATAACAGACAAGAAAGATAATAATAATTTAGAGTTCTTGTCAAAGTGATAGAAGCCTTCAGTTGGGTCACGACCTTCATTGTCTAGAGCCAAAAGTACTCACATGATAAACTCGGCAATACTGTCAAGCAAAGCCAGAGCTCTGTGAATTGTGGGGTGCAGAGCTTTAAACACGAGAAGGACATGCTGAGCATGAATCATGTTGCAAGGTCTTTAGAGAGACAGGCAGCGGACCGCACTGGGCCGGGGCTCAGCAGATCAGGTGCTTGCTATGCGAGTGTAAGGATGGGTTTCCATCCCCGACCCCCATGCACAAGCCAGGCATGGCGCAATGCATCTGTAACCCCAGCATTCTGATTTCAGGGGCTCAAGGAAGGTATTCCACACAACCACTGACCTTAATATACACCCACGTAGACAACCCTGCGTGTGCAGGACAAACTGCACATGGCATAGGGAATGTATGCATGGAAATAAAATGCATACCAAAGTCAGAGTCGGTGGGTGGGAAGGCACTGTGATGAATAAACAGATGGAGCAATAGCTAGCATGATCACTAGCCAGTGGTGAAGCACAGGCTGACATGCGAAACTGCCGCCTGCACAGAAAGCACTCAGGCCAGGCACAGCTGAGAGACAGAACAGTTTAGGGAAAAGCAACCAGAACCACGCCCCTAGAAGATTGGAAAAGAGGAAAATGAGCAAAGAACAGATAGAAAGTAACTGTGAGGTGGGAGATCTGTACTAAATATCAGTGGTTAGCAGGAGATAAAATGATGTAAGTGCTGGAATACAGCCGCTGGCTGTCAGTCCATGCACTTCACAAGTTCCAGACCCGATTAATGCATTTGCACCAAGCTGATTTCAGTGGTAATATAGAAATAGGTCTAAAAGCAAAAGGAAATATATACAGAGAAAATATTTCCCATGTATAATATTATACATTTATATATTATGCATTAACAGATAATATATATTGTGTATATATGCCAAAAGTTGGAGTAGCTGTTTTAGTATCAAAGTAAACTCCAGGAAATGGATATTAGATGGACTTCACAATGATGGAGGTAGTTAGCCAGGAGGCCATGGCATTCCTGAACAGTATACAACTGAAACCAGAACTTAAGACACAGACACACACACCCCAAAACTGAAGACAACGAAGTGACTTCAGTTACTGTGGATTCCTGCTGTGGGTAAATCAGCAGACTGAGCAGCAGACAAACACAGTAGGAATTACAAGACATGTACAATTAATAGCTGACTCTTGCCATGTGTGGAGTGGCCGTTAAGAGCACTGTCATTTTTCCTTCTTTTTTTTTTTTCATTTTTAGGGAGGTGGGTTTAAACAACAACAAAAATACTCAAATGAAATAAAAACAATAAAATAGTATGCAAAAGACCATATAGGGCCAGCAAACCCTGAAATATTTTGTGACTTGTCTTTCACTTAAAGATTGCCTCCCAAGCCTATGACAGATGTAGTTACATGAGAGCCTAGGAAAGACATTTTATGATAATGGAAAGCAGATTATTAATTGTAATTGAGAGTAGGGACACAGAGGAGAGGGACTTGGGAACTTTGAGATCATAATGGTTGCATATAGATACCATTTGCTAATGACTGTCATGACTCTGCAAGATCATATGCTGGGTTTAATCTCAGGCAGTAGCTATCTTCTTGCTAATGCTAACTGTTTGCTACTGTACAGTTAGACTACTCGTAGAGTACATGACACGATGCACAAACACAGATTTCAAACCAGTAGTTATTATAGGAGATCAGTGAAAACCGTCCAGATGAGGCAGACAATGATACCTGGAAGATACCTGCAAAGTGGAAAGGTAACAAGTGGCCCTTCCGTATCTTCAAGACAACCACATGAGGGCGCTGCTTCCTAGTCCTGAGCTGCCATCAGGCCAGAGAAATGCTAACTGGCTTTTATAATGGGAGAAAGTAGCTGGAATGTAGGACCCTGTGGAATGCTCTGGTAGCCTGTAACTGGACATGAGCAACCATGGTGAGAATGTTTTATATTCACATAGCAGAGTCAGAAAACTTGTTTATTGATCTTTACTTACTTTATTTTGGGTTTATATTTGCTGGGATAGTGTGTAGATCAGTGGCCATTTTAATTGCAGAGCTATTTTGGACAAATGTGATTACTCTAAGATAGTTGCTTTTGTTTTTTTGTTTTTGTTTTTTCCTTTTAAGTTGTCATATTTAATCTTGACTTCAAGATCAGAGGACTTTGCCATTAAATCACTTGAAGAGTTGTATAAAATGAGCTACATTTTTGAAATCCTCTCTGGGATATACAGTTTGGTGCCAGTGTATGGGGAATACTTAATTTGGTGGTCGTTTCATGAGTTGTCATCCAGAGAGAAGACCAAATTGTGTTAGCATTTATAACAGAGAGTGGTTTGGCATCCTGGAGAAGGGGTTTGTGTTGTAACTACTCTTGAATGTATTTTGTCTTTTTTCTCTGTTTGTAGGGAATTCACTATTGAAACTGAAGGAAAGACATTTCAGTTAACGAAAGACATGGTCAGTGTGAAGAGATTCCAGAAAACACTGCATGGTAATTTATTAGATCAATAAAGAAACAAAAAACAGCCATTACTTCTGAACTTAAAATAAAAGTTTTGTGACATTAACTTTACATAAATTTTGAAGAGAGAAGCGGCTTGATGGCTATGGAAACCTTGGGCATTGTCTCTTTACAGATGTGTGTGCATGTACTAACAGCGAAGGCGCCTTTGTATTTCCTACAGCCTGAGTACATAGCATGGAATCTCTGAAAACATTCCAACTTTCAGGAAAAAGTATTTTTATTGAGTTGTGGCATTTTTCTTTCCCCTATTCTACGTTTTTGAGGATTTTTGGTCAGGCAGATTTTGAATTAGGCAGTGTACATTTTGGAACACATATGAATGAATGTTGCTTGGCTTAAGGCTCCTGGAAACTGCTAAAGAACTATAGGCTATGAACGGGTCAACTGGTCCAGGAGCCCGAGCAGGCAGAGCAGGGAGGCACTTGTGTACCGGAAGCTGCTCCCGAGCCTCGGCCTGCCGTTACCCAGATGATACTGCAAAGGTTAGGGGGGGAAAGGTGCCTTGACTATCTTTCAGAAACGCCTTATTTTTCCCCGTGTGGTACTAAGGATTAGCTGGGCCATGTTCATACAAGGTGGACAAGTGTCCTAAGCCACGGTTTGCTCTTCTTCATCTCGTCACCACCCCCTTCCTTTTTTTTGTACTGGTGCATGAATCTGTCACCACAGTTTATTATACAGGAGGACACTCAGCCAGCATGATGTATCTTATGATGATGAGGGAGGGAGAGACTGCAGTGGAAGCACATTTTACATGAAGGGAAAGCACTTTCATGGCAAGTGTGTGATAACAATGACTCCTTTATCATAGACAAAAGAAATAGCCTCACTGCCTGCAGTGGTAATGCACGCCTTTAATCCCAGCACTCAGGGAGGCAGAGGCATGTGGCCAGTCTCATCTGTAGGGCTAGTTCTAGGACAGCCAGGGCTACATAGAGAAGTAACCCTATCTTAAAAAATCCCAGCCAACCAGTCAAGCAAAAGAAACGGCCTCTTTAGAACTGCACAGTTGGCCCTGGTTATCTCATTACCCACAGAGAAGGAGCTCCCCGGGCCTAGGAGAGTGCTGCTATTCCGGATAGTAAGTCACCAGTACATTTCCCAAGTGTGGCCTACAGGGAGAGTGTAGGGCCCTGTAGAGCAGAGTCTACCTTCAATGTTTCCTGACCAAGAACGGTAGTAACTAGGTCTTAGCTAGTGGTCCAGGGCTGGCCTTAGAATTGCTCCAGCAATCCTGCCTCAGCCTCCTGATGCAAGGCCTGTATCACCCGCCCTCCTCAAGGTATTTGAGTTTGCTTTGTTCACTTGGCTTGTTTTTTTATGTATATGGGAGTTTTGCCTGCATGTATGTCTGTGTACCACATGTGTGCCTGGAGATCAGAAGAGGGCTTCAGATTCCCTGGAACAGGGATCATCAGCAGTTGTGAGCCCTCATGCGGGTGCTGGAAGTCAAACCTGGGTCCTCTGAAAAAGCAGCTGTTGCCCTTAACTGCCGAGTTATCTCTCCAGACCCCAGTAGTTGATTTCACAAATTCCTTAATAAAAGCTCCAGGTCTGTTAGCTTTCTAGAAAGGCGGCAGGTGTTGCTGTTATTGTTCATCGCTTATCGATTAGAAGGACCACTCCTGGGACACAAGCTTCATTTTATGATATGTGAATAGTCAGGTTAAACGTTCTTTGATGAACTTTCCCTTTAAAGGGATCGTATTGCTGATGAGCACATAGTTCATAGTTCTTCCGAGTGTGTTCTTCCTGCTGTTCAGAGATCACAATCCATCTAGACTTAGGGTGGCTGTAGTGCCAAGGATGATCAAGGGCTCTGTTTGCAGCCTGTGGTTCTTGAGAGAGTATTACTAAATTGTCTACTTTTTTTTGCAGTGGAAGAAGTTGTTCCGAGTGTAATTGAGCCCTCCTTTGGCCTGGGCAGGATCATGTACACCATACTGGAGCACACATTCCATGTCCGAGAGGGAGATGAGCAGAGAACGGTGAGCTGCCCCTGGAGTGAGTGCTTAGGTGGGGCTTTCCTGGCATTCAAGTGTTGAGGCAGTAGGAGTTTATAAAAGGCTTTCAACCCCTCAGGTTTTCTATTCATTTGATGATCCTGCATCATCTGCATCATCGTGCTCTGTGCCTTCCACTCCTCAACCTGTGAGCCTTATCTTTGTCATCTCACTTTCTATGGAAGGTGTATTCCTGTAGCTGCTAGCAGATTTCCAGGAAGATAATCACAAGGCTAGCTATAAAAGATAGAGCTTTTGTCTGTCTTATTGGTTAAAGAAACAATCTCATTTACATGTAGTCCAAAGCTGAGCACACATGGAATGTTGGATATCCACCCACGGTTCTTTGTAAAACATCAAGCATTGAAGAATGAACTGGTGAGTCCTTGGTCCCGAGTTCTAGAAAGTCTGACACATTGTTATACTACATAGCTATCACAATTGCCCTTTTTATCTCTGGGCTGAAGCTGCGTCTTCCTCCTGTCATGAGACGGTAGCTGTCCTTCATTTGGCAAATAGTAAGAGCCTAGGCTTCAGATACATCTGTGAAGACACAGCCGTGTCAAGGAGTGATGTGTGCCTAACTGAAGGGGTTACTTAGATGTCAATTTTGCTTCATGTTTTCCTGCTTTTTTTAATAGAAAGGTTTTTAGTTTTTAAGAAAAAAGTCTTTTGGCTGGTTTTTTTTTTTTTTTTTTAATTCAACAATATTGATATAACTAGAGCTTTAATAGACATTTTATAAAGGCTAAACAAGAATCAATTAGTCACACTATTATGAATTGCATAGTCCCTCCATGAAGAGAAATTTGATTAGGCTGTGGGAAGCCAAAAATGTTTCTGCATTATTAGCACCCACTTACTTAATCCATTTGCCTACAAATTTGGTATGAAAACATTTCTACTGAAATTTAAAACAAAAAACAAAAAACTGTAAAGGCAAGTTCCTGCTTGATTCTGTAAAATAGAATTATCCCAGACTGAAGGAGGAAGCTGTGATGTAGGCCTCTGTGTTGCTCAGGTAGAAGGTTCCCTTGAAGCAGGATATTTGTAATTGCCTGCTGTCAAGGGGGTAATTAAGCTTTAAGCAGGAGCTAGCCTGGACTCTGTCATTCGGTGGTTTAATGGAACACGTCCATTCACTCTTATGTTGTGTGTTCTTGCCTTCAAATGAACCTTTTGTACAAGTACTATTTATGACCTGCCTTCAGCTCTCATTTCCAACGCAAAATGGCCCACAAAAAGCTGCCTTGCCTGCCTCAGAACATCTGCTGCCTTTGATTTTGAGTTCATGCACAGCGTAGGAGGGTTGGGCCATTTACTCTCTGTATGCTGATAGAAGAGCTGGTATTTTGATAGTGAAATGGTCTAAGTTACCTACTGAGTGTAACTACTTTGTGCTTTGTGACAAATAACAATTACTTATAAGCTAACATTTGTATTTCTTTCTTTTAAAACCATCTAGTTCTTCAGTTTCCCTGCTGTGGTTGCTCCATTCAAATGTTCTGTCCTTCCACTGAGCCAGAACCAAGAGTTTATGCCATTTGTCAAGGAATTATGTAAGCAAATCCAGTTGGGTAATCTCCATGGGAACACTGTCTTGCAGACTCAGTTTTACAGAATTATCATTTGTTTGAGTAAAATCATAGATTGACTATGAATAAATGGGATTTTAGCCTCTGCTTATAACAGAGCATACTTGCTCAGATGTCTTAGCATGGAGTGAGTCAGGAGTCAGACGTAAGAATTCCTTGCTGCTCTTAACTGACCTTGGTTCTCTCTTCCCAAAACCCTAGTGGAATGTAGCACCCTACTGGATCTATAGCATTGGGAGGGATCCCAGGGGTGCTGGCCCCTTACTTCTGCATGAGCAGCTCAGGGCTGTGCAGACTCCTTCCTATGCAGCTGGGCTGGGTGGAGATAGCAGGGCAGTCTGGGCTCCTGCAGGGAACTCAGTGTGGCTGGGACTTGCTGCTCTCGTCGTAGCGTCCTTTGTGTTTCCCGAGCTTCCGAGCCTGCGTTCAGAGGACACTGAGAATTACTGCAGTACCTCACTCTTGCCTCACTTTGTTTTGAATAGCGGAAGCTCTGACTAGGAACAGCGTGTCTCATAAAGTCGATGACTCCTCTGGATCTATTGGAAGGCGCTATGCAAGAACTGATGAGATTGGCGTGGCTTTCGGCATCACTATTGACTTTGATACAGTGAACAAGACGCCGCACACTGCAACTCTGAGGGACCGAGACTCCATGAGACAGATAAGGGCAGAGGTGACTGGCCTTCTCACACATTTACTCTTAGACATGTTCACAGCTTCCTAATGGCTTGAACTGAACTTTGATATACTTATGTTCTTGGTTTTATTTTTTGTAATATTACTGATTGGTTTGTATGAGGCAAAGCCCAGATTCCCAGAACTGTTTGGTTTAATTATGAAAATACCCATTAACACTTCTCTAATGTTGTATGGTCGTTTGGATTATTCTTGCTCCTTTTCCAGCAGTTCGTTTTTACACTTGGGTGATTATTAGGCAAGAGAAACGTCATCCCGTGAGGCTGTTGCCATAGTTACTGGCAAGCTTTGGGGACTTAGCTATCTTTATCATTGTATTTCTATAGAAACGTAAACATGTGTGTATAACCTTAGTGTTAGCCCATTGGAGAGGGAATCTTTCTGTAACTTTATATAAAGAGCAGGGACCACTGGGGTAGGACAGTCACAGAAGGGTGGCTGAGTGAGTCAGGGTGGGACTGGAGGGGTGCTGTCACTGGCAAGTGCCTGGCTAATGTGTTAACTTTGAACAGGTATTTATTTAGAGTACTTATTAGTATTCAGCTTGATACAGTTATAATAAGGAAAATAGAAAGAATAACTGCTTTTATCCAAAAGGGTTTCATAAGTCAGGCTTGTCTTTATACACCAGTCCTGGCTACTCTGTTCCTACATTCCGGTGGCTGCAGTTCTGTGTGAGTCCCAGATCAGCCTCAACATGGGCATTTCCTGTGAACTTGCTAGAGCATCTTGCTCTCCACCCCAGACCTGCCATCCATTGGAAGGATGGCAGGGCGGTAACAGGCTCCACATAACCTGGCTTTGCCAACCACTGCTGGAGGCCACTGTCACTTGCTCTGCTGCACCGCATAGACTTAATTCAATACATTAATGTTAAATGTAACAGCTGTGAGATAATGTGAGAAACAGACCGGGGTAAGAGGCTTGTGGTGGTGCTGAGCTGGGCGGGGAGCTGGTGGGCTTGAGCCTTAGTGGACTTGAGCAAAGACCCCAGCCTGGGAGGGGGTGAGCATAATTAGGAAAACAAACACAGCTTGTAAAGGATGTCATCATGTGTGTATACATGGTATGCAGTATATCACAGATAGACTGTGGTTTGCTCTGTCTACACTGCTGTCGTGTGTGTATACATGGTATGCAGTATATCACAGATAGAGNGTGGTTTGCTCTGCACTGCGTATAAGGGTTCCTGAATTCAGGGCAAATGCTCGTCACAGATGTCGAGTTGGCTAATGCTTGCACTTCTTTTCTCTTCCCAGGTCTCTGAGCTGCCCAGTGTGGTCCGTGATCTGGCCAACGGCAACATCACCTGGGCTGATGTGGAGGCCAGGTACCCACTCTTTGAAGGGCAAGAGACTGGCAAGAAGGAGACAGTAGAGGAATGAGAACGGCTGGCAGCTTGTGACCATCGTGCTAATCAATAACTCATCATGTCCACTACACAGAGCATTGTGACTGCTTCCAGGGTCGGTTTTTCCTCAGTGGCTGCTTGATTTTACCCCCACAATTAAAGTTGAAGGAATTCTGAACACATTTATAATCCATCTGTTGTGTTTCCTTTTTTTTTTTTTTTTTTTTTTAGCAAAGACGTTTCTCTCAGACATTTGTTTAGATGTGCTTGTGTTTAACACGGTATATCTTTTAAAAGTAACAGTTTTATTGGGGTATAGTTTGTATGCTACAAATTATTTTAGGTGTGCAATTTAGTGTTCTTGCAGTTATACATCCATAGTCTAACTTTAGAACCTTTATATCTCAAGGAATTCTTACGCCCATTTGTCGTAAACCTCTGTTGACCCCTCAGCTCCCAGCAGGCATACGTCTGCTATCTGTAGACGAGCAGGTGATGCTCTGTGCCAGAGAGACAGCTGTCCCCAGGCAGGTGGTGGCTTCTGGGAAAGGCTCAGTGCATGGAGAAGGCTGTAGGAGTTTTGTCTACTCTATATTCTAGAAGTCACTGGGCTGTTGAGGCTAAAGGAGACCCTGCTTCTTGTCTGGCTTAGCAGTTCCCAGTATCTTACAGTTGTTTGTAGTTTGGGCTTTGCATCTAACAGTGTGCTTTGCTGCTAGTGCAGTTTTGTGTAGAGCACATTCAGGGAGCGGGATTTGTAGAGTTAAGGCCTCATCTGGCTCCACAGCTCTAGCCTGTCCAGGTCTGAGACTGCCGACCTCCAGAGAGCCCCGGCCACCCTTGCAGGACTGAGGGCTGCGGTGGCAGGGTCTCAGCAGAGACCATAGACTAGTGGGGATTCATTTTCACAGGGTGGAGCCTGGAGCCTGGGGTATTGTGCATTTTAGTGAAGCCTCAGCCCTAGCCCTCGGTGTTGAGTTTATGAATAGACCTTGCTGGGAAGAAATCCTTGTCTGTCTGGTGCTGCTGTGAGCATTTGTTGTTAAATTAGAATGAGCTATACTTTAAGGGAACTTAGTGTCCAGGCATCCCTCTCGCCTCACATTCTTATGCACTACCATTCTCCCTTCCTTCTTCCCGTGGGCTCCCCTTTACAGCACCTTTCACCATAGCAAAACAATCAGCACAGACTGATGAGCTCATTAGGATGGGAAGATAAATTAAACCTACCGCGAGATTTACCTACCTGGCTCCATAAAGGGATTCCAGCCAAAGCTAAAGCTCTCTTCTATTTGACCCGTTCATCACGAGCTACAGTCTGTGCATGATCTGCAAGACCACCCTTCCTCTGCTCTGCCTCTAGGTGCAGGGGTGCAACCCTCCCCAGAGAGCCATGTTTTCTCCATGATGGATTTCCCCAGAGAGGACTGTGGACAACAGCTCTGACCATTGATTGCTTTTGCACCCTACTCAACTGGACTATGTGTGCAAAGCGCTGTGTTCTAAATGAAGAGGCCTTTTGCACACATTTCTGCTCATGCCCATTAGTTCAAAGCCCACATATTTCTTGTTCTCATTTAGACTTCAGATTTAAAAAACATTTTTGTTTCAGATCTGTGCATCAAGTGGCAAGCTGAACATTGCTAGATTAGCCTGGCTCAGAAGTCATTCCTCCCTCCCAAACAGTGATGAGGTAACTCAGACGAAGTTGTTCATGAAACTTAACCCAGTAGTAGGGTTCCTTACACCTTAGGTTAGACGGGGGTCACTTGGCAAAGTGTAACAGTTATGTGTACAGCGGATGTCTTGCTTTTGTGGGAGTGACACCTTAACGTTACCTGAGAGCCTCAGTAGCAAAGCATTGAGTTGAGATAGGCATTCCAGAAAGGAACTTGCCACCAAGTTGGAAAAACATATCTTGCTAATGCCATGAGGTGGTGTTTCCAGCTCTAGGTGATAAGAACCAGGTCACCAGTCCTTTATACCTTTACTTAGGGTGGCGTTGGCCACTATGGTTTCAGTGAGAGGCTCTAGAGTGTGTGCCTGGAGATAAGTTCTGGTTACTTTAGGCTGTATTGGTAAGCTGCCCCAGGATAAATCTGTTGTGACCAGGCTTCCATGGTCATGGGTGTAATGGGTGGGGAGGTTTTGAAACCATTAGTTAGCACTCTCATTAGCTTACACCCTTGTTGAAAGTCTGTGTTTCAAGCAGGTGTTTGGGACATGTGGCTAACATGGATATGAAATTGAAGATTCAGTAAGTAAATGAATAATTGTCTGCCTCAAAATTCACCTCCTGTTGCCTAGCCAATAAGTCTTGGTTATCAGGCTGCCTCTAAGCAGTAATTTTGTTAAGACCATGTGGATGGAACTAATGTCTTCTCCGGAAATTAGGATGCTGATTTCAGAGCTGTAGCAGGGTTTGCCTGAGAGGAGCACCCTGCAGCCACGCCCTCCTGCCTACAAACCCCTTCCCCAGGTTCTCAACCCTGGCTGAGTGTTGGAACGCCTCAAAACTTAAACAATACTCTGTTCCGAGCCCCACCTTTCCCCACTAGGTAGTTTCCCCAGGGTGGGTTTTGAGTGCCAGTGTTTGAGGACGTCCTTAGGAGAGCTGCTTCTCACTCCTGTCGCCCTGGGGAACTTTCTTGCTTTGGGATGGCAGAGTCCTGACAAGGGTCTTTTCGACAACTTCATGAGGACCTTGCTGAACTCTGGTGAGCTGAGGGGGTGGGATGAAGGTCTTAGGTTCCCTGAGAGCCATTTTGGAGCTTCATCTTTGCTGGCTTGGAATGATAGAGTCAGAGAGCAGAGAGGTGGAGGGAGATCTGTGCCCAAAGCAGCTGCATTCCATTGCCCAGTGTCCATCTCAGGCCAGGAAGAGGAGCCCAGCTCCTGGCATCTGGACTCAGTACAAGGAAGCTACTATACATCTTCCTTTGCATTTGATAGATCTCACAACTCAATCAGCAACAATGAGCTGTAAAGCGGTTATGCTAACTAGAACAATTTAGGCTAATTAAAACAGTTCTGGGCTCATCAAAGCTCACTGCTTTGCATCCAAGTGCATTAAGTGACAGAGTAAGTAGAATGAACTTGCGTGGGTGGGTGGGTGGGTGGGGGCTCCACCGATAAAATCCAGTCTGAACCTAGCATTTAGGGAACTGCAGTTTTTAACCAAGCTTACAAATACATGTGTCTCATGGACCCATCCATTCTCAGTACTGACTCTCATGACTCCAGAAGAACCTTAACCCACCTGTACCCCAGGTATAAACTGGGTGCCTCCTTAATGCCTTCTCAACCACTGCTCTGTCTCGCCACCGCTCCAGCTGTCACCATCTGTTTTATTGGAAAGACTTATCTAAACTTGTCACTTACAGTCTGTGTCACACAGCAGCTCAAGTGGTTTCACTCAGCGGCTTCATTTCCCTCTGGGAGGTAACACTGTGTTCTATCCCTCTCTAGCCCACTACCACTCCCCCATGGGCCCTTTCCTGCTGCCCCATGCACCTCATGCCTCTTTCCTGTTACACTTGAACTCACCCAAAGGGCCAAAGCATTCAAAAGGAGAAGCAATACACAGTAAGTTTGATGCTAAAGTTTCACTTTGAAATGACTACCCCTTGCATATCATACACCTCAGCCTTGGCTAGAACTCAGATCTCCAGCCGGCAGAAGGCCAGAAGCCACCAAACAGAAGATCAAATTCAGTGGAGACAACTTTTTAGGGGAATGGAGCCTCAGTCCCTACATCTCAAAGTGTAGGCAGTAAATGTAAGAACCCCTGAAATGTGTGCTCTGAGAAAAGGTTCCGTGTGGACAGCAGAAGACTGAGCCTGAGGACCCCAGAAGAAGTAGATCATCTGTTAACAGGACTGGCTTCTCGGAGCTGGGTTCCCGGCTGGGCAAATGGCTAGAGTACAATCTAAGTGTGACTCCTAAGGAATGCCATCTCTGACCTGGAAAAGCAGGGCCGCCTGGTGCAGCTGATGTTGGTAGATACTGGGGTTTCCTGGGTGCCTGCAGAGATGTTCAGGTTCTTGTGACCAGGAACAAGGAATTGGACAGCTGATTCTCACCCACCACTCACACACACACACACACCAAAATGCCACACCTGTGTCAAAGATGCCATAGGGCTGTTTGAAGGATTGTGGAGAGCTAGATGTCGGAGAGCTGGAAATAAATTGTCTAGTTCCCTGCATAACCATTTATCGGCCACCTCTGAGTTTGACCTAACATCCTTGTGACTACAGGATAAAAATCCTTTGTAGGATGTACACATCCTTAGCTTCCACCAAAGGCCAATCGAGTCATCAGACAGCATCGGTGGCCTATAAAAGAGACTTTCCTGATTTGCTGTAATTTGCCTACCTGGTATTTCCACCAATGTATTATTTTTCAAGTACCTCGATAGACAAGTTCCCTTTGCTCTGTTACTATGTTGGAACATGATTAGTTGTTTTTATTTATTTATTTTCTATTTTCTAAGTAGCATGACTTACCTGTGTTCCTGTGCCATGGTCACTCATATTTGAGACCAGAATAAACTGGCATTCATTTTGAGGTGAGAGCTGTGTCTGCATCTAAAACAGGTGGTTAATAAACAGCAGCAAAAGCAAAGAGAGTTAGAAAAAGATCCATTTCCAAAGGGGAAGGACAGAGGATGAGAAACTTAACTGGCCAGGCGGTATGGGATTGGAGCTTTGGCATCCAGCATCATAGACACGGGGGCGTCTTTTGGATAGTCTGGGCTTCCTTGCAGTGCTGTTACATGTTTCTGAGTCACGGGTCACCTTCAGACTCTGGAGTGTCGCTGTGCCTGCATCAATGGTTTAAGCAAGTCCTTGTGGCACTCTACTGATGTGTATTTCCTCTAGGCTAATTTCACAGCCTTCGTATAAACCCTTTGAACCTCAGTCTTCACTCCCTGCCTTACAGTGGTGGAGAGGGAGAAGGCACATGGGAGACAGGCAAAGGGCCTTGAAATTCATTCCATTGCCTGCTCGTGTGCAGTTCACATATCCGGAGTGGAGTTCAGGTCTGAGTGGGACTCAGAGCTCCCATGATTCCATCCGCTACTAAAGTCCCCCCCCCCCCCACTCATCAGGCCTGAGCATCCCTGGCCTGAGTTTTCCTTAGTGTGAGGAGGCATTGGAATTTTACCCTGAGGCCAGGGCTTTCTAAACTGGCCTTCCTGACTGCCTCGAAGATTTCTAGAGATGTCTGAAGTTTTCTGTTGGAAAGGATGTCACATTTCCCTGATGTTCACAGCCCAAAGGAAGTTCAGATCTGCCTGCCAGTCCCAGGAGACCCTCTCACCAGACATGTCTCCCTTGTGCGAATCTCTCTAGTGTCTGCACTTCATGCCCTCAGATATAGAGACCTTGACATGGACGTCTAAAGGGAGCTTGAGGGTCACTTAGAGTCTGTCTCAAACCTATCTATCTTCAAATGAGATAGATTTGAAGACACCAGGGCTGGGTGGCCATTTGCTTAGACACACAGCATGGTCTCCATCCGGCACATTCCAGAGCGACAAGTGGCCGTGTGAATTCTCGTAAGCAGAAGGTACTTGGGTGGTCAGGATGCATATGGGAAGGTCACTGCAGGGATGCTCATGGCTTCCCCACTCGGCCTTCCCCAGAGAACTCAGAGGTGGGAAACAGTGATGAGCCCATTGTTCTGCCCTCCTAGGCAGAGGACCCTCTGTGGGGCCCATGATGCTGAGGTGCTGATGGGAGACTGGGCCTTGGAGAACCAGAGGGAGCTTTACTTAGTGGCCTGCAAAGCAAGGTAGGAGCAGTTTGTTCCTTGGCCACCTTCCCAGCAATGGTGAGGAACAATTTTATTTCCAGATTAAGACTCATTCGCTTGCCTCTGCCTGTGCTCACTTGCAGATTCAACCAGCAGGTACTGAGATGGGGCTTGGGACTCTGCCTGGCAAGGTCCCATGTACTCCAGCTTTCTTCCCAAGCTGCAGGTGCTAACGTTAGGAGTCACCACTCATTTATCCCAGCTGTATTTGTATAGTGCAGACACTCTTGTATAGTGAGACAAATTGGGGTTGAGTAGGGTGAACATATAATTTATTGTTCAAACCAGGACATGTGAGTGGGCCAGGATGCAGGCGTAAACTTGTCTGGTTGCATCCTTAGGTGCAGATGGAGTGCAGACTGCACCCCCTGCCATCGGGAAGTCAGGTTCCATCCAGGTTTGAGACCACCAGTGAGATGACAGATATGGTATAGACAGGACCTTACTATGTAACTGTGGCTTTGAACTTGATACGTTCAAGCTGGTCTTGAACTGGATATCCGCCTACCTCCTCCTCCCGAGAGCTGAGATTGCTGTTGCCGCCACTACATCCTCAGGAAGGGGTTACACCATTGATTTAGTGGTGCTGTGGATCAAGCCTGGGGCCTTTGGTGTTAGGCAAAACACTCTACCAAAGAACTACACCCTGAGTCCCTTGCTGAAGATTCTATAGGATGTGACAGAAATACCCCCAAGATCTCCATTTCTGTCATTCCTGTGTAATGGAAAGGAGGGAATGCTATGCTGGGAATTGGGCTTTGGCTCTGATGGGCGATCAGTATGGGAATGGAATGAAAGACTTGGTTTTTCCCTTTGCCAACGCTGGTTGCTCTCTTTGTGCCCGTGGTCTGTCTTGTGAACACTGGACTCCTGTGGGTTAACCCAGCTGTGAGTGGAACAATAAGAAGGGACTAGGTGCTCAGTGAATGGTTAAATAGCTCTAGGAGGCAGCAAGGGACAGCATAGTCCCCAGGGATATCTAGTCTGGCAGTAGCATCTGTTGGAGGAACACCTACAGGCCCCTGTCTGACTAGAAGTAAGGCTGTCTGAAAGGGACTGTTGGTCAGGCTTTGCCAGATAGAGGCTGAGGCCATTGGTGGGTCTGTGTTGAGCACCATGCTTGAGCCTTGTGTGGAGAGCTTTACATGGCTTCTGAGATCTGCCAGAAAACCTGGAGGGATTCGCCATTGAAAGGTGGAGAGATCCGCCCACTCCTCCTGCTAATCAGCATCTTTAAGTGATGCTGACCCACACAAGAGAATAAGGGGTGACCTCAGGGGCAGAGCCTAGAAACCATACTGTCCATATTGATGAGCAGATGAATGCATGTGTTCAACAGGCCTCCTCCTCTCCCGCTACAGCTGTCTTCGACTAGACGATTCAGAGAAGCCTGACTCACCTTGGTTTTCTATAGCATCCAAACACACCGTGTGGGAAAGGGACTTGGAATAACTTTCCTCCTGTTAGCTCACAGTTACCACAGAGCATCATACTGCTTCTGGTTCCTGGGTTCGCTGAGTCTTGAAACACTCCACTCTAGAGAGACCTGTTTTCCCATCCCTGGACAAGAACATATTTGGTTTTGCTTTTTAATTTGTTTGTTTGCTTTGTATTGTCTTAACTCTATCAGAATCCAATTTCCTCCATGCCATGTCAGCCACCTTCCAAAGGACCCTGGGCCTCTAGAGACTTCAGCCTTCAGTAGCTAGTTTTTCTACCAGGGACTCTCCCTAAAGCACCCTGGGGAATACTGTCCTCATCCTTCTGCCCCACAGATGCTCCATCACTCACCACAATTATAATTTACCAGCATTTACAAACCCAGCAGGCACTTTCTGGTCCCCCTTTAGGAAGGGACCCCTGGGCTTGAAACTAGGCTGTGGCTGGGGCCAGGGCTGTGGTTCAGTCTGCAATCTCAACGCCATTGGATTAGGATGAGGAATGTGCCCATGTGCTCCCTCTGCTTTCCCAGCTTCCTAGGGTAGGGTGGGTGGAAGGGTTAAACAGACGCCTGAGGGCCTGCAGGGTCTGGGTGTTGGGAGTTGTTCTGACAGAATCTGATAATGAGGCTTCTCTCCAGGAAGGCCACTCAGTGAGGGACTAACAGCACAGAAGACTGGAGGACGGTAATGAGGACTGACTGGGCTGTAGGGAGCAGATGCCGAGTGAGGTTAATGAGTGCAGACCCAGAGAGGTAGCCTAATGTCTCTGGTGGCATTTTGAGGACACCCACCACTCAGCCAATGGCCATGACTGGGGCCTGGGGAGCAGAGCAGGCAGGGCTGGGGTGAAATCTCTCTCCAGCTGGTCTGTAACTGGAGACTTCTCATGGTGCGGACATGGGTAGCACTGTCCCACCCAGCATAGATCACAGACCCCTGAACCCTCTAGGTAACAATGAGTGGTACTGAGGAGGGGGGCATCTGAGGAGCACTGATGGGTGTTACTGAGGAGCACGGGTGGGTGGTACTGAGGCTCTGTGGCATCGGCTCTGATAAGTCCCCTGTCTCTTCCAGTCTCAACAGCTCTTCATATAGCCTCTTGGGGCAAAGCCATTTACAACTCTTTGCGCTAAGAGAGCATCCACGATGCTAATGAATTCAGCTCTCACTGCTCCTCCAGCTAGGCAGGGAGACTTTTCAGGGCATGCATGACTTTTTGTCCCGGGAGAAACCCAAGTCTGGGCACTTCTGCCACCTACCTCCCCAGTGACAAGAGAGGCAGAGCCACAGCCTTGCCCACGGCACTCTCCAGAGCACTGCCAAGTAGGAACCGCCTCTTCACCAGCTCCCACCATTATCTGATACATGAGTCGGGGAGCCGTCGCAGAAGACACGTCGTCTGGGGACACAAAGCTTATCTCGGGATCATTTTCAGATCATTCTTTTCAGTCCGATATAAAGAGGGCTTAAGAGGCGGTGGATAGAGCGTTTTTGATGATAGATCGCCGTGCCATTTGGGACATACATCTCAGAAGCATTATATAGATGTGAGTGGTGTGCCCACAGCTGCTTGTTTATTTGAAAAGCCTCAGCACACGCAGCTGTAAAAAAGGAAAAATGGAAAGAAGGAAGGAAAGAAAGAAGTTGATCCTGAATTCTGACCCATTCTTGTTGTAAAATGCATCTGTAGATTCCGGAACAGTTAAACTTCCATGCATTTGTTTGAGGTGTGATTTCCATATAATGTCCATCCTAGGCTTAACAATTACTTATAAAAACTGTCTATAATTGCCAATATCTAGGGCTGGCAAGATGGCTCAGCGGGTAATGGTGCTTGCCCTAAAGCAAGATGATGTGGGTTTCATCCTAAGGACCCACATATGGCGAAAAGAGAAAACTGTCTTCCAAAATTTTTCCTCTGACTCCATACATAGATCATAGCACACAAGCACTCCCCCTCCCTCAGTGAAAATGTTTTTTTAAAAAAACTTCCAATATCCAACATGGCTTTAATAAATTATCTTTAAGCGTGTGTCTATAGTCCTAGTGCTCAGAAGACAGAGGCAGGATTTTAAGTTCAAGGCGAGCATGAGTCCGGCCTGAGCCAAGTAGTGAGATCCTTTCAAACAAATCCAGAAAGATGAAAGTTGTGACAGGCCGACCTAGAAAACTCTTGAAAATCCCAAGAGCCAGGCAGAGAAGTTCGATAGGCCAGAGAAGACCTTTAAAAATAAAATTCCCCAGGGATGGTGGGATGACGGAGAAGGCTTGAAAGAAAAGAAGCGACAGGAGCCACCTGCTGACAAAATGTTTGAAGACACGGTGACAGTGGCCCTGGAACCAGTGTCTAGGTCTCGTTTGGTGTGTTTTAAAGTGCCGTGACAGTTTTCTTCTAAAATCCAAATATATACCAAATGTCAGAAACCACATCTTTTCATGCTTTAAAATGTATCAAACGCCAAAATAAAAATGTGTAAGGCTGGATAAGTTTTCAATGTTTATTTTTGTGGGGTACCTAGACAAGGGGCCTTTTCAAGTCTGTTGGATCGCCCCAACCCTCCTCTTCTGCTCCAGGGACAGGGGAATGGAAGTGGAGCCTGAAACCAAGCTGTTTCTTCTTGCTTTCGGAGCCTAAAGGGCCTTGCCTCCTCTCCCTCCCAGTTCCAGAATATTAGTCCCTGGCACAGGCAGGGTCTACGCTGGGGATGGAGCAGAGGCCACCCTTTGGGGTGACAGGGATGATTCAGTCCCTTTGAACCTAAAGACTCCACAGGAAGTCCTGCTCGGGCCCAGGCCATAAGAAGAGGGGCATGGCAGACATTCTGCCTTTACTATTGGCTCACAACATCTCTCCAATGTCTAGTTGCTTGAATTGAAGGTGGCCAACTCCACAGATGCCTGGCTGCTGTCACTGAGAGCCTGGAGTCCTTGTTTCAATCACGCCCAGGCATACTCTGATTTGGGGGATCCTCACCCTTCTTCCTCGGGCTCTTCCCTTCTCCTTCTGTCTGGCGCTGTATATGACTGGCCTGAGAGTGTGACTTTCCATCTAACTCACTTCCTGTGGTCTAGGTCCCCAGACTGAGTCCAGACTGAATGGGGGGGTGGCTCCCAGGAGGGATAGCCAACTGGAAGCCAGCATTCTCCTGGAGACACATGGGAAGCAGGACTGGGGGAGAAGAAGAAGGGTACCCTGGTGAAGGGCTGGTACGAAGAGGGAGGCTTCTCTGCTACAAGGCTCCTGGGATGAAGCCAGATAAGTTCATTCTTGTCTCCCTCACCTTTAAAGGGCGCCCCCACGTGTGGAGATGGAAAGCAAGGAGCAGAGCCAACTGTGGGTGTTGTGGGTGGGGCAAGTAGCTGTGTAACTTGGCCAGGCCCCTGCCTGCTCTGGGCCGCATTTTTCTCAGATGTAAATGGTGCTGCAGTGAGGACTCCACAAAAGAGGCTGGGTGCACAGAGGCTTGGTGGTGTGAGATGCGCCCCTTCTGAGGGTCCTTTGATGTCCCTCTGCTCCCTTGTGCTTGGAGATGTGTGGCTGCACTGGGCCCTGGTCCTTCAGAGCCCCCCAGGTCATAGCTTTCCTTTCCTTCCAAGCGGGAGAGTTCATTCCCCTCCCTTCTCTTGTACCCCAAGGGTCAGGGTAGCAAGGAGGACCCAGGGGAAGGCTGTAAAGGATGGGGAAGCTGCCTCAGTGGTGGAGTGCCGGGCAGACGGTGACAGAGGGTCACACGGTGACAGAGGGTCACACGGCAGCTGTCTGCTTGATGCTGTGGAAGCTGATCCTGGTGGGCGACGTAGGGATGGACATGGCCCGGGCCACAGGCACCCGGAGGGCGTGGTGGTCCTGCCAGCGGTGCCACCGCTTTCTCAGGGCCGCGCGCACCTGCAGGGAAGGAGAGTCACCTGCCTCTGCCATCCCCTACCCCGACCTCGAGAACTATTAAAGTTGTCTGGGACAGCCCTCGGCTTGCCACCCTCACTCCAGGGGGCTGGTGAGGTCTTAAACTCAGGTCCTCCCCTGAATGCTGTGCCTGCCCCTCAGTTTCCTTCAGGGACCCATCCTCTCTTTCCCTCTCCTGGAGAGGCCACTGGCCTGCTTGAGGTTCCAGTTCCCCTGCCACCGTGAATTAGTCACTATGGCTTTGTAAGTCAGCCCCTCAGCTCAGCAGGCATCAGGTCCAGCTTTCTGCTCATCAGGAAAAACCTCTCCTCGTCCCCTATACTGCCCTGCCTTTTCTGCCACTGCCTAAAGGACAGCTCCTGGCTTGGTCATTCCTACACTTCTGTTTGTATTGTAATGGAAGACAACAGCTTCCTGAGTCAGTCAGTCAGTCAGTCAGTCAGTCAGTCAGTCAGTCAGTCAGTCTCTCTCTCTGTCTCTCTCTGTCTCTCTGTCTCTGTCTCTGTCTCTCTCTGTGTGTGTGTGTGTGTGTGTGTGTGTGCATGCATGCATGAGTGTTCCCACTGAGCATCACAGCAGGTATGTGGAGGTCAGCTTTCATTCAGACTTAGATTCTCTTCCTCCGCCATGTGAGTCTCGGGTTTGAACTCGGGTTCTGATCTTTGGCAGTCATCCTCCAGCCCCCGACGGTCTCTTCTCTGCTGAGTTGTAAAGAACTGCTTGAATGACATATGCCACCTCACAGTTTTCTGACAGCTCCCCTCTGTCATCCCCTCTGTCTGGCTTCCTCAGGCCCTGCTCTCTGGTCACCTTGCTTCCTGGCTCTGAGGGCAAGCATGCTATTCCTGGCTTGTGTACTTGACCTAAGCTGGCTCGGCAGGAGAAGTCCTGTTCCCCTAAAGCTGAGTGGTTTCTTAGCCCCATCTCCTATCAGATGGAGTTGAGAAGAGCCAGCGATGAAGCTCTTCTGAAAGACTGGTCAGCTTGACTGGACCGTCTGAGAGCACAGACTAAGAGACCTGAGCCCCTAGACCACCCCAAAGGCCCTGTCTCCTACCTCTCCATTGAAGAAGCAGTAGAAAACAGACACAAAGAAACCCTAGAAAGGAAGGAAGGCGATGTCAGGCATCTGCTGAGGGGTCATTCCAGCCAGTGGTGTGGGAGGACACGGGATGGCTGGGCGGAGTTCAGAAGTCCTGGGCTTAGACAAGGCATGCAGTTACACCAGGGTCTGCTCTAAGCTGGGTGTGACCTCTTGCCTCAACATCCTGAGCTTGTCCTAGGTGTTCTCAGAAGTGCTAAGACAGTTAAGTCCCAGGATGCAGGTGATACAACCAGGGCAGCCAGGTCACCATCTGGGGACAAGTGGGGTTCTGCATGTGCAAGCGCTTGCGTTTCAGTGCTCATGTAACCGATCCTAGCATGCCGGCTCAGTGTTAGCATCCGGGCCTGGGAGGTGTGCTGGGGCAAGGAGTGCCTACCTGGAAGGACTGCAGGAAGGAGTTGAAGTAGATGAACACAATTTGGGACAGGTCATCCTCTCCAGGATTGACAAAGAAGAGCATGTAGGTAATGCCCAACAGGGGGAGGAGGACCAGCGTGGCCTTCACTGCCTTCCTGGATGGAGAAGCGAGAAGGTGAGAACAAGCCTGAGCTCACCTATAGGATAGGACTCACTCAGGGGGGCAGGGGAGGAGATGGGGTGCTATGCTTTGTTCAAGCGACTCTAGGGGTGAGGACCCCAAGGGCTGTGGTGAGAGGACCCCCTTGCTTCTTCCATGCCCTCCAGGTTAAGGTGCCAAGGCATTTCCTTACCTGTACTGGATTGTCTCCGATGTGGTGGATGCTCGTAACTTTGTCATCAGGATCCTGACGATGTTGAACAGAAATACAAAATTGATCTGGAAGAAAGCAAAGGGGTCACACGGGAAGGTGTGTAGTGGGAGTGGGCTGAGAAAAAGAATCCCTGACACCTGCCTCCTTGGCACAAACTCCAGCACCGGGCACCTGCTTTGGTCACCCAACTTCTGCTCCTACCCAGCAGGGCAGGAAGGCACCCATTGACTCCAGGGCCTGCTCTCCACCCATGGTCCAGGCAGCTTGTAAAGAAAATGGGTGGGAGATGTGACTACTCCTCTGGAGTCACTCCTGAGAACCCCAACCCCTGCCTTACTCCAAGACTCTACAGAACCACACCCCAGGTCTCTGATTTACCTCTGTTGGTCACAGGGTTCCTACTTATTGGTGTAGGACCTCAGAGACCTTCAGACTGTCACCAGCTCTAGGTTGGTCTAAGGTCCTTCCAGCTCTGCCCTGGGGGGAGGGGGACACAGGCCAGATGGAGTGATTAGTCTCTACTAATCCTTCTCCTAGGTGCTCCGAAGCCTTCAGACACTCACGGGCAGCGAGGAAGATAAATGGTCTGCCCAGGAGTGCTGGGAAAGGAACAATTAATCTTCATTTGGTGCTTTCCCTTAACATCAAAGACACTCCCACCTCTGACTGCCATGGGTCTGTTGGCTCCTTTGTCGGCTGCCTGCTGCATGGGTCTCTGGCTCCCCCACAACTCTTGCTCTCTGAGGGGGATCTCAAGAGTCAGTCAGTTCATCAGCTGGTCCCTGGGGCTGTGCTTTCCCTCTGTGTATGCTGCCCTGTTTGACTGTCCATATGTGCTTGTCTCAGAGTGGGTCTTGTGCGACCATGCGTATGTGTCTATCAGGGAACACTGTGTGCCAGCATTTCCCTTTATGTATTGCTAAGTGCTGGCAAATGGGAATGGGATGTGTACATGCCTATTGGGGCTCTTTCCCCAGAAAGCGTTCACAGCCTGGGAGACACATAATTAGCCTAGAGATGTCTGCTGGCCTGTCTGTGGGGAGACACACACATGCTCCCCAGTCTTTGTCTAGAAAAATCCATTGCTTCTACAGATTGAGCCAGCCCTTTTAATTCTTCCACTCTATAGATTCAGAGAAGGGAGGAAAGGACACCGGTATGTATCGGCCTTGTAGCCAACTGTCCCCCAGCTGGGTGGCAGAGGAGCTGGAGACCTCAGGCTCCCACCTCTCTACAGCCTCACTGCTCTCTCAAATTCATCTCTAGACTATGGCCCAGTGAGGCCACAGACAGCCAGGAGGACGCAAGAGGCTGCTCATGGCCTGCTGTCTCTCAAGGCTCACCTAGCCTAAGGTAACACAAAGTTCTTGTTCTTTTCCCAGATCTTTCTGATGTCTCTGAGAAATAAAAAGATACTCAAATTTCTTGGATTGAACATCATTCAACTCACCAACTGGCTCGTTCAATTATCTACCCAAATGTTTCATCTCTCCATTAACCTACCAAATAGTCATCCATCTATCCAACCACCCTCCCACCAAACACTTCATTCAATTTTCCATCCATTGTTTTTGCCCATCCATCCATCCATCCATCCATCCATCCATCCATCCATCCATCCATCCATCCTCCCATTTACCCACCCATGTACCCAGCAGTCACTGGGCGCCTCTTGGCCACAGGGTCCTAGTCTATGTTGAAGAGGTAACAGGAAACGTGGCTGATATGGAGTGTCTAAAAGACCCTGCTCTTCCTTTTCACTAACAGGCAACCCCCGCCTGGTTTTGTGTCCCCTGGAAGCTACCCATTCTTTTTTAGCTCATTTCCCACCCCCCCTTTATAGTATCTACATCAGCCCCACCCCAGAAAACTTCCTCTCTCTCCAGACCACACTGAACTCTTCAGTACTCTTAGACTCTACCCTACACCCCAAAGCAAAACATGCCAGCTCCCCAACGAACCATTATACTCACACCTTGTCTAACTGGATCAAGCAATTACCTTTCCATGTCAGCCTCTGCGCTGGGGCATCAGTGAAAGGTGTGTGGACAGGCAGGCACAGTGTCTGCTCACAGAGAACTATGGCCTCGCTTCTGATGGGGGGAAGGGATTGCATTTTTTTTTTTTTTTGGAGGGACTCACTCAGAAAAGGCTGGAGAAATGGCGCTAAAATAAACAAGCTAAGAACCAGTGATAGCATGAGCTGTGAAAGCAGAAAGCTTCCAGTCAGAGACCAGACCGGGAGAGAACAGAATGGTACTGGGGTGAAGGAACCAGCTCCTTTTGGGGCCAGAGCAATTCTGCTTATGGGAGTCAAGACCAGCTCCAGCGTGTGGAAGCCCACGAAGGAAAAATCAAAGCCCTTCAACAATTCTCTCGCCGGACACTCCCACCCATCCTGGAATGTTCTTAAGGTGACCCCCATGGCTGGATTTTGAGACAGCTGGAGTTTACAGGTGAGGCTGGCTCCCCTAAGAAGCTCTCACGGAGACGTCTTATCTTCCCACACCCCCACTATTGGAGGCTCAGTGCCTCAGATGTTTGCAATCCATCTGCTTCTCCTCAGGAGCTCAATGAAGTGGGTACCAGGCCTAGAGGGGGCCTGCGTGTGGAAGGTGGTGGTGGTGGGGATCCAGGCAGCCACCGTGTGAGAACTTTCCCACCATGGAGGAGATCTTGTCTTGACTCCCACAGTGTGAGCATTTCAGTCTGTATTATCTTGTGACAGGAAAGGCCTGGGGAGGCCCATTCCTGCCCAGAGCTCAACAATGAAGAGCTAGAGTTCACATCGTTCCAGGTGCAGTCCCAAGCACTACACCGATATTCCTCAAGCCACATCCTCTTTAACGGGCAGGCCCCACCATAAGCCATGCTTTACAGACACTCGGGTGCAATAGACTGGCTGATCTGTCAAGCCAAAGGCAGCAGGGCTGGTTTCAGCAACATCTTTCTCCCAGGCCCTACATGTTGCTCCTACAGGGGTTAAGGAAATGTGGGAAGACAGAAGCTGGCTACACTTTCAGAGTCAGCTGCCCCCCCTCCATCCCACTGATCGTCTGTCCCCTGGAGGCTTTGTGTACTCCCGGACCTGCTGAGGAAGAGTCCAGAGCACTAGCATATATCTGAGCCCCCCCTAGTCCTCACACTGACCCCACGAAGCATCCACACCTTATAGTGGGAGAGCATGATACCAGCTAGAATTCTCTCAAGTTCACACCATAAACTCAGAGGCTACAGCCACTCGTCCCATATGGCACAGGAAACAGCCTTGCCTGCCACCATAATCCAAGGCAGAGAAAGTACAATGCCAGTCCACTGCTCCTGCACCCTCAGTAGGTAAGACTCCCAAGTCTGCTGCAGGAGAAAGTACTTAGTAATTCCTGCTGCTTGTTCACAAGAGCCTCTTTGTTACCAGATTCTCACTGTTCACACAGACTGAGAGGGAAGCAAGGGACAAAGCAGGAGGCAGGGAAGAAGACCAGATCACAGAAGAGGTGACTTTGGATCATGTCTATATGGGCTTCAGACTTGGCTCCTGCCATCTTTAAGTTGGTTGCTCCAGGTCTCGGAGACACCTCTAGCCTGGCGTCTCCTAGTTCTGAGCAGGTCATCCCAAGCTATGTACTTGTCTCTTCCTGTGTTACTCACTCATCTTGCTGCTCTCTACACCACACTTACTTCAGGGCCACACCTGCCTGCTCTCCATGGGCCAGCCCTTCAGGATGGACACCCCTGGAGACTGGTCCTCAGTAGATCACTACATCCAGGGAGCTGGCTAGGACAGACAAAGAGCTGACAGAATACACTTTCCCTCCCAGCAGCTGAGCACACCTGACCTTATAGTCAGGACCCCAGATGTGCATAGTCAAGGCCCCTGGATGTTGTTACATGTGTATGTTGCTGGAGCAGACTGGGGCCTCAGGCATCTACCTTAGGAACAGGCATGGCCAAAAGCTGTGGGTGCTTTGGGGAGGCATGTAGTCTAAGGAGTCACCGTTCATGAGTCACGGAGCCCAGCATCAGTCAGTCAGACCTTAGTGTCTCATGATGTAGATGTCTAGTCTGTGCCCCCTTGGACCTGAGAGCACTTGCAGGGGACAGTGCTCAGCCTGGGGCTTTCTCTAGTGTCACAGGGTAGAGCGAGGTATGGAGAGGTTGCAGTTCTGAAGCAACATCCAGGGGAGATAAATAGGACAGACTCCCCCACCTTCAGAGGGACACGGCTAAGACCTTTGTACATAGCTATTCCAGGGTGCCAGGTTGAGACCAAGGCTGTCTGTCCTGGTGCTAATCCTGACTGGGTTGGCTCACTTGTCTAGACCCTCTGTAAATCCCCTGCTGTGGGTCCTGAGACCACCTCCAGGGAACTCCTGGCTGTAAGTGTAGGTTCAAATCCCCATGCTTTTTTTGTGGCCTTAGGCAAACCACTAACTACAGATTCTGCTTCCTCACCTGTCCTACAGATAACCACAGACTCGCCTTGAAGATTGGTGCATAGTGACAATCCTGGTTATAAAGTCACGTGTTGGTTGTAATGAACGGACCCTTTCTTTTTCCCCCCACAATAACAACTAGGCAGTAGTCAGGCTTCTCACAGACTCCAGAAATAAATGACGAGAAGCCTCTAGAGAACAGGAGGGGCAGGCAAGCCAAGCAGGCAGGTTGGCGAGCAGGGGGCTAGTCCCTGGATCTCAGCTCTGTTAACTGTGCCTGTAATCTTGGGTTTAGCTCTGCAATGGGCAGTATCATTTCTCCTATGTAGCAAATGTGTGCGCATCTGGACGTGCTGGGAACAGAACGTGTGTGAGGGCTCAGCTCAGATCCCAGAAACCTCTGCTGCTATAAGCAGCTGGCTCCAAAGGAAGCCAGTGTGCAGTCAGAGAGGGAGGTATGTATACTTGGGCAGTCAGGAGCTGGACCCCCCAAATGCTTCCCACTTCTTTATGATTTCCACGCTACCTGGACAACAGTGTTAGGCGGGAGCTCATTCACAAGCTTGTGGTTCCCATCCAGGCCAGCCTTCCTTGGCTGGGTCCCAGATTTATCAAAAGCCCCGGTCCTTTACACAAGCTCCTGGCAGCTGGCTGGGAGGTTTTCATTCACACTGAGGGGTGAGTGAGTCACTGCAGCTGCTGGTCCAAGGACGACAACCCTTCCCTCATTGCTGACAAAGACCAGTCCCTGCCTAAGTGAGTGGAGCCCTGAAGGTGGTGGAAGACCTTCCTTGTCATCTTCAGCTGATGTCCATCAAGGACATTCCAAAGATGGGATCCAGTGACTCCAACAGTCACAGGCGAGCAAGCATCACGGAACAGAAGAGATGATAGGACTTGTTGCCATGGTGGACAAAGGTAAACCCAATTGGCACCTGGTATGTGAAAGAGGAGAGTTCTATGGCCCTTTAAGAGAACTGGTACTCATAGAAGCCTAAAATAAATCTTATATAAATGCCAATTTCTTATGGGGCTTTTTTGTATGTTTTTAAATGTATGATATATAATGGGCTCTTTTTTTCCCCCCAGAATGCAGCCACTACTTAAACTCCATCTTAATTAAAGCTTGTTGTGCATTAAAGATGTGGTGGCAATTATATCTGAGATGTGAATACACTTGGCAAAGGGCGGGGAGCTGGCCCAGGAACAATTGCTCATTACACCGAATTCTGGAATCTACTGCCAGCCTGAGGGCGGCGGGCGGGGCCCTAGAGGCTGTCCCTGGGGGCAGAGGAACTGAGCAATGCATTGAACAGAAGCTGGCTCACCTTTCGCTCGTACCAGCTTGCCTACCCTCCTGTCTCAGCACTGGACCTGACAAGGAACCTATGACCCCAGAAGGTGCTAGAACCAACCAGACAGACCATGTCTCCCCCTAAGGAAAATAGCAAATAAAGTCTGCAGCCTCGTGCAGGCTGCCACAGGCAGAGCCCATAGGAGAACCGGTGGGCAGAGCACGGGCACAGTACAGAATGGGTGCAGGCTGTAGCCCAGGCCAGGACTTTGAGGGTGCCTCTGCCTGCTCGGATCTCTTGCTCTGCTCCGTGTGCCCCAGCCCATTAATCCACAGAGGACATACCAACAGCACGAGCATGACGGGGCCCTGGTAGATGTAGTCCACCAAGTCACCAGCTTCCTTTCCAAACCAGCACCTGCAAAAAGACAGGGAATGGAGGTGGATACAGATTCTCAGCTCAGAACTAGGTCTCATGTGACCCTCCCAAGCCCCAGGCTCCAGGGCAGTTCCTGGTAGCTGGCTAATCATACTAGCTACCCTAGCGAGGCCCTGCCCTGTCTTTTGTTGTGTCTGGTGGGACTGGCCTCCTGTGGTCAGTCTCAGAGCTTGCCTGGGGCCTCCAGGACTGGACATGCAGCAGGTACAGGGAAGCAAGGAAGAGCTGGGCTCTCCTTTACTGGTCCATGGGCTGGCTGTCCCGTGCCACCTGGTGTTCGTAGAACCTGTGCTGTGTGCCAGACACTTGGGGGCACAAAGCTGCAGGTGTGGATGTGGGACCTTCTTCAGCCTTGGGCCCAGTTTTTAGTCTTTGAGCTGAGATACAAACCAGGGAAGGTGCCTACTGCCTGGCCAGGTTCACTGACAGCTGGGGATGCTTTGGGACGCCGGAAGAAAGGCTGGGCTAAGTTTCTGGCTCTTGCAGCAAAGGTCATCCAGGGCAGGCCAGTCTCAGAGCACCCAACGTTGCTGGTGTCTGTCTGAACACCCCTGAGAGAAAACTTACCACCTTCCGAGGCAGCCCTCCACTTCCCGAGCATTCCGAGGCTTTCCTTGCGCTAAGGTCCTTAGATGTAACCCTATTCTCATGCCAATTAGCACCTCTTGCCCCTGTGACCTCATGGGGAATTGCTGTCATCTGGGCTCTCAAACCCTCCAGGCTGTCCCACTTACTGCTCATTCTCGTAGTAGAGTTTGCCAACTGCCCAGGCGACAATGATAGGGCAGGGTATGCCTGAAAGGAGAGACACACGATGCAGGGATGGACTCATGTGCACACACCCTCTTGTAGTGTCAAGGCAGGGCATCACAGGGGCCTGGGATGGTTTTGGGTCTTCCAACTACAGGCCACCTGTGACCCCCCCCCCCCCCGAACAGCTCTCAGCCATACAAGGTATGGTGTAGGGGACAAGTGTCTTAGGGCTGGTCATCTTGGGTAAGAGGAAGGCTTTCTGGAATGACTTCCAGAGGGTTTGGGGAGCGAATGGTGGAAGCAGCTGCATCCTGAGATGGTGCAGGGGTGGCTGGCAGAGGTGTACTTGGGCTTTGGTCAGGACTGCATAGGGGCAGCGGCTGGGGGTTGCAAGGGTGTGGCAAGGCAGGCTGGTCTCAGTTCTTGGCCTCAAGATGAAGGGAGGGGGGAGCATGGATTTTATCAACAGTGCTCCTCTCCCGGGAGGTCCTCCTGCCCAGGGATCCTCACACCATCCAATGAAGAGGAAGAGCCACTTGCGCAGGTGCTCCGTGGAGTACGTCATGACAATGGCCGTGTGCAGGTAGCAGCCCTCCACGAACATCCAGAAGAAGTTGGTGACCACAAAGTAGTTGAAGATGGTGGTGATGCAGCGGCACCAGACCTGCATGTGGGGAGGGGTGGGGTGGTGAGAGGCTGCTGGGGCAGCAGAGCAGGTCCCACGGGGAACCGAGGAATTCCCGGTGGGGTAGCTCAGGCTCCCATCCTCACTTCGGGGGAGCCCCTCTTCTGTGTGCCTCTGACCTCCTCTCCTCCCTAGCCTCTTCAGCCTCCTATTGCTTATGTGGTATAGGGGGTGGGACCAGGGTTTCCCACCTGCCAGGCAAGCATGCTGTCGCTGAGCCTACAGCTCTAGCTTTTTAAGAATTTTGATCATATTTTTATTTTGCAATAGGGGCTCACTAAATTGCCCAGGCTGGCTATGAACTCACTATGTAGCACAGGTTTGCTCAGAACTTATAAAAATCTTTCTCAGTTTCCCAAATAGCTGGGATTACAGGCTTGCATCACCGTGTCTGATATATGTTCAGTCTAGAAAGAGACAGTGGTTGACTTCCTGCCAGCTGACTGGGGCTGAATGAACACTTTTCAATGTCCCTTCGGCTACACAGCTAGTCAGACTGGGTTTCATTTAGGGATAGACTGAACTTTCACTTAAAAGGAAAGGATACAAGTAAGTCATGGTAGCACACACCTTTAATCCCAGGACTCTGGAGGCAGAGGCAGGCAGATCTCTGATTTTGTGGCCAGACTGGTCTACAGAGTGAGTTTCAAAGCAACAAGGGTTACACAGAGAAACCCTGTTTCAAAAACAAAACAAAACAAAACAAAACAAACAAACAAACAAACCAAAAACCAAAAACCAAACCAAACAAAACAAAAAACCAAAACAAAACAAAAAACAAACTGAAAAATGATGTGAGAGAAGCAAGTCAGAGAGTAGGATGGGGCCACTGAGGTGTTGGGGTTGGGGGATCCTGCTGGCTCATAGTGGGAGACTCTTGCTAATTTTGAGGCCTCTAAAAATCCAGGCACTTTTCTAAGCCCTGAGGTAGCCACCTTGTCCAGCAGTGAGGGGAAAGGAAGACATGAATGGGGGCTGTGCTTAGGACCACTGTTGTGTGCCCTATCAGCTAAGCTGGACCTGTCCCTGTTCCTCTGAGAGGAGATGCTCCCAAGAATATTGCATGGATGTAAGAAGGACAGGCACTGTCCCAGAGTCACACAGTGACCCCTCTGAGCCGGGATCCAAGTCATGGGCTTTCATATCTGTGGCTTTCTCCCAGGGTTCTCTATGGTCAATGTTAGCATGTGGAGGACGTGGAGACAGCAGCGGGCTGTTGGCCCCTGGGCACTGCTCCTAGGCTGAGCTGCTCGCTGTCCCATACCTCTGTCCCACAGCCTCCAGCCCTGGTTCTTTGAGAGAGTCTTTGTGGGTGGGAGGCTATGAACCCAAATACTAAGCTGCCATTTTTCCAGGTGACGTGTAGTCTCACTAATGCCAGGCTGAGTTAAGGATCAAACTAGAACAAGTGTGTGTGTGTGTGTGTGTGTGTGTGCGCGCGCGCGCGCGTGTGTAATTAAGAGCCAGGTCAGCCAAAGACAATGTACTGAGACCTCTATGAGGTATGGCAGAGAGTAGAGCTGGCCCTCTTCCAGGTTCAGTTTTACAGTGACTTGGGCACTCAGCAGTAACAGTTGACAAAAATCCAGGGGGTTAGGGGGACTGGGGCCATGGAGTGGACACACTATACCAACAATGTAACTTAACCCTCTGTGCTTCACTTTCCATGTCTGTGGAAGGGAATTAATCTCTTTAGTCCTACATTGAAAATTAAGCAAGAAAACCCTCGATGGAGGTTAAGGCCAGCTCCTTTCCTCTAAGGAACCTGCATTTGTAAGGTGGATGAGGGTAGGGGGTAAGGGGGCAGGAGACAGGGGCCAGGGGGCATGCAGTGATAGCTTTAGCTGGGAGCAACCCCCAAGGCCTGCCCCAGGGTAGGTTACTACATGAGATAGTCTAGGAACCGACAGGCAGCCAGACAGGCACCCCCCCCTCCCAAGTCTGAGGCTCCCGGAAGTGACCTCATTGCCCTCGTGCACTTCGTGGTCGATGAGTTGCAGCAGGAACCATGCGATGTTTCTCAGGATGAAGGTGGTGATGAGGTTCCAGTGGATCACATTCCGTAGGCAGCGGATACTCCTGTGGAGGACCAGGTCAGGGTCAGCCAGGTTCATCTGGGGTTCAGGCTGGGGGCCAGCAGGATAAAAACCAGCTGGGAAGGGCACTGCCTGGGATGAGGGCGGGGCTGAACCAGAGCCCAAGGACCCCCTGGTAGTCCCAGGTTGGCTTGTTCGCCACCCTTCAGGCAGGCTGGTGGTCATAGCCCTGGGGCCTGGATTAAACCTACTTCTGGCCACTGTTCCCGGGGACCCAGAATGGAAGAGACAATGTCTGGGAGAGACAAAGACAAGGAGGAAGCAGGGTGGAGGTGGACTCACCGCAGCACTAGGAAAAGCAGGAAAGCGGCCACCAGGGCCACCACGGAAACACAGTGGCCCAGGTAGTTGACAATGAGGGCGATTCGGTAATGCAGGTCATACTTCCTCTGCTGGACAGACAGATAGGCATGGGAAGACACAGGCATGGCTATGTGGGAGTAGGGCTGGTACTCCAGCTGTTTCTGCCCTGACCTTGGGACAAAAAGTGGCTCTAAGTATCCTCAGGCATCTGATCTTCCCGCTGGTGGCTCTGTTATCATAAATGGCTGATGTATGGAGGCACGGACTGTTTGGCACAGCTACTTGAGATTAGGAGGACCTACCTGGACAACTTAATGGCTCTAAATAAATAAATCCATACATACACAAATAAATAGGGCTGGAGTTGAGGATCAGTGACAGATAGCTTGTCTAGCATGTGTGGTCCTTGGTTTAATCCTCAACAACACACACACATGCGCGCACACACACATGTACACACTCATGCATACACACACAAGCATGTACACACATGCACACATATGCATACACACATGTACACACATGTACACACATGCACACACATGCATACACACAAACATATACACACATGCACACTCATGTACACACATATGCACATGCACATGCATACATGCACACACATGTGCATACATGCACACACATGCATATACACACAAACATGTACACACGTGTACACACATGTACACACACGCACACGCATGTACACACATGCACACATGTACGCACATGCACACACATATGCACACACATGCATACATGCACACACATGTACACACACACACACATGCACACACTCACAGAAACTATAGCCAGGTCTCCCAGCATACATTTTAGGGGTACGTTTGGATGTGAGCTATTGAGATACACTAGGGCTGCAAATGCAGATTAAAAACATGGAGACAGTGCCATGTCTGGGTTTAGCCTCTGCTCAGACATCTGCTGGCAGAGTAACTGAGGGTGAGATGACCTTTAGCAATGACAGGTGAACTACGGGACCAACCTTCCCTCTTGCCTTAGAAGCTGTGACCCATGGGGGTCCTGGAGGGGTAGGTTGGGACTGGTCCCTGAGCACAGCAATGAGGATGTGCAGTGCAGAACACAGTAGTACTCAAGTGGAGTATGGGTCAGTTCATCCTGTCTCACTGCCAGGAGGAAGGCCCGAGGGTTATTGAGAGCAAGCTTCTCTCTAGCCAGGCTGTATAGCGAGCGCTCCTCACACTCCCCTGAGGCCTCTCTGTGGAACACCTGGGCTCCAATTCTGTGGCTCCATTTCTCGGGAGGGGCCAATGTTCTGTCCCCTACACTTGGACTTCATTTGAGGAAAGGCTCCAGACCACCTGAGAGCTTCCTTGGTGGATGAAGGGAGTGTGCAGTTGGAATGTAACCATTTTGGGTCAGCAATGAAGCCCAGCTTGTTGGAGGTGGGGCTCAAGGGACAGTGTTTGCCTAGCATATATGAGGCTCTGGGTTGGAACACAGTACTAAACCTAAGAGCAAGGGAGGCTAGATCTTTGGCAGTATTGGCAAGAGCCAGTGCAGGGTGGCAAGGTCCAGGCAGGCCCAACTTCCTGTCGCGAAGGCTGTATTTTTTCCTCTGTGGGATGATAGAAGCAGAATGCCCGATGGGGAAAATGAGGCTCCACAGAAGGGAAAGAGAGTGCTCACAGAGTCCACTAGGGAGCACCGACTACACGGTGCCCTTTCTCTCTTTCACCTCACCAACCCAAGCTCTCTTGGAGGGGGACTCTGTGGAGGGTAGGAGATGCAGAGAAGGGGAACTGGGTGTCACCAAGGCTGACTCTGATGCCCATGAGGGCCTTTGTGCTCAGTCTGCGTCCTAACGCAGCGAGGACCTGGGGCAGGGGGGAGGGCACTCACCTTGTCATCCAAAATGGGTTCGCAGTGTGAGTAGTTGACCCTCGAGGCCCAGGTCCCGTTCTCCAGGCACTCTCTATAGGCATTCCCTAGAGAAGATGCCAACCACTGAGAGGCAGGTCGCCCTCCCACCTCAAAAGCCCTCCCTGGCTCCCTGGTACCTGCAGAATAAGGTCCACACTCCTTAGTTCTCCTGGACCTGAAAACACAATGCCTATCTGAAAGCTAATATGAGTCATTTATATGAAAATTACACATAGGGCTTTATCTTACTCAGTGACTGAAAGGCATGCTAAAGAAACCCATTTCAGACACACTCTCTGACGAGCTCTTTGTGAAGCTTCTTGCCTTTATTCCACAGCTACAAAACCGGACCCAATTGTGAGTCCTGGGTTATGGCTGAAGATTGGCTGCTTTTAGCACAACAAACAATTTCTGCTGCTTCTTCGATCATTTTCCGTGTGGGATTCATACTCTTCTCCGACAGCAGCGTTCTGCATTTCCACAATAGCCGCCACTTACACGGCATGTGCCTGCCTACCCAGGTGCTCTTCCAGCTGAGTCTAATGGACAAGACACGCTTGCGATTCAGTCTTTGTTCCAATACCTTTTCTATAGAGGAAGAGACTGAGGCACGGGGAGAATCGAGGTTACCAAGATGGCAAGGTTTGGCTCTGTTTTGTGTTCTTGACCTCTGAGCCACTTGGCTGTGTTAACACAGATGTTTGCGGATGCAGGGTTGTACTGCTGCCTGGGGGCTATGGCTGCCTGACAGGCCACTACATATTATATGTGTGTGGAGAACCAATGTCCACACCGAAGCCGAATGTGATGTCCAATAGGACATTTTAGAGCAGCTGTGTCCAGTGAACAGAAGCTGAGGTTTCCTCAAGGGCAAAGCATGAAGGTCAAAAATATTCAGATTCAGCTTCCAACCTGAGCTCTGACCCTGGATGTCTAGATTCAAAGCTGATCTCTCCATAACTCACCCCAACACCCTTCAGGCAGTAGTATACCTTCTCCCTGAGATCCCCCAAAGCCTCTCACCAGACTGCTCTGCATAGCTGTTAGCAGAGAGCTCACCTCCCCTTTGATTACAATTCTGATTGATCCATTGTTTGGGAGGGGGGGGTGATTTGTACCAAGGCTCTACTTACTGGCTAATGGGCATATGTTATCGGGTTTTCTTTTTTGGCTCATGTTAAATATACAATATAAAGCTAATTAAAATAAATAGCTTGGAGCACGGAGTCATAGAGATGGACAGGAAACTTTAGATTGTTTTTTGGAAGCAGTGAGCTCTGAAAAAAAATTAAGTTACTTAGAAACTCACTTCCGTTGAGCTGACAGTGAGCTCAAAGAGAAGAGATTATTAAGGAGTGCTTGTTGAAGAGCAGAAAACAATGGGGGGAGATTCTATTAGCTCAACTATTCTTTAATCTAGTGCTCTGAATGCATAGAGTTCTCAAATTCAGGGTTTGAAAAACTTTGCCTTCAGTGCCATCAGCATGAGACCCACCTTGCCAGCCAGCAGTGCCTCACCAGGATTGTTACCCTCAACAATAGACCCCTGGAGGGGAGCTCCAGGGCTAGTCCCCATTAGAAAGAGATGAGAGATGGCTCAGTGGTTACCAGCACAGGCTGACCTTGCAGAGGACTGGAGTCTCTATGCTTAATACCCATATGATGGCCCACAAACATTCCTACGCCCAGTTGCAGGGCATCCAATACCTGCTTCTGACCTCTTTGGGGACCAAGAACATACATGGTGTACAGACATACATACAGGCAAAATATTCGTAAGAAAATAAAATCTTTTCAAGGGACACAGACAGTGTCCGCCGCATTAGAAAAAGCCAGACTCCTAAGACACTTCTGTTCCTTTATCCAGTGACGTTTCTTACCTGGCATGTTGAGGGGACACTTCCCTTACTGTTGGCAAGGAAGGTGATCCTGGCCATGATTAAATGCCATGCATACTTTAAAAATAAAGTGTCTCTTTATTGCTCTCAAGAATGAAGTCCAACTCCCTAGGATGATGCTAAGGTTTCTCTACCCCTGGGTCCCATGTTTGCCTGGTACCCCAATCTCAGCTGGCAATCACGTGCCCAGATCACTGGTGCCTCAGCCCCCAAGACATTCTGCACTCCAACAAACTCCTGTTCATCCTCCACCTAGCCCCATGCCGTTTCCTCCAGAGGGCCTACTCAGCACTGTAGACCAGAATCCATCGTTCTTTTCCCTCTGAGAACCTCTTCTAGAGAGTCTCACTTCTCGGAACACAGCACTTCACCTTTTATTGCCCTTGGACTCCATTAACACATGTATTTTTGTATTACTGTGTGCACACATGTGCTTGTGTGTGCGTGAGTGCTTGGATCCAGTTTCACAAAGCAAAATTTAGTTTGACCACAGCTATAATGTTTGCCATTCTACTCTGTGCTAATGTATCCATTTGTTTCATACATAAATGCTAGTCGTGACCCACAAAATCGATTTTATGGTCTGTTATTGTCACAAAATCTGTGGTTTGAAAAACAAAAATCTATTTTAGAGCATTTGCAATGATTCTGGGTAGGCTCTGTCACTTTGAATCTAGCCCTTTCCTTTGCTATTGGACTTAAGCTCTCTGGTAGGCAGGCTTTGTATTGGAGCCACTGTGTGCCCCTCAGGAGCAGGACTTTGAGGACATGCGGCCAGCATCGAATTGACTTAGATTTGCTAAACATTCAAAATCATTGTCTGAGATGTGGGATGTGGAGGCGAAGAAGACTTCCCTCTGGGGCTTGATGCTGTCTGGGGGTGAGTTTCTGGGTACCAGAAGGCTGGAAGATAGATGTGCCTGTTCTTTGAGGGAGCTGTCTGCTACAACTAATGAGGGCACCAAGCCCTCAGGCACAGCCTCGGACAGAAGAGTGGAAGAGCCCTGCTCCCTCCTCCCCTTAAACCACAGGAGGATGGGCGCATACAGTCTGAGTTCAGATGTCCAGGCCAGAGTGTGGAGCTGGATAGAGAGCAGTGGGTACCTGTTACCACAGCAACACAGGTGCACCTGCTGAGAATCAATGTTGATGGTGTGCAGTGTGTCCTTCCAGGGGCATTAGGGTCTGGATGCTACAGGTGGGGATCCGCAGAGTGGCACTGGACTACTGAGCAACAGACTCTCCCCATTATAGGTGCCAAAACTTTGTTGATAGTTTCTCATTCAGAGGCACACCCGAGGTGGTTTGGAAGCCTGACTAGGAGATGGGAGCTTATCATCTCTTTCTAATTTTGTCTCTGGGTGACTAGGTGACCATGGCCAAGTCTTTCCCCCTTTGCTTTGGTTTCCCCTCTCAGAAAAAAAGCCATTCCCATTGCTTCCCAACTATACTGTTGTGACCTTCAGTAGGTTCTCTATCTACTAAGTGGGCCTTCCCATTTTGCTGAACGCTAAGCATGAAGCCATTCAGATAGTTCCAAGCATCTGTACTTCTAAAATACTCCCTCTATCACCACCTTGATCTCTCATATCCTCACTCATAAGATAGGGACCATGTAAAGCAGACTGACCATTTGGGGAAATAACTTAAGAGACAGGTTGGATATAGGAGAAAGAGTGAGTGAGGTTGTGTTGGAAGGAGGAGAGGTGTTGTCACTGGCTATTTGGGAAGACCTGTAAGAAGGTCAGGTGATGGTAGGGAGAAAGAGGGTAGAGGTGGCATTTATGGAAGTCAGTGAGTGGGTCGGACTATTCAGCACCACGGACAGCAGAACCAAAGCCTATCACTGTCTCCGTAGGTGGGAAGACCTTGGAGAGCTCCTGGCCACTTAGGTCACTCCAGTTCCTCTAGCAGTTGGCACAGCTGCTGTCTGTCACCCCAAGGGTCCAGTTGTTCATGTCTCCCTGGTCCATGCTGGGCTAGGATTGTTCTTTTTTCTGCTGATACCTGTTCTAAAAAGCCCTTCTTTCTCAACCAGCCCACAGGCCGCCTGCAGTGAGAACCTTTATCTATAGGCAAGAGATCTCCTAAAGCAAGGCCTGCATTTCCCTCTCATCTGGCCCCTTCTTAAGTGCTGAACAGAGCTGAACACACAGGGATGGACTAAGGCTGCTGATGTTGCCTAGGTTACTGGGGAACTCAAAGCACGAGAGACTCAGCGCAAGCCAAAAGGAGAGTTGGCAGCCTTGGATGCCTGAACCCTACCACGCCCCACAGCAGTATATGTGCAGGAGGCAACTAAATCTCTCACACACCCAATGACAGGCCAACCTCACTGTTGGAACTTTAGTTGCCAAAGTCCAAGCCCCTGTCCTGGGGGACGTCAGTCTTAAATGGCAAGCCCTGTAGAAGCATCTTTTACTTTCCAGACACAGTCTTTGCTGCTCTGAGGGGAGCACATTAGAAATTGAGTCAGGGGGCACCTCCTTGAGAATTTAAGAGGGAAAGAAACTTCTCTTTTGGTCTATTTGGGATGAAAGAGGGAAAGAAAGTTCTCCAGTGTTGGGCCTCCCCTGGGGAACACATCCTCCCGAGATGCCAAAGAGCCAGTTTATCTGAAAGGGGCTTTCC
The DNA here is from genome assembly GCF_900095145.1 of Mus pahari. Classification (NCBI taxonomy): domain Eukaryota; kingdom Metazoa; phylum Chordata; class Mammalia; order Rodentia; family Muridae; genus Mus; species Mus pahari. Next base: position 73,721,229 of record NC_034591.1, read on the forward strand.
CCACTGCACCTAAGCTCCTTGCAACCAACCGTGCCATCTCTGCAGGGCAAAAGGCTCCCAGTGGTCACATTCCGAGAAGAAGATGCCTTAGGGACCACACAGCCCCATCTCTCTGTCGCCCGAAGTCCAGCTGCTCCAGGTAAAACCATTTCTTTACTGAAATATTGGGCCTTGACTGACTCATTTTCTTGCCTGGTGAGAAGAAAGACTATCCAATGTCTCTCCATCTACCCTTCGCTGCCTGCCCTGGGCAGTGGCGATGTACGGTGTGGTTAACTGTTGAGAGACCACTGGGAGGCATAGCCGGGGCTGGGTGGTTGAGACTTAGTCATGACGCCAACAGAAAGTTCCCTGAGCCTCCCAAATGAGGTGCACCTCCCTGAGAGAGTGGTCTGTACAGCCCAATGCTGCTCCAGCACAGGATGGACTGGATCTTGGACCCCTGGCACATCTCCTTGGTCTTATCATAGTCCTTAGGATGCAGGTGACCAGAGACTGGGAAGCTGGGGATGTTGACACTTGTTCACACTTGTTCACACTTGTTCTAGGTCAGAAAGGATGTTAGACTGAAGGTCTGAGTATCTGCCATTGCCTAAGTCAGACACTGGGTTAGACGGGGCCTCGTTGGAGTCATTTGCCTATGACACCTTGGGCCAGAGAATGCCCATCCCATTGCTGTTATGCTGTGTGGACACTACTCTCTGCATTTTAGCTGTCTACACTGGACCTAAAGCTTCTTAGTTCTACAAGGCTTTTCACTTATTATGTTCCACCATCCCATACTGAACAAAGTAGAGACAGCCACCTGTACTTACAGGAGACAATGGAGAAACCAAGTTATGGAGACACTGAGAAATTTGATGGTGGTCACACTAGGTCCATGAAGGAGGTGAGGGGACATCACTTCACTGTGGACATCACTACTCTCTCAGGCGAGGAACCTATGGGAGAGCCCCTACAGGGTTCCCTAGTCTCTACTCTGCATTCTGGCCATCCCTAGCAATGCTTAGTGGCCTGTGTTCCATGATGTTGATCTGCCATGATGCTAGCTTGAGAAGGGACTAAAAGGCAGTGAGCTGTGGACCCTGAAGCAGGGCTATTCTGGAACCATGAAATGAAAGGGAAAAGAGACCTTCCCAAAGCATAGAACTGGAGGTCCAATGTAGGGGATACCTTGCCAGAGGTAAGACAAGTAGCCATTATGAGAAGAGTTAGGCCTGGTTCTCAACCTAAGGCTCTTGCAAAGTAATGGCTGAGGTGGACCCATGGCTGCAAGGTCCTGGCCCCACCCCACCCCCAACAAGAGAGCAGCTTTTTGAAGGCCAGTCTCCTCCTAGCAGGTTTTGGGCATCAGACATACTCAGGTGGGATGGACAGTCTGCTTCCTTCCAAGACAACGTGCAGAGAGAACATAGCATCCCAGAATGATAGCCTCTGTGGTGTGGGGTGTCCCCCTCATGCCTAAAACAGGGATACACCTCCTTCCTGGCCCCAGATTGCTACCTGTCCCCCCCCCCCAATCTCCTCCTGCCCCTCGATGACCATTCCCTGTCTGCAAGCTCTGTTCCTTCTCCACTTTGACATGGCTTCATGAAGCCAGTGTCTTCTCTTCATACAGATCAGATAACTAAAGATGCAGTATCAATAATAGCAAGGAAATGAAACCGGCTTCAGAGAAGAATGGATGGATCTGGGAAGTATTATATTAAGTAAGGTGACCCAGCCTCAGAAAGAAAAAAAGAAGTCACACTTGATCCTTTTTATGGTTTGTGTGAATGTAAATAAGAGACTATGAGAGTGGACAGAGACTGTAAAGTGACATATATCAGGAGAAGGAGATGCTGAGGAAGATGTGTGAGCTGGGGTGACCAAGGAAGGATGGATATGACATGGGGTTGGGAAGGAGTTGCGGGGGCAGGAGGGTGGACAGGGAGAAGGAGAAATGGAAACAATAGAACCTAATTATTCTTATCCTCAAAAGAACAACAACAACAAAAGCCTACTAATATACTAATAGCGCGTACTAATGAAAACATACTGGGTCAGGAAGAGAGCTCGAAGCGGAAAGACACTCGCCCAGGAAGCCTGGCAACCTGATTTGATCTCTGAAATCCATGCAAAGAACTGATTGCATCAAGCTGTCCCCGGATCGCAACGTGTACACTGTGGCATGTGCCTCCACCTCCCACATCACTCACACACAATAACAAAATTTTAAAAGTCAATATCACGAATAAAAGAAAGAGAGCTAAGACAAAAAATCAGGAGGTGGCCGGTCGACAGGGAACCCAGCCCTGCACTGAGGCTGCCTCCTACATTTCAACCGGCTCCTTGCATCCCCCTGCCCCCTCAGGTACTACATAGGTGCCACCTTTCTGTCTGTGGGGCATGGCTGGAGGTGGTCAGCAGGGCCCAAGTGACTGAACCCGAGCACAGCTAGGGACGGGCCCTTTGGGGTGCTGGGGGAAGGAGTCCTGAGGAACAGGCCCTTTGGGGTGCTGGGCGGGGGGAGTCCTGGGCGCCAGACTTCTGCGGTTGCTGGTGGCAGTCAGAGGGAAGATAAGGGATGGTGCTGAAGAGAGGAGCAGGACAGGCCAAGGTTCCCAGTGACCTTGGACAAAGATTCAGATGGCACATGCCGAAAATGAAGCCGCACCCTTGCAGAATTCCTGGTCCCACACCCAAGTGCTATGGACAGTCAGTCAGCATCTTTGGGTCTTGCAAGAATGAAGGCCGCCAGCACCTCCATGGTCCTCCTCTTTCCTGCTCACAAACCCTCTCTCTACATGACACATGGCTGCCTCAGTTCGTCCAACTCCAGTAAAACGCTTCCTCCAGGAAGCCTTCCCAACTTACTGCCCATCCTCCCATTGGCTCTGGCAGCCATCACTGCTATTTCCCCTCAGGACAGACTCCCCTGTCTTCTGGACTCCTTCCACACAAAGTGAGTGGATGTTAAAGCATGGTCAGTCTTTCCCTAACTGAAGCAACAGGGCAAGGTGACTGGAGGCACATGGACAGTTGTAGGTACTGCTGGCCAGCGTCTCCACATCTGCTCTATCCCCCTCCTCCCCCACTATGTTTCCACATCTCATGTGATGGGGGAACCAACCCTGCCTTCCTTCTCTCTCAGGGGGAAAATAGTCTTCACACATAGGAAACTTCCTGCTTGTGGAAAATGATGAAAGAGTCTGGGGGTGACCACGTGTCCCCAAAGACAGAGGCAGCCCAGTTCCTAGTTCTGCAGCTTCTAACCCCTTACCCCAGAGACTCTGGTCTGTCTTGTACCCTCAGACCTGCAGCCTTAACAAATGCCACATGTTTGCTGTCCAGGCCCTCCAGGAAGTTCACTCTGCATGGCCCAGAGCCCGCTACAGCCCTCAGCCCAAGCTCTGACCATGCAAGTTTGGTTTATAAGCAATCTAAGGGCTCCTGAAGCCAAGGGCTTTGCAACTTTTCTTGACACCTCTGTCCCATGATGCTGAAGAGGGAATTCAAGACGTAGGACACCACTTGGTGGGAGGTTTCTCTGTCTGGGGGCTGCTTCCGTTTTAGGATGGGGTTCTGGGAAGCGAGGCTTCAGTCTTCTCCTTAGGTTAGGGTTCTCTCCCTGCCTCACAAATGCCTCAGTACATATTGGCCCCATTCTTTCCTCTTGACAGGGAAAAGAAAGACAAGGCAGAAACCAGTGCTCCTGTAAGAAGATGGGCTACATGCTGGAGAAGCAGAGGGACCTCAGAGGAAGCCACAGGACCATGGCAGAGAAGGAAGTGGGCGCCAGGACAGGGAGAGCAGGAAGACTCAGGTGATCTGTGGACAAAGAGGTCAGGGGTAGAGAGGGAATAATCAAAAATGGGGGGGGGGATTGGAAAGGCAAAGAAATTGAAGGAGAGGAAAGGAAAGAAGAGGGGAGTAGAGGAAGTAAAAGAGGGGAAGAGAGAACAGTGGGGGAGAATACTGGGGGACATGGATGGAGAGAATCCATGTGAATAGGGAGGTGGAGTGATATGAATTTAAGTGCTGTCTCTCCAGTAAGCTATTGCTGGAAACCCACTTCTTTTCTTTTCTCCCTATAGGTGGGAACCTGAGACCCAGGAAGGATGGGGCCTCACCCTGGATTATACCATGCATGGACACGCTCGGATTGGTTTTAGCTGCCCGGGATTTGAACCTAGGCTTGGGAAGTCTAGGGGAGACCGGTCTACCTCTAGTTGGTGTCTTAAGACTCCGGGCAGTCAGAGCTTGAGCAAGCAAGCTGGAATCACCACATTCTCTATTCCTCAGACTGCCTGCCCGAACAGTAGATGAGAGCTCCTCCCTCCAGAAACCACTCCGACGAGCTCCAGACTGAGCAGCAGTGGCTCTTCCCACTGCATCCTCTGTTCCTCAAGTCTACTTCCTTAATTTAGTGACTCCAGGAGCTCTCCTGTTTTTAATTGGTGCATATTAATTATATGAAATCGGTATATATTAATTGTATGAAATAATAGTTTTCATTATGTCCAATGTCCTTTCCTGATTTTATGATTATCATGTGTGGTGGTGGTGGTATGTATGTGGTGTGTGTGTGTGTGTGTGTGTGTGTGTGTGTGTGTGTGTGTGTGTGTGGTATGTGGGGTGTGTGTGTGTGTGAGTGTGTGGTGTGGTGCATACATGCACATGCAAGATGAGGAGGTCACATGCCACAGCACACATGTGGAAGTCAGAATACAACTCTGGAGTCAGATCTCTTCTTCCACCTTTTCGTGGGTTCGAGGGATCCAACTCTGGTCCCCAGGTTTGTGGGCTGACATCCTCTACTCAATGGGCCCTCTCACCAGCCTCTTTCCAATATCCTGTTTTTTTGTTTGTTTTTGTTTTTGTTTTTGAGACAGATCTGGAACATGCTGTGTAGACTCACAGAGATATGCCTGCCTATGCCTCCCAAGGGCTGGGATTAGTAGCACACATCACCACACCCAGCCCTCCAAGATCCCTTCTACAAAACCCTTCTCTGATTAGCCTGGCAGCGCTGTGGTTTAGGATCCTTGCTCCTTTAGGAGATAAGTTACTTTAGGTCTTCAAGCCTCTGTTTCCCCATGTGTAGCATGAGGATAACCCCAAGTCTCCATCTCTAGGCGTGGTAAGTAAATTGAGAGGACAGGTGTGCCAGGGCTCAGGGTAGTAGAAGGGACACAGGTTCTAAGGTGGTTCTCCCATGGACTCCAGTTGTGTGACCCTGCCTGAGTTCCTTTCCTCTGGTCATTGTTGGCTGTGGCATCTGGCGATACTCTCTGCATGAGGCCAGTGACAGCTCTGATGTGCTGACACTGCCACGGACTGGGTGTAGCACTGACACCTGCTTCCACACCTTCCCACAGCTGCCGAATACCTCACCCTCACCCTGGTGTCCTGGTGCTCTACTGGGCTGTTGCTACCCAGACAGCTGTTTCTTGGATGCCTCTGCTCAGAGGTTCCCTTAATGCCTCAAAGCCAGCATACACCCCTCCACCCCATTTTCTGCAATTCTTGGTCCCTTGCCATTTCCTCTCCCTCTTTGTCAATTCCAGCATCCAAGGCCACTTAGGTGGAAACCTTCCTCTGTTCCCAAAACGCCTTCTCCATCAAAAGGCTGTCACAGTGTTCCTACCCCTCTCCCCTGACCCCGAGACCAAGAAGACCTCACCTTAGCTCCTCTTCACTCACAATCCTGCCCAAGCTCCCACTATAGCTACAACAAAGCCCTTGGCAATGCTGTGAATCTTCAGTCCTCCGTGTCCCTCTCTGGCCTTATTAACTTTTGTCCTATTACATTCTACAACACCCCATAGTTCCCAGGCACTAAGCACAGCCCCTCCACAGGCCTCCTGTGGCTCTTTCTGGCCTGGAACACCTTCATCTACCTATCACATATCCATCTACCGAACCAAACCTGCCTCAAAAGTGCAGCTCAGAGGGCTGAGTCCTCACTAACCCTCCAGACTTGGAGGCTCGAGCCTTCTCAGGCCCTCCTTGCAAACCGAACTGCCCTAGATACGGGGTTGCCCTGAGGTTGTTGCACGAGGGTCATGGCTTCCTTCCTGCCTGGTCTGTTGCCTAAGAGCTAGCTAGCTGTGCTCCACCCCTGAGCCCCACAACCAGGATCTGAAAACAGTGTGGGTCTTTAGGGGGCCGCAGGAGTGGAATCGTGGGTACCAGGCTCTCCTGGTGACTGGGGCACCTGGCAGCAGTGAGCACTTAGTGGTTCCGTGCCAGGTCCTCTGTGCTCAGCGGAGTTCACAGACCACAAGCACCTCTGCAGGCACTGCTATCCACACGGAGCGCTTCCCACCCTTAAGTGTGGCTGTGGCGTGATGAGATTAGGGAACTCTTCCCTTAGGCTTCTCTCCGAGTGGTTTCTCTGTTTAAAGAAGGAAGCCACGGAAAAGACCCGCTGAAGGCAGCAGAGGGCTGGGCTGGCCCGAGGTAGGAGGAAAATCTGTCAGGTATTTCCACTGCTGCTAGGAGCCCTGTTCCAGCCAGGGCTGACCAACTGCATCCTCCCAGCTCCAGGTATCTCTCTGAGCTAGCACCCCACCTCCCAGCTTAGTGTTCCCCAGAAGCGAAGGTACAGGCAGCGCTCTGGTCCAAATGAAGAAAATTGTTCATTAGACACCAAGGGCTAATTGCCACCACATTTGCCAACCTCAATGGCATCCTGACCCTTTTTTTTCAGTTTCTCATTTGATTTGATAGGAGGGGTCTGGTGTGCGATGTCCCTCCCTCTCCTTCTTCCCATAAACCCACTGATTTTCCTGAAGCAGGGCAGTCATCACTCAGTACTCTTCTGTCTATAGCAAATGCAAAGGCAGCCTCAATACAGTACGGTTGCTGTGGCCTGCACATAGCAGGGGTTCAGCAATTGGTTATATGAGGCTGTGCTGAGCTCTGCTCTGGAAGAGAGAGTCAGGCCCTGGCCTGGGCAGGTGGGGTTCCAGGCTGGTTGGAGGAAACAGGGTAAGAGCTCTCTCTCTGAGCCTCCTCAGGCTCAGTCATCCCCCTTTGCCCTGCATGGCCCTTAGCGTCCGTACTTCTCAATTAGGTATCTGATCTCTGTTGCCCAACTTCACAGAGGTCACATCCTAAAAATACAGTGTCATTAGTTACTCCTGGGAGGGAACTTGAAGGCATCTCTTGCATACCTCCTGGGTCGGGATCCTCACTACCTCTCAATGAGCTCTGTTTTAATCGTGCTTAGTGGGTGTTTCTTGGGTGATGGGGAAACCTTCATCAGTGGTTCCTCTACCTCCATAAATTTTTCCTTTTATTAGGAACATCCGGTCCTAGCTTTTTCAGAGCAGCCTGCTCCTTGAGCCCAGGGAGTATAGCCTGGCCCCACTGCAGGCACTGTGACCTTGCTTTAAGCACCTATAAGGTGAAGGTCTCCTTGCCTTCAGAAAGCTGGGGCGTGCATGTGTAGGTGTTGATGGAAGAGAGAGATCACAATTCAGACACTACTGGTAAGGGCTATAGACAAACAGCTTGCCACAGAGTCCCATCAGTGCCATATTAGCCTGTAGGAGCCATTGCCACCTGCAACCTCGCAGAGCTTAGTCCTGCCTCCCATGCCCTGGCTTCCATTTGTATTGACATGTGCGTATTGACACAAACCCCAGATTGAATGCCCCTCCGCCTCACCCCCTGCTGCCCTCTTCTTTTTCCTGTAGTGTGTAGCTCTCTCAGGGGGGCTCTCCAGTCTCCAGGAGGAAGGAAGCTGCAGGCTGTTAGGAAGCTGCAGGCTGTTCTTCCTTGGAGGTGGAGGTATGGACCTCCACATGTTACCTGAGGTTGAACAGAGGTAATGCTGTCCAGGGCTCTAGACTCAGAAGCTCAGTGAGCAGTCCCAGTGGTTAGGGAAAAAGATGATACCGGATTTCCTCTGGCCTCCCGGAGTCTTGGCTCAGTATGTTCTCCAATGTAGGAGCTCATCTCGTTATCCTATCCCTTCGTGATCTCTCATCTCCCGTAGTAGGGTCTGATCCCCTTAGTCACAAGGTGGATACAAGATTAAGATATATGCTGCGTCGCCTTAGAGATGGGAGAGGATTGTATAAACAGAAACGAAGCCCGAATGGACGCACACCAGGCACTTTAACAAACAGTGTAGGGGAAGGTTGCTCCTAAGGGAAGGAAGTATTTCCTACTCTCTTGCTCAGCTCTTACCAAACATGAGAACTCTGGGCAAACCACCGCCTAATCTGTCTGTGTTAGAAGCACCATAGAGTTAGGGACAGAAGGTAAGCCCCCACATTTACAGAATCCCCGAAGTAAGTGCTTCGGGGTACAGAGGCCATCGGCAGGTGTCCGATTTAGGGTCCAGAACCCTCCCTTCTTTCTGAGCCGCCTTTCTGGGAGGACAGCACGCGCGACAAGCGAGGGACACTCACGGGTCGTGTTGTACTTGATGCCATTGAAGTACTCGGGACACGGTCTCTCCACTAGGGCTCCGGGTGCGCTCTGTGGCCAGCAGGTCCCGATCTGGTCCAAGGTCGTGTTGCAGTAGATGTAGGGACCTGGAGACAGGAGGGAGCGCAGAGAGGTTCGGAGGGGTGGCCCGGGCGCGGGGTGCCACTCAGACCTGACTAGGAGAACGCCGCGGAGCAAGCCCAGTGCGGCTAGTTCTCTAGCTTCCTGCCTACCTTCAGGGTCCAGGGGCACTCCCCAGCCGTCCAGGAGCAGTTCTTCGGCCAAAGCCAGGCTGCAGTTGGCCTCCAGCAGGCTGAGGAGCAGCGCCGCGTCCATTGCGCCCCGGAGCCGCGCGCGGAGGGAGTGGGAGTGCGCGCCCCGCGTGGCTGCGAGGGAGCGGGCGCGACGCGGAGCAGCCAGAGAGTGCAGCGTCCAGGTTCCTCCCCGCCCACCCTGGGCCAGTCCAGCAGCTTCGGGGCTCCGCTATTGATCGATCGCCCAAGGACCTTGGCCAAGAGAAGCCGCGGGGCTCACGGAGCTGAGGGGCCTCCCGCTCCACCACGACCAATGGCGGCGTCGGGGGCGGGGCTCTGCCTCCAGCCCCGTCGGGACCGCGGCCCTCTGGACCCTACAAATCGCTAGAAGAGCCTCAGAGCTGGCGATCTATAGGTCTGGGGTGTCCGAATAACTCCTCCGAGGATAGAGGGTCGCAGGCCTCGGGGCTGCAGGAGATCCACGCCACCCTCCTACACCTATCGCCAGCCAAAGTTGGTCTGCTCTTGTCCCAGAAATGTATTCTCCCAACGGAGGACATTAGAGATGGATAGGGCCAACTAGTCAGCCCAGCAGCAGATTTGTGCCCCGGGGAAGTAAATGGGTTGAAGGAGCCCCGGAGGGTTGCAGAGGGTGGAGTAGGTAGCCGGCTCTCAGTAGGAGCCAGGAACCGGTGACAACACCAGGTTTCACACTGGCAGATTTGCCACCAGCGGTGAGAGGAGGATATCTAGGAAGAAATTAATTAAAATGATCTGGAAGACTTGAAGGTTTTAGTATCCTGGGCACCAGATAGAGTGAGAGGTAAAAAAAGGTCTCTTTCTCCTGGCTTATGCTGGGCCATTTGAGGGAGGGAGAAAAGCCAGTGTTCCCCGCCAGCAGGAATGGAGGAGGGAGCGCCCCTGTAGAGATTCTGCACACACACACACACACACACACACACACACACACACACACTCACTCACACACACACCCGCCTGACCCCGCACTCCCCTCCCTAGTGATGCTTGCCTGGGGGGGGGGGGGCGGGGATTAGTTGAATGGACCTATCTCAGAGTGCTCAGGGTGGGATTATAACTCCACGCTTGTGAAGTGGATGTGCCTACATTGAGGAACCTGCCTAAGTATGCCTTTCTCTCCATCTGGATTCTGCTTTGCCTCTCCTTTCTGTCATGTTGCCTGAGGCAAGCGTCTTCCTGGGTTCTCTCCATCAGTGACACATTTCCTGAGTTCCTTCACAGTCCAGAGCATCTATGGTGTAAGAGACTCTAGAACCAGTCCTGTCCCCCTGCACCCTCTACTGGGGACCAGGTTCTAGTGAAAGCCAAACCCATCCTGAAGAGGCCAGTGCTCCGGGTGGAGAAAAGCAAAGAACGGACCATTGCCTTTGTACAATCTTCCTCGGCTCTGTATTAAAGGTGCTGACACTCCCAAGCAGAGGGAGCGAGTTCGCCAGAGAGTGAGTGAAGACCAGGCTGAGCCCTGGACTCTCTCCAGGGTCTGCCAACTGGAAGGGAGACATGCAGAGCTCCAGACAGATCTGTTTTCTGCTTCCCTGGATGGACAGTAAGGGCCCTGGTCCAACTCTTGGCAGAGCCTTAGGTCAGAGCATGAGTGGTTTGGTTGGTTCTCACAGGGATGCAGTCTTCTTCACTAACAAAGGATGGCCCTTCATATACTGTCATAGCACAGAGAAGAGGGAAACCAAGCCAACCTCAAAGGGTGACTTTACTCCTGATCAGCTCTGGCTCAGGAGACGCATAGCAAGGAGGCGGTGAGCACACATGACCTCCCCTTTACATGCAGGTTGCTACAGAATAGGCATTGGTCTGGGTGACTTGCTTGCTTAACAGAGTTTCCTCTGGAAAATGACCAGTTCAGTGTCAAAACCAAAAGCTACTGTGTACCCTAAGTGTATGAATCCCTAAGATCTCTAGGACCCCAAGATATGGCCCCATTTCTTCATAATATCATATTTATAGGCACAACTGGTACACAATTCGAGATGTTACATAGGGAAGCCAACTGGTTTCACTGCCCACTGCAAGGCTGGCAAATGGGTAAATGAAGAAGAAATTGAAAAGAACACTTTCCTTAGATTAGATCCAGCTCTATATAAGCAAGCTGGGGGCTGTTTGTTTAGTAAAGAGGAAAGGTAAGAAGGACATAGGTTCCCAGGGCTTCCGGTCAGTCCTATCACAGACCCAAGCTAAGCATGAAAGGACAAGCATTTGGAAAGTGTCTGCATTCCAGTCTGACAGGGCCAGGGACATCGGAGAGTAGGTTCAGGGGACTGCATCAGGTGCCAGGGAGTGTCCTGTTGTCATGAGGAGCCTTCGGTGAGGAGTGTGTTTCTGCTCCTAAGTGTCTCAAGGGCCATCAGTGATATAGCTATGGTGGTGATGAATAGTGCCAGGCCAGCTTAGATGCACCCACCGCACAACCTCATCCACGCCATTAATAGGCCCACAGAGCACCACAGAGATTCTACTGTCAGAGTGCTGTGCTCTCATTTACACTCCGGCCATGCAAGTGCCAAGTGGACAGCAAGGTTTATAGGGACAGCCCTTGCTTCTGTGAGAGGCTGCCCTCCATACCACAGTGCAGGCAGGAAGTCTATTTCGGGATGGCTAGGGACAAGCAATGAGATCTTCTGGAGTCATAGTGAGGTGTGGTGCATCTCTCTTAGACTGTGACATTGAGGAACGGTCTGGGTCATGTCTTCCCCAACTCTGCCTAGGAACAGAGGAAGTGACATGGTGTCCCGATGCTCAACAACGGATCCGCACGGTGGGACCAGGAAAGGCCCGTCGTGATAATCCCACCCCACACAGGCACTGTACAGATGGGCAGGAGGACACGCAGAGGAGGGAGAGTCAGTTCCCTATCCCAGCCGGCCAGTTGTATTCATCTCTGCAGCACCGCAGCTGGCCTCCCATTTCCTTCACAGGGAAGATGAGAAGACTTTACAGTTGTGGTCATGTCACCTTCCAGGATTAGCTCTGCATAGCCTCCAGGGTGGAGCCAGTGTCTTTGGCACTGGAAAAAAGACACTTGGTGAGCTCGCCCCCATCCTCACCTGTTACTGGCTAAGTGCTCTGTGCTTCCGCCGTGCTCTGCCCACCATTTAGAATGCCCTGCAGCTCTGCAGCCTCTTTTCCCTCCCTGCAAGCCTGCAGCTGTGGTCTTACCTCTTCTGCCTCTACTGCTCAAGACGCTTCCCTATTTATAGGGGCTGCTCTAGGTCTCAACAAAGTTCTACCAACCTGGACTTAGCCAATTCTATCTCCGTGAGGCTCCATGGGTGGGCAAGCCTGTCCACTAATTTCCCCCACAGTCTCCAACACTTGCCAGAATGTTCCAGAGATGATTATCTATTACACAGAAGAAAACAGAAAACAAAAACCAAACAAGTTCCTTAGCCATAGGGTTGAGGAAAACCCAGGGTTCTGTCTCCTTGGCCAAACTCCCTGCCCCTCTAACTAATAGTAGTATGCCTCTGTGTGTGTGTGTGTGCACATGAGTGTCTTTGTGTATGAGTACCCTATAACTAATAGTAGTATGTCTCTGTGTGTGTGCGCATGAGTGTCTTTGTGTATGAGTATCCTCTAACTAATAGTAGTATGCCTCTGTGTGTGCGCACATGAGTGTCTTTGTGTATGAGTATCCATGCATCTTGGATTGCAAAGTTACTTAAAAGATTCCTTGGATGCCTTTGGACCCTTATATTGTCTCTGAATAGAATAAATAATATGCCTTCCAATAATTCCCTAGCATTTTCAAATATATGTAAATGCATGTGTGATGAATAAGATAGAAATATTCCATTAAAGGCTTGCTGGAAGTTATAATTGCTCTCCTGACTATGTGGATTTTTTTTTTCATTTATTTTGGACCACAGGGGCATACGGCACAATTGGTCATAGCCTTTGATTTACAGTCGCTTGTCATCATCAGCCCACATACACACAGCCTGACTTTTATAGTCTTTTCTTTAATGGAAGCTTTTGTATAGCAGTGACCATAATGAGCTGACCATCCAATCTGGAACAGATATTAGCAGTCATGCCCATATTTATCCACACATGCCGCCCCAGAGGAAGCACTGTCTTGAGTGCTGCATTTATCACTCACTCCCTCGCTCTCTTTCCTCTTTTCAGTTTTCCGCACGCAAGATTCTCTGAGCGATGGTGAGTGTGGCGGTGTTTCCTTTGGTCATTCCACGTTCTCCTAACTCGTGGACACGAGAGAAGAGACCGTTCCCACTCGGGGACTACAGACACAGGTTCCGCAGCCCAGCAGGCATCCTAACAGTGCCCGTGTCCACCCCAGGGCCGTGGCTAATGAGGGATGATGTGTCCTCACAGTGGCTGCTAGGCAGCGTCACCAGCGATGCGCTGGATGAATATTTAATGACACAAGGAAACATTCACTCGCAGTGATTTGAGAGAAGCATAGGTTACAAAGCTGTGGCCACAATCACAGCTCGCTTCTGGTGAAAACAAAATGAAACGAAAAGCCAAAAGACCTCCAAAAAACCCCCCAAAAAACAAAAAAAAACAAATAAATAAGCAAGGTGAGACTCTGGGGACGGTGAACTCCTAAGGGAAATGAGGCACTGGCAAAACTGAGATGAGCTCTTATCTGATGAGTCAAAAGGGTTTTTCAACCAAATTTTGTATAAATAGTGCCAGTGCATCTTGTCAGCAGACAGAAAGAAGCCTTAAAAATGGGGCAGGGAGGGCTGGTGTCCAAGAGGAGGACCTTCTCCCTCAACTCAGGTTGGGGGTGGGACATCCGTCCCACCTTTTAAAGCAGAGAGCTAGGCAGGGAGGGCGAGGAGGGCGGGGAGAGGCCAGGTTGTCTTTGAACAGCAGTGCTTCCTCTGATGACAAAGTGCAGGAAGGGATGGCACTCCTGAAATAAGGGGCCTCTCGCCCTGTCTATGTCTGCTAGGCATGGCCCATGCTGTCTGTCCCCTCTGCCAAAGTATGCCTCTAAGATAGACTTAAGCCCTAATTCTTTTTTTTTTTTTT
>NC_034591.1:73735170-73761300 GCF_900095145.1 Mus pahari
GCCTGCCTCTGCCTCCTGAGTGCTGGGATTAAAGGTGTGCACCACCACGCCCGGCTTTAAGCCCTGATTCTAATGGATAAAGAAACAGAGACGTAGGCTGAGTGCTGTCCTTCCAAATTCTCACATTGTAATCTGAAATCCCAATAACCAAGACTGTGGTCTTAATTGGGTCTGGGGTCTTTACAGAGGTGATTCAAATATGAACGCAATTTGGCCAGCAGGCCCAGTCCTTAAGATGAGTGGCCTTCTAAGAAGGTGGGACAGACCATCTCAGAGGGAAGCCCTGAGGACAGGAAAGGTCAGAGAGAGGCCTTGGACTAGCCAACCCAAGCCAACCCTTGGCCATGCCCTTCCAGACTCCAGAAGGGAGAAGATGAGTCTGAATCCATCAAGCCACCCAAGTCTTAGTGCTTTGTCACAGTAGCCTAGGAAACTCATATAGCCAGGTGCCTTGCCTAAAGCGACACAGCTGCTGCATGGAGGAGCTGGGACAAGATTGTTCTGTGACTCCGAGAGCTGTGTTCTGGACAGCCCCACAGCAGAGGTGCAGGGGTGAGATTTAACTAATCCTTTATGCCTACCTCAGGTTGTGTTTGGATGTCTGGGGTTGCCCAGCACTCCTGTTCCCTTAAGCCCTGACAGGTTCTGAGCCACAGGACACCCTCCCCCTCCCAAGTCCTCTTTCCATGCTGTTTCTGTGATCCAGTCCTTTGGAAGTCCGGGGAGGGAGGGCGGGGCCCTCGAAATGACTCCCTAGCGCTATCAACTCTGCCTTTGGCAGCGATTCCCCTCACTGTGTGAGTCAGCTTCCAGAAACCTCAGAGGGTCAGAGCCCAGAGACTGGCCGCTGTTTCACAGGGCCATACTGGGGTGATGCCTGTAGCCACGGCAACCAGAGATGTTTTTACACCTTCTGCTAGTCTTTCCTTTTGACCGAGTTTGAAAGCAGAAGGACCATCCTCTCTCTAGGCTCCTGAACACACCAGTCTAGTTGATTTTTTTTTCCAGGTGTCCAGGCAGGGACAGTGAGCAAGATGAGGTTTTCTGGCCAAATTCCTGTCATTGATCAAGAGCCCACTGTTGTAATGGAGAAGGACACTACGCAAGGACCCCAATGAAGAGACCGAACTGGGCCTTACAGCCAGGGCTCTGTGTGCTGCTTTGCTTAAGCTCCAGGGCTCCCCTCAGGTCCCAGGATGACTGCGGGGTGGGGTGGGATGGAGTGGGGGTGGGCAAGCATGCATACCTGAGAGATTCCGAGTTGGGGTCCTGTGGCAGTACTGCTCCAAAAGTGTCCACAGGGGCTGGTCCTGGGGTGCCTGGCTTGGCTGGGCCACCTAGGGGGAGCAGAGGTGATGGTTACTGGCCAAGGCCCCAGTTATGTCTCTCACTCTGTTACCTTTCTTACAGAGAGAGGGACAGCTCAGCAGGGAGATGCTCAATTCCCCTTGGAAAGCAGTGCTCCTGCCTCTCCTGGAACCCCACAAGGGCTGGGGAAGTAGTCAAGGAAGGGAAGCCTTTGAGACAGGAGTCTACCCCTTCCCTCAGCCCCAAAAGGTGGATGGGATATGCCAATCTAGTGCCCTGTCCTCTGTCACTAAAGCTCCCGGCAAATGCTTCCAGATGGCCTTCTGTGTGTTAGGTCCTGTGGTGAATTTAAGTGTCCCAGGCAAGGTAGATGTATCCTAAGCTTAGAGGAAGAGCAGAGGCGGGAAAGGCAGGCTGCAGTCTAGCTTTCCTGTCCCAGATCAATGGGAGAGACATAAAGGTTAATATATGGGAGAGATATATATTGGAGGGCTTCCTGTAAGAGGGGGAGTTGTATGATGATGAAAGAATGAGTGGAAAAGAAAGAAAGGACCACAGTGCCAGCTCAGACACTCACTAAGGAGCAGATGACAGTAAAATCTAACCCAAAAGGCAAAGCCATCTCGGATCCTGTCTTTCAGGAAAGTCCTCAGAGTAATTGCTGGGCACAGTGGATAAAACAGGTGTGAGCATGTCTGCCCTGGGTGGGGCATCTTCTGGAGTAGTGGCATGGAAAAGGACATGATGAAATGGGTTTTGACATGTGAGTAGGAGTTTGCTTAGCTGATAAAGGTCTCTGCTTAAATGGGGAGCACAGCATCTGCAAAGGCAGAAAAAGTGGGGGGTGGGTGGGGGGGGGGAAATGACGTAAGGCTGGATTGGAGCAAAGTCCTCTAAAATCCTAACCCTGTCTACAGCTCCTCCCAAGACTGTGCTTCTCTTACCCTGTACTAGTGTGTGTGTGTGTGTGTGTGTGTGTGTGTGTGTGTGTGTGTCTGCAATAGCATGCGTGTGCTTGCTAGTGTGTGTGAGTCTGCAATAGCATGCATGTGCTCAATAGTGCGTGTGTGTCTGCAAAAGCATGCATGTGCTCATTAGTGTGTGTGTCTGCAGCTCACTAGTGTGTGTGTGTCTGCAATAGCATGCATGTGCTCGCTAGTGTGTGTGTCTGCAATAGCATGCATGTGCTCACTAGTGTGTGTGTCTGCAATAGCATGCATGTGCTCACTAGTGTGTGTGTGTCTGCAATAGCATGCATGTGCTCACTAGTGTGTGTGTATGTCTGCAATAGCATGCATGTGCTCACTATTGTGTGTGTGCCTGTGTGTGTCTGCAATAGCATGCATGTGCTCACTAGTGTGTGTCTGTGTGCATCTGCAATCGCATGCACGTGCTCACTAGTGTGTGTGTGTGTGTGTGTGTGTGTGTGTGTGCGCGCGCGCTTCTGGGTTCCTCTCAGCCCTGTCACTTTTGATTCTGAAGCTGCAGAAGGCATTGTTCCCTTAGCAGGCAGTTGTCTTTCTCTTGCTTGACAGGATTTCTTTCCTGGACAGCTGGGCCCATTTTCCCCAGGATGTCCCCACAGGCTGAAGCCCTCAAACATCACATTTAGTCTATTCTTTGGCTAGATCTGGAGGCTGAACACTCGGTTTCCCCGTGCTGGCTTAAAGCTGCTGATTAGTGACCCCATCACTCAGATGTCGAGCTAGTGCCCACGTGGCTTACTGGAACTTTGCTGGCAACCTTGGGTGCTCAGGGACATTTGTATATGCATGTGCGTGCACAAACACACATACTCTAAGGGACATCCTGAGCTGTCAACCTTAAAGCTCTTGCTCAATGCCTCCAGGATGTACGGGGGCCAGGGGCTCTGTGCACGGGCTCTGGACACTGCCTGGAACTCCTTTACACCAGCCTCCTAGGTGTCATGAAGACACTGCTTGCTCAGTAGGAGGACTGCCACCAAGTGCCTAGGGGAGCTTCCAGGCCAGACCCTCTGCTGCGTAGTCATCTCTTGTCTTCATGGACGCTGGGCTCTTGAAGGCATGACCTCTGCATCCCTCTCTGGGCTCATCCTTCAATACCACATGATGAATATATGTCCTGTCTTGTCAAGGCTACGGGACACCAGCACTTAGAGCTGAGACTTAGAGCTGAGCCCTAAAGGGAGATGAGTGGGAAGGCAGCAGAGTGGGTAAGGGAGAGGTGCATAGCCCCTCTGTCATCCCATTGCAGGGTGTGTGTGTGTGTGTGTGTGTGTGTGTGTGTGTGTGTGTGTGTGAGAGAGAGAGAGAGAGAGAGAGAGAGAGAGAGAGAGAGAGAGAGAGAGAGAGAGAGAGAGAGAGAGAGAGATGGCAAGTCCTTCCTGGAGGGGCAGGCTTCCAGGGAACCCCAGACCACTCAGACCAAGGAAGCACACATCACCTTGTCTCAGATGCCTGGGCCTGGGCTGTACCAGCTGTGGCTGAGCAAAGCCCATTGCCGAGGGTGGGCACAGTAGCACTGTGCTCAGTATAGGGGAGCATTGCTCCATCTTGGACAAGAAGAGCTGCTCAGAGTGGGCTTTGGAATCTTCGCATACTCTGGCTCTGTCTCAGACTCTATCTCTCCAAACTCCTCTTTCCATAGGTCCAGAAGTTGGCGTAGCCCAGAATCTTCTTTTACTCTCCCACCTACCCACCCAATATCTGCCTGATTCCATTGGACTTGGCTCAAGCACACGGCACACCCTTTGGGTACCTATTTTGAGCAGAACCCCTGGTGGCCAATGAGACAGTAGGGAGGTAGGGAAAGGGCATCATGTGGGTAGTATGACAGCCTTCAGAGAGCCCCACAATCAGCCTTCTAGGGGACAATGTTTCTGTACAGCACGGCCTTGATGAAGTCACCGAACCTCTCCGAGGCCAGTCTTCTCATCTCTTCAGTGGACACGGAGTTCCTGAAGACATGACCTCTACCTTCCTCCCCAAGCTCAGCCTTCAGGAGTGCACAGTGAATGACTGTCTGGTCAAGACATTCAAGGCTCTGGGAAGTATGAACTGAGAGCTGAGTCCAAAAGGGAGATGAGATGAAGTATCAGGGTGAACAGTAAGAAGAGGAATGACCCCATGAAGCAAATGAACAAAGGCTCAAGGCAGCCAGCAGAACCCGGTTTGGGGACATTGTTGGGGGATGGGAGGATGCTCGTGAGAGGAGGCCACAGACCAGCAGAACCCTGTTTTAGGGGGACTGTTGAGACGGTAGGAGGCAGTGGGAGAGAGACAGTTTCTTGTGTGATGCTTGTTGTGTGCTGGGCACTGCTCTAAACTGAGACCAGAAGACAGCTCATTTGCTCCCTGCCACAGCTTCTGAGAGCTGTGAATAACCCCACTTCACAGGAGCCAAGGCCACACAGCGGGTAAGAGCCCAGGGCAAGATTCCAGCCCAGGGAACCTGACGAGCTACGCGTATGACTGATTGGTCTTGTTACGCAGAGAAAGGCTGGTGTTAGGTAAGCATGGGAAGGCGAGATTTACAGAGGCCAGTAGGACCCCAGCCCACACGTGGCACTCAGAAGGCCCTCGCCAGCCACAGAAGAGCAGAGTGGATGGTGGGGAGACCTCACAGGGATCTGGGTCACGGGAGGCAGGGGCAGCCAGCAGGTCAGAGGTCCAAGCAGGGAAATGGGAAATTTACATTGTGATGTTGGGATATAGAACAGTGCCTCTGGCCTTGATCCCTGGTTCACTCACACGGAGCCCCTGAAACCCTTGCGGTCATCAGAGTGGCAGATGTGCTGTTTCTTTCTAATGAGGTGGCTCTCGGAGCTCCTGGAGTCATGATGAGGAGTGGAACTTTCAGACATGTTGCCAGGTAGAAATGGGTGGGGCTCGTGTGGCCGTGTGAATATGAATATGAACTCATGTATTTGAATGTTCAGCCACCAGGAGTGGGACCCTCTGACATGATTCAAATATGTGTCCTTGTTGGAAGAAGTGTGTCGCTGGCGGGGTGGGCTTTGAGGTTCTCTTGTTCTCAGCCTGTGGATCAGGGTGGAGCTCTCAGCTACTGCTCCAGTGCCGTGCGTTCTGCTGTGCTCCCCGCCATGATGATAATGGACTAACCCTCTGAAACTGTAAGTCAGCCCCCAATGAAACGCTTTCTTTTATAAGAGTTGCCTTGGTTTATGGTGTCTCTTCACAGCAACCGAACACTGGCTAAGACAGACTGCCTTCGCAACCCCCGTGCTGACGGTCTGTCTCATCTGTGGAATTCGGTCTCCATGACACACTGAAAGACTTGTAGCTTGGCTGTGAAGTCAGGGACTCCACCCTACCCCACCTCTTCTCACTGTGTCTTTTCTCCCTTCTTCCATGTCAACTGGTATCTGGACCAGATGTTTCCTTGAGATCTTTCTTGAGCTCTTCTAATCCAGTACTGAACTCCAAGAAGGGTCATGGGGGTCTGGGCTCCCCACAGGCTGAAGCCTGAGAGCCTGGAAATATGCAACTGTCCCCTGAGAGGTCCAGCTAAGCCCTCACTGAGGTGTCTATGCCTCTTCCATAGAGGCGGTGTCAGGGAGGAATGGAAATGCAGAAGTCCAGATGGACTCTGGGGAACTGGAGACCTCCGTAATGTGCAGAGAACAGCCTTGGTTTTCTGTGGCCATCACCCTCTCTTCTGATTGGCCAGCTTGGTATTGACTTCTACAATACCCTTGGATATCCTGGGACCAGAGAGCCACCCTCATCCTTACTCCTACCACGGGTGTCATATCACCGGTCAGGGCACACATCTGTGTCCAAAGTTCCTAACCATGACTTGGTATACAACAAGTGCTGGCTGAGTGATTGGATGGATGAATGGATGGATGGATGGATGGATGGATGGATGGATGGATGGATGGAGAGCCTTGTTACCCTGGTTAGTTAAGGTCAATACCACCCCCACCCAGTTCTTGGAACTCCAACTCTGAACTTCTGCTGTTCCTCAGATTGCCTTTGCTTTGATGTTTCCTAAGAGGTTAGCCAGCGTGGAGCCCACTCCCTGTCTTTACCCCCTAGAATGTTCCTTTATGGAAGAAGGCAGAAGAAGCCCTGGCAAGGAAGGAGATAGACAGGAGGCCATAGCCAAGGTTCCAGCTGTCCTTCTTCTCCCTGGGCCCTATCCAAGCAGGGCTTGTCCCCTAGGGCCAGTCAGGCACATAGGTGCCACCTCACAGGAGCCAGGGGGTCTGGCTGGACCTACTCCTCTTCCTGACTCTGGTGACAAGTTCCCTCTAAATTTAGGCCTCTGCCTAAGCCTGACAGATTTATGGACCTTGAGTCTTAGACGGGACCAGGAAGCAGCCCCTCCCTGCCTCTTCCCTCTGCTGTCCAAGGTCAGGAAAGGAACCAGGGAGGGAGAGCTCCTCCCACTGTCTGCCCCATTCAGTGTGTACTTTACCTCTGCTCAGGGAGGTGGTCAGGGAAGAGAAGGAGGATGGGGGGGTGGGGGAGGGCAGAGCAGGGAGGGCGAGGGAGGGGAGGAGAGAGAAGGAAGCAGGGGAGAAGGTAGGGGAGGGGACAAATGACAGAGATGTGAGGAGGAAGAGGGCCAGGACAAAGAGGAAGAGAAAGAGGAGTCCTGGGAGGAGAACAGGAAGGGGGCCATAAGAGAAGCAAATCAGGGTCCCATGGGGATTCAGGGGTGGGGACAGTAATGGAGCCATTCCTCCTGAGAATGACTACTGGACTGGACAAGCCACTGCTTTCTAGAGCATGAGGGGGGGGGGAGCAACCTTAATGGGAGACTCTCAATGCTCAAATTTAAGTTACAGGATGTGGTACCTCAAATGAAGACCCCAAGACATCAGAGGCCACTGGTAGGCTTCTCACCCCTGCAGTTCTGCTCCAGTGGGCTCTTCTTCCTAAGATGCCTTGATGTCTCCTTTCAAGTCCCAGTCTACCTCCCTAGGCCCTGGGGGAAGGGGTGTCTCTCACCTCACTCTGCTCTTTTCTCTGAGAGCTGGTAAGGTTTGGTTTTTTTTCCCTTCCATCCTGTCTTTCTTTCCCACCTGGGCCCCAGCCCTGAAGTGGAGGTTGGAGGGAGGAATTCCTTGCCTCTGTGTGGAGGGAGCTGGCCAGCAGGAGTCCCTAGCACAGGCCACTTGGTCTAAAAGCGGTCTCCGTTCTCTGTTCTCCATATTAATCAACTCATCTAGTGCCCACTCGGCCCAGTGGTAGTCACCCTTCTGACGGACAGCAACTGTCTGAATGTCCTAAAATTAGCCTGACAATAAAATCAAGGTTTTGTTAAGGTAATTACTTTTTTAGATGGCCTTGCCTTTCACCAGAGCAGTGGCCACGAGCCCTGACCTCCCCTCCCCTCCTCAGCTGACAGATGGAGATAAGAGGGCCTAAGGTCTAGGTTCCCTGTGTTGTCTTGAGGCTTCAAGCAGGGAAACACGTAGCACCTAGCTGGAGCCCTACATGCTATGCCCAGGCCAGCTGCCCAGAAAACCAAAGTCAGGATGCAGAGCAGACCATCCCCCTGATTCTGTAGTCCTAAGATGCCATCTTCAGAAGTTAGAATTTAGAATGGTCACACTAAACAACCCGGTGCCAATCAGATGAAGTAAAAGAGGAGGACGCTGAGCCATGCCGTCATTCTAGAGCAGCAAATTCAGGACATCCGAGTTCTGTGGAACTCAGTAGGCAGCGTCCTGCAGACAAATTGCTTCAGAAAAAAGAGAAATACTTAAACACTGACAAAATGGCAAAGCCAAAGAGACTAAATTAGCTGATTAGGTTAGAAAACACTCCAAATGGAGTTAAATTTTTGGTGGAAAGGCATTAGATGACAGAGCTTCTGGGAAATGGCCCTGGGTATACTGCACTCTGGGCAAGGGGTAGTGTGTGTGTGTGTGTGTGTGTGTGTGTGTGTGTGTGTGTGTGTTAATGGAGAAGGGTGGTATTAAAAAGCCAGGACTCAATTTTGGGAGAGGATGGAGTGGGTTAAGTCCAGTTTTCTACAGTTGTTTGAAGGCAGCCAGACTTCTCAGTGTCGCCTCCCTTTGCTGGGCTTTCTCTGGATGAAAACCAGCAAAGGGGCTGTAGGAGGTTGTCCTGAGACCTCCAGAGAAAGCTTCCCCAACCCAGGGAGAGGGGCTGGAACTGGCTGGGAGAGCCTGGGCTCCTGAAGCCCTTCCAGAGGGGCAGCTGACTGGAGGGAAGGCGGGTGGAGTGTTTTCATTTGCCGTGCTTGCTTGCAAGGCTGCAAGTGTTTCGGACTTGGCAGTTTCCCCAGAATTTGGAATATTTACGTGGACGGCACTGGCTGAAGTGAAGGGAACACCCACAATGCCAAAATTTTGAAATCCAAAATGGAAGATTTACTTAAAAACGTTAGGGGTTGTGGAACATGTCATCTAGTGTGCTCACCCTGTCTGGACCACTAGCCTGGGAAACCATCACACACCCTGGCGTGCAGGATGCACCGTTTCTCTGAGGCCTCCAGAGGCCCTGGAAGGTAAGTTGCAAGTCCGAGTTCAAAGACTGGCTACGCGCTCCAGGCTCTGGAGGAGGAATAGTCTCCTATCCTGGCCTCTCTCCTGGAAACCAGCCTCAGCCCTGCTCCAGTTTAGAGTTCTCCTCATGTGCCCGGGGTGCAGATCTCTTCCAGAGGCAAGGCCCCTAGGCCTTCACACACACACACACACACACACACACACACACACACACACACACCTGTGTTATTGATCTGCCTCTTCCCACCAGAATCCTCCACTTCCTGCCAGGGTCTCTCGCACCTCTTTACCTCTTTCTCTGGACCCAATTTACACCAGTTATAAGCACTGCTATTTCTCTGCTGCCCTTCCAGACAGAGCCCTTTCTGCCTGGGAATCCACCAGGCAGATGCCCAGGGTGGGCTTGCACGGCCCTGTCCTTACTCTGTGTGCTAAGTCCCCTTTGGAGCCACCACGCTCCCGCTGCTGCCTGGCTCTCAAGTTCCCGTTTCCCTGGGGGCTGAAATCTCAGAATAGTTGGCCAAGCACCCAGAAATCAATCCTATTACCAAGGAGGCCCAGGGCGAGGAAGGTTGAGCTTGGTGCGGGGGTGGGTCAGAAAGACCAAGGTGTATTTACTCTCCAGCTGCTGATACTCTCCAGCTGTTGACTTTGGGCAAGGTACTCATTTCTCTCTCAGGCTGGGGACCTTAGAGAAGTCAGAGATGGGCCTGGGCTGGCCCTGAAGCATGTTGAGTCTCATGGCCCATGCTTCAGTCTGGTACCCACTTCTGGCCCTAGCCAGGCCTCCAGCAGGACAGGGCCCTCATGTCCTTGCCCCTGGTACCCACCACTAGAGTTTTCTCCATGCAAGCAAAGCACCGTGCCTCAAGGGTTGACATGTGTCATCTCAGTTCTTCTCCAGGATAACCCTGTTGAGGGAGTATCTTTCTTTTCCTGATGAGGTAACTGAGGCTGTGTAAGTTCAAGGAGCCTGTCCAAGCTGGCAAAAGCCATTGTGGCGTGCCTCAGATAGCAGACGTTCACTGCGTGTTTAATGAATCAGTCCTAGCACATCTGGGGACAATGAAGTTTAAGATGCTGTCCCTGAGGTCACTCCAGGGCTCTGTCTCTTGGGATGATTTGAATCTTGGGATGATCTGAAGGTAGGTTTGTTTTGTTTTTTGGTTTTTTTGTTTTTGTTTTTGTTTTCATGAGAAGTGTAGTCTTAGGAAGGTAACCTTGCTCTCTGGGCCTCAGTTTCCCCACATGTAAAATGAAAAGACACTTGGCAGTCGATTGCTTCCATACCCTCTTCTTCAAATCTCCCTCTCCCTCTCCCTCTCTCACTGCCCACCGTCCTCCATACTAACTCCTCAGAGAGACTGCTTCTGGGTGAGGACCAGTAGAGGCAGGTTCTCTCCTGGCCCTCTCTGGTCATGGCTCATTTGATACTGGGGGTTCGTAGAGATGGAGACAGGCAGTGGTGGGTGAGGGGACGCTCTCTGTTGGAAAGGGTAGAGAACAGTAGCTGTGGGGGAGGGAGCTACAGGGGAGGCTTGGCAGCAGAGCATACCTAGAGAATTGTTAGAATATTGCTAGGCATAAAGGACAGTCCCACCCAGGATGGTGTCACCTCAGAGCCCCATGCTCAGCCTCACAGGCCTTCCTCGCTCATCCTGACTGATGTTAGTCTCCTTGCATCTTTTCCTATCCCATCTATGTATGAAACTCTTTCTCCTTTTCAGAGGCATAAACCCCCCAGTGCTACCCAGCTACCAAGTCACGAGACTCCCCTCCTTCCCTCTGTCATAGCCCCAGCACACCCACTTACCTGGAGCAGTGGGAGCAGAGAAAACAGGCAGAGGAGAAGCTGTGCACTGGGAAGAGAGCCTGGGGTCCCCATGGGATAGCAGATCTTGCCGTTAGCTCCAGGGGTGGGGACCAGAAGTGGCTGCTTCTGAAGGAGGTCTTTCCGGCCCCTCCCTTAGGCCTGTCCTACCCTGCCCGACCTACCCTCCAAGGTAAAGCCCTGGGCACCAGGGCATTCTTCACCCGCCTCCCCCAGGGTAGCAGTGACACCACCCCACAGTCCGGCTGCCTCCAGGTTATTTATAGCTGGCTCTGGGCAGCCACTTCTGCAGATGGCCAGGGGACAAACTCCAGTTCCCAGAGCAGGGCTTAGTGTGTATGGTCTTCCCGCCAGCATTGCTGGGGCTTTTGCTCCTCAGGGCCAGGAGCAACGAACAGAGGGGCAGGATGGGCCCTACAGGTTGGCTGAGACTACCGGGCCCAGGACTCCCCACTTGTTTGAGCAATCCCAGTTACCCAAGTTACTCTTCAAACTGGCCCACAAGCCTAGAGGAGCGTGGAGATCTGCACGTTGGTGTAGCACACGTGGGGGAGGCCTGGACAAAGGGGATGTGGGTGTGATCCAATCATGCACAACTCTTCTGTACGTTTGAAATTATATCAAAACAACAACAACAACAACAACAACAAACCAAAACAGTAAGACCGTGTGGGGGAGGGGAACTCCAAGGGATTTGGACTCCAGGGATGAAGATCCTGAGTCCCAGAACCGGGTGGGGCTGCGCATCCATGCTCTGAATGGTGACAGGTGCAGACCTTGGGAGCTCACAGGTTTTGCTCCTGACAAGTGGACCCATTGTGCAGGGGTTAAAAGCTTAAGCGGTGGCTGTCCCCTGGCTTTGAGGGGAAGGCATTCTAGGAATGTGATTAAGAGGTACAGGCTTTTCCTGGAGATGCAGCCATACAGTAGATGGCTATGGAGAACTCAGAAACTGTGTTTCCTTCTGTCGTTCTGCCTAGAATAATATGCCTGGCTTCAGGGGCCTCTTCTCCATCTCCCAGGAAACTCTCTTCTCTGCTCCTGCTGCCCCCCTTCTCCCTCTCTCTCTCCCCCTCCCTCTGTCTCTGTCTGTCTGTCTGTCTGTCTGTCTGTCTGTCTCTGTCTGTCTGTCTCTGTCTCTGTCTCTGTCTCTGTCTCTGTCTCTGTCTCTGTCTCTGTCTCTGTCTCTCTCTCATCTCAGAGCCTCAGTGGGACCGGCCAAGGCTCATCTATAGGAACTATTCTCTGATTTCCCAGATTGGATGAGTGTGGCCTTCCCCTCCTGTCTCCTCTTCACCTTTTCCTCCTTTTTGGCACAAAACTTGGCCCCATGGTTGGTGCCGTGCGAATAGGCTTGGCCCCCATAGATTCATGAGTTTAAATGCTTGGCCTATGGGGAATGGCTCTGTTAGGAGGTGTGGCTTTGTTAGAGGAAGTGTATTACTGTGGAGGAGGGGTCTTGAGGTCTAAAATGCTCAAGCTACATCCAGTGTGAAACAAATCCAGTCTGCTCCTGGCTACCTTGAGATCAAGATGTAGAGCTCTCAGCTTCTCCAGAGCTCTCAGCTTCTCCAGCACCACGTCTGCCTGCACCTTGCTGTGTTTCCCCGCCATGATGATAATGAGCTAAGTCTCTGAAACTGTAAACCAGCCCCAATTAAACATTTTCCTTTATGAGAGTTGCCTTGGTCATGATATCTCTTCACAGCCATAAACCCCTAGCTAGGACAGTTGGTACAAGGGAAATCTTCGAGGGAAACTCTGAGGAACAATGGCCCAGACTTCCCGTTCACTTTGGAGATGACAGGGGCTAGGGGAGGGAACTTCTTTCCCAAGTCCTAGGCAGGAAGTGGACTCAGGCAAATGGTCCTGATCAGAGAGGGCTCTTGCAGGAGGAAAGGGCTCAACAGTATTTATAATTGTAGGTTCTGAGAGAGTTGACTGGACCAGCAGGACAGTGTGCAGCTTTGTTGAGTCCTCTTTGTGGAGAATCCTGGGGCCTGTCTCACAGTGGGTGCCAAGGTCAAAGAGGTGCCATGGTCTTCAGGACAAACACCACAGCCTCCAAGGGAGGGGAAGAGGAACGGAAGGGGAGGGAAGGGGAAAGGAAGGGAGTGGTGTGGAGACAAAGGGTGACCAAGAAAAGAAAAGAGATGAAGGGAGGGGACTGTGGGAGTTCTGGGCAGTTCTGGTGGTGAGTTTGGGACTTTCGGGGACAGGTGCTGCAGGCACACTTTGAAGGGCTTAGGAGAATGGAAAATGGAAGACCTCCCGTCGGTTGGAGGATTCAAGGTGAGCAGTAGGCAGGAACTGGGCCAGGAGGGGATGGGCAGAGCATAGCCAGAGTTCAGCTGAGGTGAGGATGGTGTGGGCCCAGAGAGTGGAAGACAGGCTGGTGTTGATACTCAACACACTTTCCATCCTGGCAGGTTTGCCTGGGTTGCCTGGCCACCATGACACAATGCCACATGCAGGGTGGTTCTGAGGGCTGGGGAATCTGAGGTGTGGTTGCTGTTGCTGTCAGTCTCAGTGGAGGAATTCTTAATTTGTAGATGGTGGCTTTCCTGTGTCTTCTCCTGGTCTGCTCTTCTTCTAAGAGAAAGTGCCTCTTCCTGGGGCCACATCTGCACAGCTTCAACTAACCTGAAAACCTCCCAAAGGTTTCAAAGCCATTTGGAGTAGGACCAATCTGTGAAGTGGGGGAGGGGCATGCACATTTAGTCCTTAGAAGTGCTACTATCTTGGTTTTCCTGCATTTCCAAATGCACGTCCACACCCAGCCTGGAGCCCTATTTGAAGAACTGCATTCAAGAACTAGATTTCCTTTTTTCTTTAAACCAGATCGAATGCCCAAGTATCCATCAGTTTTCCCTCCAGGGACAGTCCTAGCATCACTGAGTGACAAGAGCCCCCTTGTCTGGAGGTACCATTGATTCTCCAGAGCTCCCTAAGGGACCAGGCTGGAGCTTTGCCTATGGTTTTTCTGTTGGCTGTCCCGCATCATCTCCTGTCTCATGGTTTTGAGGTTATAATACAATTATATCCTCCCTCCAAACCCCACCACATACCTCATCTTGCTCTCCTTCAGAATCACGGCCTCTTTCCCATGAATTGTTGTCACATATATATATGTACATACATATACATCTTTGAATATGTAAGCACAACCTGTATAATGTTATTTTTAAACTTTTTATTGATTCTTTGTGAATTTCACATCATGTATGCCAACCCTGTTCTTCTCCCTGTCCTCTCATATCTCCCTGCTCATCCTTGCCACCTCCCCCAAAATAACACACACACACATCCCAAACCAGAGAAGCCATCTCATAGAAACTGTAGTATGTCGCAGTGTATGTCTCTCTGTCCACACATCCCCACTTGCAGATGTTCATTGCAATGAGTCACTGGTCTGGACCAAGGTCTCTGGCTTCTGTGACGCCATCAATATTAGATCGTCACCAGGACTCCTCCTCATTGTCCTGTTGTTGTCCTGGGTCATACAGATCCTGAGGCTTTGATCCAACAGGCCTGGCCCTTTCTGGAGTCCCAAAGGTTCACAGATGATGTAGATTTGGGGTGGGCCAACTCAGAGTCCTGGATCTGGGCCTGCTTAGTGGCAGAGCTGGTCAGCATGTCATCTCTCCTCTATCAACACCACCCAGGGAAGCTCTCCAGCACTGCTCTGGCTAGGTGACCTGATGACACTATCAGCATAAGGCAGGGTCAGACCTCCTGCTCTCACGCCCTTGGGGCTAGCTTTCTGAGTACTGCAGGTGTGGGAGGGGATGGGGGGAGCATCTCCCTCACACCCATGCCACCTCACAGCAGCCCAGTGGCAGGGTCATCTCTCAGCACTCCACCCCTTGAGCTCACCAGCACCCCTGCCACCATCAGCTCTGCACACGTGCCACTCCATGACAGACAAATGGCAATGTCAGTTCACCCACCCTCACATCCTTGGGGCTGGCTCACCTACACCCTCAACAGCAGGGTCAGCTCCACGGCTGTGCCTGGGTGAGGCTTGGGGCCCACTCTCCCAATGCTGCTGCTAGTGAGAAATGGGGCTGGTTAGCTCTGCAGAGCACTGCAGCCAGTGAGGGGCAGGACCAGTTCTTGACATCCAAGCAGCTGCTGGACCAAGGATGTCCCCATGTTCTTTAGTGGTAAGATGAGCCAGAAAATTAACACTGACCCCTCCCACTGTGTAGCCACGGGCCCAGATATGGCCCTCGGTGACAGCTTGGGCTGGGACCACACCATGGCTCCAGGTGTCAGGGCTGGTATTCATGGCAGACTACTCCTCTCCAACCTCGAGTCTCCAGTTCCATCTCTCTTCATACTGTTCAGGCTGCTCCACTTCTCTTTCTCTCCCATCTGACCCACATACTTGCATACTGTGGTGGCTCCTGCTGCAGGCTGGCCACATGGCTGGCAGACCCCTGTGTAACATCCTTCATTTGCACTGTATGGCATGGAAGCAAGTGGGTCTCCTGTGCATTGCACTGGAAGGCAGGTCTGTGGGTGGGATGTGGTCTGCAGATCTCTATCTTCCTCCTCCCATGCTGCTCTGCATGCTGGCACAAGCCAGCCCAGGGGAGTGTTGTCCTTTATAAGAGTTACCTTGGCCATGTTGTCTTTTGACAACAATGAAACACTAAGATGGAAGTTCGTACCAGGAGCAGGGTATTGCTGTGATAGGCCTGACCGTGCTTTTGTTTGGAGGAATGTGAATTTGGGGATTTTAGATTTGGAAAGCAGTGGAATTCTTTGAGATTGGCCTAGTGGACCATCCTAGTAGGGATATGGAAGGCATTTCTGCTGAAGATGATTTGAGCTGTGGAAGCCCAGCTCAAAAGGTCTCAGAGGAGAAGAATGTGAGTATGTGGACTTGAGACTGGGTTTGTGATATTTTAGTAAGGAATCTGGCTGCTTTTGTCCTTGTCTGAAGAGTCTATCTAAGGCTAAAGTGAAGTGATTTAGATTAGTTGCTTTAGCAAAGGAAGTCTCAGAACAGCCTGCTATAAATTCTGTTGTGTGGTTACTATAGTAAATTCTTATGAAGAGCATTCTGATGAAAATGAGCAAGCTAAAAAAGGAAAAATACAAAATGTATGATTCAAGTAATAAAGGGGCACCAGGAAGTGGAACGGAGCTAAATCCTACCTTCAAGGAGATAAAGAGATTAAGGTAATGTTGACCTCAGGGGAAGGTCCCACCCAGCTACGCTTATTGTTTGCAGGCTTGCAGTTGAACAAAGGATAATCGTAGCATGTTGGGTGCTGTTATGATCCGATTACTGTTTTCATTTGGACCTAAGGAGATATGATTGTGTATCAAATTGAAAAGGGGTGGATTGTGATGGCTATTCTTGGTTTTCAACTTGACTGTATCTGGAACAAACTCCATCAGAATTGGAAGGCACACGAGTGATCTAGAACTTGAGGCTGGAAGACACGGGCTTCTTGAGGAATAGTGGCCTTGAAAAGCTTAGGTCCAGGCATGAGGGTACAGGCCTTTAGTCCCAGGAGACAGAGACAAACAGATCTCTGAGCTCAAGGCCAAGCTGGTACAGAGCAAGTTCCAGGTAAAGAAAAGCTTAGGTCCTGGTGTGGTGGCTCACACCTTTAATCCTAGCACACAGGAGATAGAGGCATGCAGATCTCTGAGTTCTAGGTCAACCTACAGAGCAAGTTCCAGGACAGCCAAGTTTAGGCTCGAATCAGAGACCCACTAATTAACATGTTCAGGAATTCCATAAAAGTACTAAACTGAAAGCCACGTGGTGTCCATGCAGACCCCTGTAGACCCTCCAATTGCTGCTCAGTCTCTGAGTCCATATGAGCTTTGATAACTTGTTTCAGCGGACCTTGTTTTCCTGGTGTCCCCTCTGTTTCCCCCATCCCTTCTGCCTCCTCTTCTGTGGGGTTTCCTGACCTCTGAGGGAGGGGTTTGATAGAGATATCTCCTCTAGAATTGTGTGTCCCAAGGACTCTCTGTATAATCTGCTGCATGACGAAGTCTTTCTTCAGAGGTATAAAGTGTTCCTTGTAGCGATCCTCCACTTCTTTGGTTTATTCCTCGGTATTTAATTTCTTTGAGGTTGCTGTGAATGGCTACTCCTCTTACTGCCTTTCGTGGAAGCACCCCCTTTACATATCACTGCACGGGAATGCTCTGGGGGATGGTTCTAGGTGGAACCTGTGTGATCAGAGAGCAGAGAACAGAAAGGTCTGGGTTTGACCTACGTGGAATGAAACATATGCTAACATGAAACAAGTCAAAACAATAGCAAACAAACAACCATGAGCCATCAAGGTTCTCCTGACTATTCTTAGCCACATTCTCTCCACTTTCTTCATTAAGCAAAGCAACAAAAATAACAAGGGGAGGAGAGGTAGAGGGCTGGACTGAGGTCTGTGTTCTAGAGAGAAAAATGTTAGAGTAGGAAGGCAGGACTGAAGTCACCTGTAATGTGCAAGGAGGGGTGGATGGAGAGATGCCAGTGGTCCGCGCATGTGAGTGAGCAGTGATCGTCACTAGCCCTTACGTTTGAAGAAGAATTCTTGATACTCGTTAGCTTGCCTTGGGAGAGCTTGGGGAACCAGGAGGAAGCTACACTGTGTTCATCATGGTGACATAGAGTTGGAAGAGGTCGGCGAAGGAAGGAAGTAGGAGACTGGACTCCATATTGTTTTGTCCCAGGATGGTGCCTTCCTGGAAGTTCTCCATTACAACTCTTTTCTCAAGATTATTCTTACAAAGATCCTGCTGTCGCTTGAGGGTACCCCCACCCCAACTTCCTCATGTGTGGGGCTTGGTACTGAAGGCACGGAGACTGGGGAGTGATCGAGTCAGAAAGGCATAGGCTAGCCCACATGTGGATTTGTGGGATGGGATTCCTGGTCATTTCTGTGGGTGTGGGAACTGTCTGGCCTGATTGTAGTAGCTCACCACGTGATGCCCTCAGGCACATCAGGAAGGCCTCACCAGATGCCACTGCCAGGACTTCCCAGACCGTGGAACTGTTAGTGAACTAAACTTCCATCATTCATCAATTGCCTAGACTCAGGGTTTCTGTTACAGCAAGAGAGAGTGGACCAAGACAGGGCCTTTTTTGTTTTTCTTTTTATATTCATCTTCTTTCTTTTCCTTCTCATCCCTCTTCTTCCTCCTTTTCTCCTCTTCCTCCTCCTCCTCCTCCTCCTCCTCCTCCTCCTCCTCCTCCTCCCTCCTCCTTCTTCTCTTCCTCCTCCTTGAGACTGAGCCTTTCCACATAAGCAACTCAGACTGGCCTCAGTATTAACAGTCCTCCTGCCTAACTTAGCCTTTCATGTGCTGTGTCTGGTGGTACGCTATGCCCAACTCAGACAGTTGATATTTTTAACACTACAGATACACCGTGTATTTGATGTGCAGTTGGTTTTTGGAGGGTTATGGCCATTATGAATTCTAAGGGTGTCCCACCTCCCAAGAACCCACACTTCTCATTGGGAATGCACATTCTTTTCCAGCCATGTCGTCTGATCGGCAGAGGGCTTGCGGTGGTCCTCTCAGTGCACCGATGGCTGGGATCAACGAGATGGCTTTATTCCACCATCCACAATTGGTGAGTAGGTGGATGGACAGCTGATCTGAACTAGCCTGATGAGGTCCTACCTTGGGGCTCCAAAGAGAATGCATTCCCCTCTCCTCCCACACAGCACCAGGGGCTGTGTTGCTCAGTCAATTCATCAGTGTGGCTCTCCACACATAGTTGAGTAGAGAAGATAGTGCGGGAGCTTTTCTATGAGTTTTCCAGTCTTCTGGAATAGTTTTGAATATGTTTTAGCTGCTTATCCCCCAGGGAATTCTAAGCAATGCGGAGGAGTGCCTGGAGAATCCAGTGTAAACGGCTTCCAGGAAGACGTTAAGAGACACTGTCCCCAGGCCTTGGAACCAGTGCTTTTAGGATATGGTGGGATTTCTGTTAAGAAGACAGGGACATGGCTGGGTCATTGTATCTAACTATGAAAGAAAAAGATGGCTTTGAAAACTGGAGGCGGGGCTTTGGGACTTTGGGTTGCACACGACTTGGAGCATGGGGTGGGGTGGGGGACAATATCCAGGGCATCTTCTTCGGCTTCAGGGTGGCCTTGGGTTGAAGGTAGAGCCTGAAGTGAAGGAGGGAGAATGGGCTGGTTGGCAGCTCTAGCAAGATACCAGACCATCCTCCCCATTCATGGATGAGGCTTAGGAAAGGCAGGGCCCATGAGGGCTGGAAGCCCCAACTGCCCTTAAGATACCACACTGGTTCACCTCTTTTCTAGGACCAGACATCACAGCAAGGGAGGAACCTGAGTCACACAGAGGGAGTCCCCCTCACCTTGCCCATACCTGCTGCCAGGCAGCACGCACGTCTCTATAGAGTGGTTATGCTAGTGGGAGTCACACAAATTTAACCCCACATGCAGGTGTTTTGCTGTGAAATTTCAGATGTACTTCTAAAGCATCCCTGACAGAATGGGCACTGATTTTGCTCATTTTTATTTTTATTTTTTCCACAGAATATTACCCTCTCTTTCCCCACACTCTGGTTCGGGAACACTGGCTCTAAACATGAGTTATGGTGCAATTCTGCCAACATCTAAACCAATCACTGTCTTTGATTCAGCCTTGCAGAGGTTTTTTACCTGCCCACAGAGAAGCCTTGGACTTCAGGCCTGGGAACAGCTGCAGGGCTTGTGTTTTCTGGACTAGTTTGTACTCTGGTCCTGGAGTGACACTCAAGCCTGGCTCCAGTTGTCATGTTTGTGGTTTCACAGTTGTCCCCTTGTCCCATGTGGACGCTTCTCCCAGGAACAGTGCCCAAAGCAGGGCTTGGCAGAAGCCTGTGGAAGGGATCCCAAGGGCAGTGCAGGACAGGTCACTACTGGCCCCTGGGAGGAGGTGGCCTGTCCAGGGCCTTCAGGATCCTCTCTGTGGGGACTGCCTCGGCCCCTGCTCCACTGGTTATTGTGGCCCTGTGGTGTTCAGTTTGTTCCTTTCCCCTTTCTACATCAGTCCCTTCACCTATACAGTAAGACGGGACTATGTCTCATGGAGGGTACCAAGAAGAGCAAGGTGGAACCTGAAGCTTAGACATGTGAAGGAATACAGTTATTTATGGTCACGAGTTACTTCAAGGTGGGAGCATACTCAGAGATGTGTGATAAGGTGACTTTATTATTGTGCAAACCTGACAAAGTATGCTAAATTGGCTACAGTGCCAGTAGGGATACACTGGTATGTGGTCCCTACTTGACTGGAATGTTAGTATGTGTTCAGGGCTATCCCCCTCCCCCCTTTTTTTCTTTTCTCAACAACAAGCACTAGGACCTACTACACTCAAGACTGCATACAAAGTATAGCCATGGGTGCCTGGAAGAGCACGTGTCTGCTGAGTCCTGAATGCATGGGAGTCTCAAGGCAAGAGGCATGGGATAGTGAGGGACTGAAGGAGGACATCACACAGTAGGCGTCTGCTCCCATGTTTCTGGACTCCTGAAGGAGCTTAGACAGTAGAAGACAGTCACCACTGGAATTAAAAAAAAAAAAAGATTTATGTATATGAGTACACACACACACACACACACACACACACACACACACAATTTTCTTGCATTCCAGAACAGGGCATCAAATTCCATTACAGATGGTTGGGAGCCACCACGTGGTTGCCAGCAATTGAACTCAAGACCTTTGGACGAACAGCCAATGCTCTGAACGGCTGAGCCATCTCTCCAGCACCTCAAAATTAGACTTTAATACTAGTTTATTTATTGAGTAACTCTTAAGTGTAGGGTGCAGGGAGGGCAAGAAGACACAAGTTACCAGACTAAGACCACAAGAGAGAAGAGTGATCACCAGGATCGGGAAGAGGGGGAGCATCTGCACGGATCTGCTCCTTGAAGGTGAGAGAGGGCAGTGGGAGGGATGTTGTGATGGAAGAATGGGTCTCTGGGGTCAATAGGACAGGCCAAGACTGGTTTGCCTGAGAAAGATCTCTCCTAGAAGGGTGGGCGCAACTGCCTTTGTCAGTTTGGTCCACTAAATCAAAATGCCACTGAGCTTAAAACACAGACATTTAGCTCTCAGTTTTAGAGCTAAGAAGGCCAAGATGAAGGTTCCAGTAGATCCTGCCTCTGGACCTACATCTTAAGTTATAGACTGTTTCTTTTATGTCTTCACACATAGACAAGCCATAAAGTGCCCATTAAAGGCACCGAACCACTTGTGAGGATGCCATCTATGTGTTGTCTTTACCTTCTAGAAAAATCTTCCTATAATCCCATTGTGTTGGTAGTTAGGAATTCTACATGTAAAATGGGGGGTGAGGGGGTGAGGGGAAGGTACACATGCAATCCAAACTATGAGTGAAGTGGGCAGTGGGCAGAGACAAGTCCATGAAGCATGTAGTTAAATAAAGCAGTCTGGCTGAGGTCTTGGATTTGGAAGGACATGGCCAAACCAGAACTGTAGGGACATAGTGGAGTGTGGCCAGGTTGGGATCAGCTAGGAGACTCTTGTGAACCTTGTAAATTAGTATTTCTGGTACCCCGACTCCTTATCTAGATGCAACTCCCCCCGGGGGCGTGAGCTGGAAGGGGGCTCCACAGCCATGCAGTCCACTCACTGGCTTAGGCTCTTAGCATTTGTGAGCCAGATTGTCCTTGTAGTCCCGGGTAGTGACTTATTGAGCGTTGGACTTGGGGTCCCCAGGGGCAGGAACCTGAGACATCAGATCAGTAGAAGTGGGAGTTCTGTGTGGCTACTAGGGCCTTGGATTGGTTTTCACTGGGCAAATGCTGGGCCCAGTGACTTGGGAGCACTTCTGAAAGCTGTTGGTTAAAGCACTTCCACTACAGGAAGGTGGGATCTGCCAGGTAAGGCAGGGGGCTGCCTTTTCTAATGGAGTTGCCTGTGTTTAGAAGGCTGCACTCTCTTTGGACTATGTGAAGACAAAAAGAGAATCATAGGAAACCATGCTGTGGGTTGAGTGTACCCCAAAGTTCATGCATTGGCAACTTAATTATGCTGGCTAGTTTTCATGTCATCTTGACACAAGCTAGGGTCATCTGGGAACAAGGGATCTTAATTGGGGAAAATGCCTTCATAGGATTGGCCTGCAGGCAAGACTGTGGGGCATTTTCTTGACTGATGATTGATGTGGGAAGGCTCAGCATACTGAGAGTGGTACCAGCCCTTGTCAGGTGGGGCTGGGTGCTATACGAAAGCAGACTTAGGAAGCCATGATGGACAAGCCAGAAAGTAGCTTTCTCTAAGGCCTCTCGATCAGTTTCTGCCTCCAGGTTTCTACCTTGACTTGTCTGAATGATGGACATACAAGCTGTAAGATGAAATAAACCCTTAAGGTGCTTTAGGTCATAGTGTTCTATCACAGCAATAGAAATGCACAAATGTATGTGTTTATGGTATCTGGAGGGCAGCCTTTGGGAAGTCAAATAGAGTTAGACAAGGTCATGAGGATAGGCCTTCATGTTGGGACTGGAGGCTTTATGAAAAGAGCTTGTAAGTTCCCCCACTTTCTCCCATGTAATGCCCTCTCTATGTGAACACAGGAGAAAGTTCCTCAACCTTGGGCATTCCAGTTACCAGAGCCAAGAAATGTCAGTGATCATCATAAATTGTCCAGCCTGGTATTGAGATGATACGGGCTAGTATGGCACATCAGTGTGCTGTTCTGGTAGCCCAGGAGACTAAGTAGGGCTGGAGGCCTAAGGCCAGCAGTTGGAGGGATTTGTCCCTTGCCTTTTCCACTAGGCCTAGAGCATGGGCCTGAATGGAGGATTCCAATTCATTGAACAGCTTATTTTCTGAGAACCTTTGGAAAGTGGTTCCACCCACAGGGGACTCAAGTTTCTCATCTGTCCAATGCCTGCCTTGTAGTACCCTGTGTCTTGGAAAAGATTGAAGAATTTGGGGTTCTCAAGGCTCTGGCCTCCATTCCCAGTGTCCTTCTGGTTTTCACTTGCCTGTGCTCTGGCTAGGAGCTGGCTGACGGCCTCTTAGATCCATGGAGCATCACCATGCTCCACTGGCTGCTGGAAGTTGCACTTCATTCCCTTGACCTGAACCACCCGCCAGTGAAGAAGAATGGAATACCCTCCCTTGCACTCTGCTCCCTTCTCTCCCTAGCCCTTAGAATTTTTGGAATAAGAAAAGTTCTGAAAAGTACATCCAGGGGATAGGGAGGTTATGAGGGGTGGAGCTAATGCATCGTGACACTTTGCCTACCTTCCTGAGACAGGCAAAGGCATCAACAGTACTGAAGTCAGCCAGGGACAGAGCTCAAGGGAAGGCCTGAGCAGATAGAGCACTACCATTCTTGCTGTATGAAGTTTCTTTCTTGTAGCTTCTCCCATTTGAATCTCGTGGAGTGTGGTGGAGGCTGCCCTTTGGGATTTATCTCAAGTTGTTGTGAGCATGCTATCCTGCCTCCCAGGGGAGGGTGAGACCATTACATATTACAGGAAGTCTGTGTTTTCATGGTCACCTCTGAGCAGAGTTCCAGCTTCTGGATCCCATGCGTCTCTCTTCTCTGTGGCTTATGTAAGCCAGCACATGGGGCCCCTACAACTCCTCAGCTACAAACAGGGTGCAACCACTCTTGTTATGAGAAAACTTAGCTATAACCCATCCTCTTCCTGTTGACTCAATGTCCCATTTCTCCTCACAGGCCATTCCTTGCTTTGCTGTCTATGGCCTTGCCTCTGCCAGGCACAGGACTTACTTGCTTTGGCTGGGGGACTGAGGCTACCTAGGGCCTGCACATTGCCCACTGTGCAAACCACAGAGAGCTCTGCAATGTGTTCCCCTGTTATTTGGTGAGACAGCTATTGCAGTAGAAAAGGGTGCCCCCAAAAGGATCAGAGTCACTGTGGCAATATGGCTACTTCATCTTTTCTTTTGAGTTCTGCTTCACCAAAGGATCTCAGAACATCCCTGACATTTTGTCTTCACAGATGTAGAATTCTCCAGAGAAATAGAACCAGCAAAAGAGAGAGAGAGAGATTATAGACAAATAGATAGATAGTAGATAGACAGATAGTTGGACAGAAAAACAGATAGATAGATGATATAGATAGGTAGGTAGATAGGTAGATAGATAGATAGATAGATAGATAGATAGATAGATAGATAGATAGATAGATAGATAGATAGATAGATAGATAGATGAGGTAGGTAGGTATGTAGGTGGGAAGATAGGTGGGTAGATAGATGAATGGATAAATGTTTCAAAGGGTTAACTCATGCTGTTGTAGAATATGGCAAATCTGAACTCTGTGGAGCAGGGCAGAGTTCTAGTGAGAGCTGTGATTGCAATCATGAGTTTGAGGTTTTCAGGACATGCCAAACAGACCAGGAAGTCTAATGTGTGGGCAGGACTAATAGCACTGGCATGGATGATGTTGAGATGGGTTGATGGACAGGAACACTCATGTGTAAGGGGGCTAATACGAAGGTGGGATGCTGTGCAGGAGAGCTGATGCACAGCAGGGCCTCCATGAGGAAGTCCTGAGACCCTGTTCTTTGTCCTTTGGGAAAAACCTCAGTCCTTGCTCTTAACCCTCTATCTGACTACATGAAATCCACCCACATTAAGAGGGGTAATTAGTTTTATTAAAGAGAGTTGTAGGCATAAATTTTTTGCAACCTACTTTTAATAAGGGTTCAACCTCTCCTCTAGCCCACCACCCAGCAGAGGTAGTGGAAGAGAAAAGTTATTAGGATGTGGGGGGAGTGGACCTGTTCAGCAATAGTTCTTGGGAATGAGCTTGATCTTCTGTGGCAGCAGTTCAGTCCTGTAGCAAACACCAAATATGATTTAGTAGCTGTAGACCAGTCCTCTAGGCAGGCAGACAACAGGCTCAAACCAGCAGCTACAGTATAGTCCTTTCAGCAGACACCAGGCAGCTGTAGTTCAATCCTGAAGAAACCACTAGGCTTGCCAACCAGCCTGAGATGAGGAGGCACAGAAGTGGCAAGCAGCCACAGGAACTGCATGATCTTGGGCAAGTTTCTCTCAATGTCAGAGTTATCACAAGTTGAGCTCAACAAAGCTATGTAAGGAGAACCAATACATGCGTGTCATTAGTGAAGAATAGTGAGGCAGAGCAAACCAAACCAAAGCTCAGTGCTCATCCTTCACTGTCTGTGGGGTTTTATTTATACTTCTTCATCAAGAATTTTTCACATGCCTGCTATATCCAAACATCCTTTCACCTGTGTTTACTTCAGGAAAACAGTCTTTCACATGGTGTTTTAGCAAGACATCCTTTCACCTGTGTGCCCCAGCAAAACATCATTTGGCATAACTAACTTTCCAAAGAACTAGAAGTTTCCACTTCAGAGACTGATTGAGACGCTAAGTTACATGCAGATAATACCTTCACTACAGCATCTCATCAGGTATTTGGACAGACAACAGGACACCACATCCTTGCCTAGTTGATACATAGTGTTTCCCATGACAGGGTTCTATGCCTGTTTACTTCATAGACCTATGTATCTGAATTACAAGTCACGACTCCTCATTTAGTGTTACCAGCTGGAGATGGGACTGGATGGCTAGTTTCTGTAAGTGTGGTTGAAGCCCATGTGTCTATCAATAAACTCTGGACTGTGGCAACCTCCTGTTAGGTTCTGAAGTGCCCTTACAGGTCCAGTGTTGGAACACTGGGTCCCTGGCTGAGGATTTTGTTTTTGGAGACTGTAGAACCCCTGAGGTAGGAAGTATGACAGTAGAGTTGAGTCAGTGGCGCTGGAGTTTGGGGACCATAGCTGAGCCTTGCTTCTTCTAGGCCCACTTCTAGCCTGACCTCTGCTTTGGGCTAAGCTCTGTGTTCCTGACCAAACATTCTGCTTCCTGATTTGTCAAGAGCTGAACCAACTTCCCCTGTAAATTCCCATCATCACTGACTGGGCCATGCCCACCCATTGTGCTATACCCCCTGAACCATGTGAACCCAAATAACCTTTGTTTACATTTCTTGTCAATCACTTGGTCCTAATAATGAAAGATGCATTATACTAATACCATCAATGACTTTTTTCATTGCACTTTTGAGGGTTTTTTTTTTGTCCCAAAATTTAGTGATACATATTATATATTTTAATATAGATTATTTTGTTTAAAGATGAAAAAAAAACCTTTAGAGGGGAGATTGGCTATGGCTTGGTTTGCAGTTTTTCCTCAGCTCCCAGGTGGGAAGGGCTTGGCCAGACATTTAATAATGGCTCTCAGGGAGAGGCCTACAGGCCTCCTGAGCCTTAGGCCTAAGTGGTTCCTCACCTCAGCTGGAAACTCTTGAGGGTGATGGTTTCCAGAGAAAGTAAGACCAGCATGTTAATTCTGAACTTGGAGTAGGGAGTGCCTGGTCTCTCAGGAGTCCCAGTGCCTGATGGGAGAGGGGAGCAGGAGCAGGAGCAGGAGCAGGAGCAGGAGCAGGAGCAGGAGCAGGAG
>NC_034591.1:73761977-73769242 GCF_900095145.1 Mus pahari
AGGAGCAGGAGCAGGAGCAGGAGCAGGAGCAGGAGCAGGAGGAGCAGGAGGAGCAGGGGCAGGGGCAGGAGCAGGGGCAGGAGCAGGGGTCACCGGAGCTGTAGTCATGTGTCTGCAGCACCCTGGCAGGTATCTGAGAATGGTGGAGACCAAGCCTGGGAGCTGCTCTGGGGATGAAGTGTAGCCACATGCATCCCAGTGTGTGGGCCCAGGTCAGCTCAGGGGAAGAAGGGGCCATGTAGAAGGATGTGCTGGGACAGGAGCAGAAGCAAAGGGAGCCAGGCTCTGTTCTCAGAGATTCTGGCTTCCCTGTCATCAGAGAACAGCTGGGCTGGTTAACAGAGGTTATGATCCTGGAACAGTGAGCCATGGGTCCCAGGGGATTCTTAGGATGGATGTGATTGGGCTGAGAGAAGGGAGAGTCATCTTGCTGCTTTGTGTCCCCGAAGGCCACCACAACCCCATTTTTAGAAACTGGTATGTTTAGTGGGGAAGTGAAATCCCACACTGCCCCATGACTTCCGAGTTTCTGAATATCTGGCTTCGTGAGTTATCTGAAGTTGGAATAGTTATGACTGGTGTATACAAAGCCTTGGCTCTTGCCGGGTATGACGCCAGTCCCTGTAGCCATGAAGCCATCTGTGTCTGTGGGTCCTACCTCCATGGACTCAACCGTCCTCAGGTCAGTAATATTCACAAAGGGAGCCCTAGCACCAGAAAAACAAAATGACGAAAACTGTATCTGCCCTGAATGTGCATGAACTTCTATTCTTGCTATTATCCCTCACAGGACAGTGTATCCGCTACTTACAGAACATGCAGTGTCCCTTTATCAGTAATCTGAAGATGATTTGAAGTATACAGCAGGATGTGCAGGGGTTATATGGAAATACTATGGCATTTTATGTGAGGCCCCTGATATCCCATGGAAGTTAGTATTCACAGGTCCTGGATTCAGTCGTCCCTAGCACTGGAGGGTGACTACACTGCGTCAATTTCTATATTCCTCATTCCACCCAGGGAAGAAGCAC
The DNA here is from genome assembly GCF_900095145.1 of Mus pahari. NCBI lineage: Eukaryota > Metazoa > Chordata > Mammalia > Rodentia > Muridae > Mus > Mus pahari. The sequence continues at coordinate 73,763,009 of NC_034591.1, forward strand.
AGAGAGAGTAGGCAATGGACCTAAGGTCACAGAGCCCATGTGCGGTGGCCCTAGGAGTTGAAGTCCAGAATTTGTGGGCCAGGAATCGGTGCTCTAAAACAGCATGCTTTGGTGCCATTAGAAGCAGTAACCTTGCTTCCCAGGGATTGTAGGGCGAGCATCAGCCCTGCCTGCCCAGCACTCCTGCTGACCTGATAAGGACATCCCCATCCCCCGCCCTGCTCTAACTGAACATTGTGAAGGGAGACTCAGAACCTCACCCAATGGCATAGCTTTGTCTTTCTTTTCACTGAGTCCACAGCAGCCTTGTAATGTGCAGGATGGTAATGGGGCAGGAGGAACCACACCTCACAATAGACTGAAAACCCCATCAGCATGCTTAGGAACCTCAAAGGATCTAACTTTTTTCTTTCCTTAAAAAAGACACAATGCTCTTGCCCCAAGCCTGGAGCCATTGATTCAGTGATAATAGGAGCTGTTGTGCTGAGAACAGCGGCCCCTTGTATGGTCGCAGAATGTTCTCTTCAGCAGGTATAAAGAATATTGACAAAAGAGATTCAAATAGTCCTGTGTCATTCCCCCCACCCACAACGGCTTCTGAGGAAAAAGAGGAAATTGGTTTTGAACACAGCATAAATGCCATCACACATGTCCCCAAATATTGATTCTGTGTGGTGATTTTTGTCACAGCACATAGTAGGTCTCAATAGAAGCTGATTGGAGCCAAATTGCCTATGTGAATTCTGTCTGCTTTTTAGCTCAACCTAAAGTGGGTGACATCAGTTCTCTGGGTCACAATCCTTCCCCCCCCCCCGCCCCAGGGTAGAGTGGAGCTGGTAATATTGTCAATCACAAAACAGTGATCATGTCCAAATAAACCTGTTACAAGTCAAAACGCAAAATCTGTATACCTGATTTAGCTTAGCAACATGTGTTGTGGTATAGCTAGTTTCTTCTGTGCCTGTGGAGCTGACCAGCAACTGCAGCTCTTGCTTCTGCCCAGTGTCCCAAGGCCCTGTCATACTGTCCAATAGCCAGGCTTTGAAAGAGCCTCCCTCAAAAGTCAAAGCAAGATGTCTAATTACATGTGTGATTCTCTTGTATCACCAAGAAGCCTGAGAATGAGCAGAGACATCCACAGTTGGGTAGGGGGCTTTATCTACTTTGTTGATTGGCATTAAGAATTTCATGTGGTCATTCAGGCTTGGTGGTCAGATTGATGCCTGGCCCAGGTCTAGCGTCTACGTCTGCTGCTGGTCTGGTAGGCTATCCGTGGGAAAGTGAGGGGAAATGCCCGGGGTCACTCTGGGGCGCTGCTCCTGAGGGTCTGAGCTAGAAAAGGCATTGGTCTTTCTTCGATGTTTACACAAGCAATGGGAACCTAGCGATACTTGGCAAAGTACCAGTGTGTGCATGTGAAAGTCTGAGGACAACTTCTGGGAGTCATTTCTCTCTTTCCAACACGAGGGTCCCAGGGATAGAACTCAGACTGTCAGCCTTGGCAGTGAGCACTTTTCCCCGAGGAGTCATCTTGCTGGCCTGTGAGTAACCATTGAAGGCCAGCCTAGGTGTGTCTGACTGCGCAGCTGCACTGCCGCTGTGGTCATTTCTGCAGATTCATTTCTTTTTGCAAGGCTGTGACACAGGCATTGGTCTGAAGGTCATGGACTCCTTAGCTGCTTCTGGGAAAAGGTACTTCCATCCCAAGTTAGCAGGCTTGGCTCAGAGGTGCCACAGTGTGTTGTAAGGGAGAGAAGGCAGCCACCTATATACTTATTAGGGTTCTGAGTGTGCCTGCCTAACCTAGGACCTCACATTCTTACCATGGCTCCTGACCTAGTCATTAGTGCCTGAGTCCATGGTCCTATGCATTTCCAGATCCTCAGAACAGCAACGACGACTCTGTGGGAATGAGAGCCTTTCTGCCCTCTTCCCAGAGTGGGAGAGTGGCTCCAAGGCTAGTTAGGTGTAGATCTAAAATGAGACCCAGCACTGCTGAATTTCCAGCCAGGAGTCTGATGACAGGGAAACAGTGCCCCCAGTAACCACCCTCTGCTGCTGCTGGGGCGGGGGGCGCACTGCTTCAAAATGTTTCAGAAAATCCTCCAATCCCAGCCCTGGTCCAGGACAGGGTCTAATGCCCACCCTGATCTGACGGCTGTGGATAGGAACGGGAGGGTGCTGACTTGCTGTTGGGGGGGAGTACAGGGGGGATAAATATTGCTTGTCCTTGTCAGCCTTGTGATAGACTTAAGGGTAAAGTAGAGGAGCTAGCTATCCAAAGAGGACGTCTGAAGACACTGTTGGCATGTGCACTTTGGTTACATCTCTGTAAAAATGTTCAGAAGTTGAAAGCAAGCCTGGGTCTAATGAATGGGAACTTATATTGTGTAGACCTCTGCATTGTTTCTTTTTTTTTTTCCTAGAAGTCCTTTGTGTGTGTGTGTGTGTGTATGTGTGTGTGTGTGTGTGTGTGAGAGAGAGAGAGAGAGAGAGAGAGAGAGAGAGAGAGAGAGAGAGAGAGAGAGAGAGTTACTTAACAATAGAGACTAATAAAGGATCAGGGTCATAGCTCAGCGGTAAGGCCTGCTATCTATGAGGCTCTGAGTTTAATCCCCAGCCCTATAAAAACAAACACACAAACAAAGAAAGAAAACCTAAAACCGGTCCTTCACTTTGGATGAGTGTTGGATGCTCAGCTGCGAGGTCCCCTCTGGTGAGGTTTGGATATCATCGGCATCCCAGGATGCTCCCTGGTCCTAAGAACCGGGGACTAGCAGCATGTACACGCTCTGGCCCGCTTCAGAGTCTCTAGTCAGGAGCTCTAGGATGGAGTGACACTGTGAACGTCCTTACTCATCCGATGAGTGCAAGGTTGGGAACTCTAGCCCTAGACCAAGTTCTGTAAGTCCTGTTTCCTCTTCCAGCATTGGTGTCCTGGCCCAGGGCTGGTCATTGCTGGTCAGTCCAGCGAGCATCTAGCAGCCCAGACAGCCCTCCACCTGCCCCCATTCTTTGCCCTCTGCGTCCTCCCTCCCTCTCCAGACAGCTGAGCTTTCAGCAGGGAGACCCCCCCTTTCATCCTTTAGAAGACCACTTCCCCTTCTTTCTTTCTCTGTGGTAAGAAATCCGTAAAAGCTTCTAAACTTTAGAGTCTAAAGGTTTGTCCCTATATTCGCTGCTCATCCATTCATTTTTCCATTATCAGTTGAACTCAGAAGGTAAAGAGAATGTGCAGATAAAGGGGGACAGGTCTGTGGAGGTGGGCCACCAGCACCTTCCACATCTCACCCCTGGCTTGGCCTCTTAGCTAGACTCCAGAATAAGTCACGTCTCTGCTACTTTCTCTACAGTGGGCAAAGCTCTTTTAAGCCTTCTAAGCCATAACAACTTTGACTTGCAAAGAAGGGCTGGTGCTGAGGCAGAGGCCCTGTGTGAGCTTAAGCTGTAAGTGGTTACTGGGTGAATACGATGGGTGGGTGTGCTGAAGACATAGAATGCACAGCGTGCATAAGATGGATATGAAGTCTTTCTGTGTGGCAGGGAGGGGGTGTGTGTGTGTGTGTGTGTGTGTGTGTGTGTGTGTGTGGTGTGTGTGTGTAATAACAGACACTCCCCAAGCCTTCTATCTCTCATGCACCATATCCTGGTTGCCTAACCTCTCAGGCACAACAAACAGGAAATTCCAGCAAATAAAACTTGGAGAGGCCAGTCAGGCCAGAGCGCTCTCTGAAGTCACCTGGTCTCTTCAGGCCAGAAGCTCCTGGTGCAGCTCCCTAGCTGCTGGGCACCCATCTTGTGCTTGGCTGGCGTCTCCTCTTCAGGCAATCATCTTCCACAGGCCTTAGGAAGGAGGACCCCTCTTCTGCACGGTCTCCTCTGAGGACTGGCGCCCTTACAGACCGGCCCGCTCCTACGCTGTTCCCATGTTCTCTCAGCCAGGAATCATCTGTCCCCGCCAACTTAGAAGCCCACAATACTTTTTGTAAAATTATTTTTAACAACACAAGAAATAACAGACATACATTGTTATTACTAAGAAGTCAAAATAAAAGAAGCAAATGATTCCATTGGTCCAAATGCCTGCTGGCATACTAGAGAACACTTCCCCTGCCCAAGGAATATACTCACTCTAGCACTCTTATGAGTTTTATTTTTATTTATTTATTTATTTATTTATTTATTTATTTATTTTGGTTTTTCCGAGACAGGGTTTCTCTGTATAGCCCTGGCTGTCCTGGAACTCACTCTGTAGACCAGGCTGGCCTCGAACTCAGAAATCTGCCTGCCTCTGCCTCCCGAGTGCCGGGATTAAAGGCGTGCCCCACCACGCCCGACTCGAGAGTTTTATTTTAACCACTATAACATTTGCATTTTCACCTTAAGTTTTGTATTTTCATGTTTGTGGAGCTGTTTACATAAAGAACACACTGTGAAAATGCACTTTGACTTAGCAGCCCACCTTAGAGACTCCTCTGTCTTGTTACGTGTGTCGTCTGTGTATGCATCCATCTCCTGGACTTAGGACAGCATAAGATGCTGGTCACTCTAGCAGCCGTCCTGGACAGCAAGGCAGAAAGGTACTGCCTATGATTTATTTATTAAGACAGACTCTCCCTATTTAATCCAGGCTGATCTCGAACTTGGGATCTCCTAGCTCAGCCTCCAGGGAAATGGAATTAAGGCCCGTGCCACCGAGTCAGGCTTGATTGCTCCCCTTGAGAGGTCCGTTGAGAATATCCTCTGCTTCGCTGCTATAGGGATACCACGGAGAATGTTTTTGTACACATCTTTCTGTATATGTACCATGTCTAGATATTTCCTTAGGGCATGAACTTGAAAGTAGAATTGCAGCATTGGAGGATACACACATTTTATATTTCCATAGATACTGTTACTCTTCCTTTCAAAGTGCTCGCTCTCTGGCTTCTGAGACTCTATACCCCACCCTTGTCTAGGGTCGTTGTTATTCATCTTCACTTTCCAGTCTGGGAAGCAGGAAGGTGAATCTGATTCTTGTTCTGATTTGCATTTCCCTGATTATTCGGGAGATGGAGCATATTTTCAGGGTTATTAGCTGTTGTTAGGTGACTGTTCATTGCACACGCTTGGTAAAGGTACGGACAAGAAGAGACGAGTAGCGTGTCTCTGTGCAGATTGTTCCACGAAGTTCCAGCACTAAGCTAGTTTGTGGGTACTGATGGGGTGCAGTTTAGGGGGGTCAGCTATAATGTATGCAATGATACAGAGTTCCCAGAAAGAGAGACTAGGATGGGCCTTGCACCCCGGGCATTTCCTTCACTATCCTAGAACCCAGTGCTTGTGCATAGAGAGGATTGCCTCTCTCTTTGGATTCAGTTTGTTTCACTTATTTACTGCTGCCTAACAAGGTATCCAAGACATAACTTCAAACACAGCAACAGCTGCCTATTCATCAGTGTGTCTGCAGTCTGGGGAGGGATGTGGGCACAGTTTAACTGCCAATGGATGACTCTAGGAGTTGTCTTTCATGGCTGAGACATTCAAGAAAGAGTATTATTTCGCATGTTTGGAGCATGGACTGGGATGGCTGGGCCAGTTGAGGCCTGGGTGGGAACCTCTCTAGTGCCTTCTCCACATAACTCACCTCAGGCTTCCTCAGAGCATGGAAGTCTCAGGAAAGTGACCCTTCCTTCATACGTAGCAGCTAGAGCCCTTAAGCCACCAAGTAGAAGTGTATTAGGTCTTCCTAATGTTCAAGCTTGGCAGTCACAGAAATCTTGCCAACTTCACTGGTTGAGTCAGTCTCAGGACCAGTAGAGGGGAAATGGATTCCATTTCTTGGGGAAAATGGTTGGGAGGCACTTTTGCAAAAAGCCCATGAGGGCTGGAGCCACAGTCTACATACAGTGGAAATCCCTCCACAACAATGGAGCAAAAGGAGAAAAGTGTATTATAGGTACATGGGTGTCTTAGAGAACCATAGGTCAGGAAATGCAGCCATGGAAAGGTCTGGAATAGGAAGATTCATCAGTAACCCAGTTTGCATCTCACTGGGGGCCTCTCATCTTCCTTCTCCTCTCCCTGCTTGACAACAAAAGCACTTGGGAGTGCAAAACCTTGAACTCCATTCTGGGAAGTGATGGGGGGGGCAGAGATAGAGACAGAGACAAAGACAGAGAGACAGAATGTGTGTGTGTGTGTGTGTGTGAGAGAGAGAGAGAGAGAGAGAGAGAGAGAGAGAGAGAGAGAGAG
>NC_034591.1:73769383-73797358 GCF_900095145.1 Mus pahari
AGAGGAGAGGAGAGGAGAGGAGAGGAGAGGAGAGGAGCGATCTGGTTCCCAGAATACCCCAAAGACCCAGAATGCTCCCCATAAACCCCACCTGTCTTAGCAGTTCCTCTGCCTCCTGGTGGCATGGTTTGCTGGTTTGCTTTTCCAAGAATTCAGTGAGCTTGTCCCAGAGAAACACCTTAATTCTCAAATTCTTAACCATCACAAGTTTTTCTGAATCTAAATTCAAACCCCAAATGTGCTCAGGCTTGGATCCGTTGTTTCCGTAGTGAAGAAAAGGAGGCTCAGAGCTGTTGACGGTGATGTCAAAAGCCCTGCACAGCCAAGGAAGAGAGCCCTGTCTTGAGCTGTGCATATCAGACTCCAGAGCCAACTTTCTCTCTAGGCTTCCCCAGAGCAGTGACAGGCTCTGCCTTTCTGCCCCAGCTGCTGTCCAGTGCTGACCTGCAGATGCCCAGTCCTGACGAAAAGCTTCTTCTACCCGCTGCTGGGAGAAGCAGTACCATCTCACCTGCAGAGCTGTGGTGTGTCTGGGAAGACAAGTCAACTACAGTCAAGGGCTTCCATGATGCCTGTTGACTTTGTATCTTGTGGCTGAGCTCTAGTTGCAGAATATGGTGGGAAACTGGAGGGTCTGAGGTCTGAGATGGAGCCAGGCAGGCAGGGGTACTTGCTTCTGTGCCCCTAAGGTATGGAATACATGCCTTGCTGTGGCTCTAATGAGTCCAGTTACACTTGGCAGGGCTGGGCTGCATGACTGAGATGGCTATACTCTGGACTGCCCTCCCATGGGACCCCTGTACCGGTCTCAGACTTTGAGTGATATCAGCTACAGCCGTGAATGTCCTCGTCACTCAGTTATACCTAAGAACATCCTCACTCCATAGGGCTTATGTTTCCATGATACCATTTTGGAGGGCAGGCCTGTGAACAGGTTCTACCTTTGGTTGGATGCCATTCTCCTCCCAACTGTCATTGTTGGAATTTTGGAGCCAGGCAGCATGGTCTGGCAGATCACATGATGCACCATTTATTCATCGGTGATTCTTTGTGGAAGGCCTGCTCTGCTCAGCTGCTGTCATAGTACACAGACCAGAAGCTATAAAGCTCACTGCTGTCCTTGTCCTAGGCTTTGCTGTGGGAGGCAGGCAATAAGCAAGATGAGTAAGTCAAGCACACAGTGAGTCATCAAAGGCAGGTGCTGTTGGGTGAAAGGATGCAAGGAAGCAAGATTAGAGTATGAGGATGTTGTGTTAAAATATCCTGACAAAAAGCAACTTCGGAGAGAAAGGGTTTATTTTATTTTATAATTTCATGCCATCATTATGGGGAAGTCAGTATCAGGAGCTTGAAGCATCTAATCATATCACTTCTATAGTCAAGAGCAGCTTGAAATGAGCTCATACATGTTCACTTGTCTGCTTGTTTGTGCTCAGATCAGTTTTCTATTCTAATATAGTTCCGGACCCCTTTCCTAGAGAATGGTGCTGCCCATAGTGGACTGGGTCTTCCCACATCAATTAACTTAATCAAGACTATACCCTACAGACATGCCCTCATGTAACTTCAATGTAGACCTTATTAAGGACTATTTTCTCAGGTGACTACAGATTGCATCCGTTTAGCCATTAAAGCTAACTATTACATGTAGGATATTTCAATTTCAGAGGGGAAGAAGGCTTTTCCTTGAAGGAGACATTTGAGCAAAGATTTACAAATCTTTGTGATAAAGTAAAATGAGGTGTGAAAATGAGATTCTTTGGAGAGAAGCCTGCCAGAGAGTAGGTTCCAAGGACCTGGATCAAAGCTATGTATAGTATGGTAAGGAAAATAGAGGGAGAGGGAGAGGGAGAAGAGGAGGAGGAGGATGAGGAGAGGGAGAGGAGAAGGCAGAAGATGGGACAATAAAGAAATGAGGCCTTAAGGGTCACTGTAAGAGCACTTGCTTTTATACTGAGGTGTGGCAACTTAAGAGGAGGAAGTTATTATTGTTATATTACTATTATTAACAAAGGAAACAACCATGTGTAGGATGCAACCATGAAATGAAGTTATTGCCGGGCATGGTGGCGCACGCCTTTAATTCCAGCACTCAGGAGGCAGAGGCAGGGGATTTCTGAGTTTGAGGCCAGCCTGGTCTACAGAGTGAGTTCCAGGACAGCCAGGACTATACAGAGAAACCCTGACTCGAAAAAAAACAAAACAAAAAAAAAAACAAAAAAAAAAGAAAAGAAATGAAGTTATTACTAGTAACTTTAATTCTTTCTGATAACTAAGCACTGTGTTAAGCACTTGTAATCCTATAGTTACCTCTTGAGCTGGTACATTATTCTCATGAGGAAATTCAGACTCAGGGTGGTTTAGTAACTTTTACAATGTCACACAGCTATAAAGTAATTGCAGTGATTTGAATGACAAATGTCCTGCATAGACTCGGGTATTTGAATACTTGGTCCTCAGTTGATAGTTCCATGAGCTTACAAAGCTTTCAGGGGACAGAGATTTACTATAGGAAGTGCGTCACTGCGGGGTGTGTGCTAAGGATTCATAGCCTCACCCCACTTCTTCTTCTCTCTCTGTGATCTCTCTGAACTCCTGACTGAAGGCTGCCTTCATCCTCCTGCCACTATGCGTTCTTCCCTGCCTTGCTGGACTCTGTTTCTCTGGAGCAGTAAGTCAAAATAAATCCTTTCTTCACAAAGTTTCCTTTGGCCATGGTATTTCATCACAGCAACAGAAAAGTGATGACTAGTGATAGAATAGGAATTTGAATAGGAGTTCAGGCAGACTGAATCCTAAGGTTTTCCTTTAGACCACCTCTTATACCATCTTGAATTAATGAATAAATATTCTTAATCTTCTCCTTCAGTCAAAAATATGCCAGTGTACTGCATGGCCTAGCTCCATGCAGAAGATGAGTGCTGCATATCTACCCATCTATCCATACTACCCATTCATCCACCTATCCTTCCACTTTTTGGCTAACTATTCAACCACTCATCCATCCATCTTCCTTTTACCCTTCTACTAATCTTTCATATACTCACCCATCCAACTACTCATACATCTCTCTATTCATGTACCTAAATATCCCCATCCATCTACCCACTTACCCTTCCATCCATGTATCAACATCCCCTATGCACCTCCCTACGCACCCACCTACCAAGACACCCACTCTTCATTCCCTCCTTCGTATCTCTCAACAACCCCATTCATAGGCCTGTATACTCAACTGATTCTGGCACTACTTTCCATTTCTTTCACATGGCACCAGAAGCCAGAGAGCAGCCTCTGATTCCAGAGCTTTGCTATGTCTAGTTCTGCTATGTCTGGGCCTCAGCGTCTGTGCTGTCTCTTAGCTTGGTAGCTGGCAGTCCTGTCTGAAGTTCCTGGCTGCGGGGCACGCTCATGGGGCCGGTGAGCTGCATTGCCTTGCTGCTTATAGGTGGGATCTGGGGAAAGGTTCCAGGCTCCTGGAAGCTTAGAAGGGAGGTAGCCATTGGTAGTGCTGAATTGTTACTCTGTTCTGAGCTCCCAGTGGGTGATCACACTTCTTGCCACCTGCCAGAGTTCTGCCCTATGAAAAGACACACACATGAAACCTTTATATTTTGATATGCCTTGACCAGCTCAATGACTGGGCACTCGCAAAGCTCCCTGAGGCTAGCACACATCCCCCTCTGGTATTCCTGAGTTAACATTTTCTGAATCTCTCTCTCTACTTTTGCTGCCCTGTTTCCTTCTGGCCATCCCTCCTATGAGGCCGAGTTCCCTTTGCACCTACACTGCTGGGTGATTTCTCTCCTGCAGCTCTTGAATCTGATCTCTCTGCATCCACATCGCGGTGACTCTGTTCCTTCTCTCCTCTGCAGTTCTTCCCAGGAATCCTAAAAGTCCGGCCTCTTTTACCCTGCCCAGTCATTGGCCATTGGCTTTTTAGTGATTAATCAAAAACCAATTGGGGACATGAACCCTCAGCATCTGGACATGCAGAGTCCCGTGTGGTTTTGGGAGCCGAATTAAGACAAAGCATTCGAACCAATCCCCAACAGCCATTCGTGTTCAATGAAGAGCTCTTGCTCTGCCCTTTGTGTAAGGAACCATACTCCTCTTTCTTGCCACCTTGTTTGTGTGACCCTGGATGGGGACTGAGGCCAGCACATAAAAACCAGTCCCGGTGAGGAGTTACCTCAACATCCACTACTTTTCCTCTCCCGGAGGAAGCTGAGTCTAGCTCCAGGCCTATGTGAGAGCTGCTCACCTATGCCTGAAAGGGGCATAATTTATCCCTGTGCGCTCAACACAGCCCAGGAAAGTCCAAGGAAGCTGGCGCTGGGGCAGGAGGTGTCTGTCATGTCCCTTTGCGTTCTACTCAGTCTTGACACTGTCCTCTGTCCTTCCCTGCTGCTCTGTGTGAGAGTTTGTGTCCTGGGTGGTAGTCTGAGGAAGACTTCAGACAAAAGGAGAAGAGCAAGAGGATACCAAGGAGACTCAAGAGCCTGGCACCAAGGGTTACCCAGGCTCCAAGGGTTTCCTTGGAATGTCCAAGGCGCTTCCATTCTTGTTTGTTTTACTGCAGTGCTGGGGGTTGAACCTAGGGTATTACAACATGCAAGGCAAGTGCTCCACTGCTGAATGACATTCCAATCTCTTTTCTACATTTTGAATTTTGTTACATATGCACACGCAGCCTATTTGAATTTAATATCATTTAAAAATAATTTCAAATTGTGGAAAAGGTGGCTCTCACTCAAGTTAATAAATCATTAGCATTTTGCCATAGTTAACGTATCAATCATTCTCTCTGTGTATCTTACACTCATATACATCTTTATGCCGTATATTTTTATACCTTGGATACTTCAGGGTTTAAAATAGTTTCTAACAGCTGTTGCTATGTAGCTCAAGTTGTCCTTGAACTCTTTTATGCTCCTGCCTCTGCCTGCGGAGGGCTGGGATTGCAAGGCCTGTGCAAACAGGCTTGGCAAGGCTGTTTGTGGCAGTGAGTGAAGCCAGTAACTACAACTGCAACACCAACATTTTCATGGGCTCATCTGTGTGTCCTGAATTCATCAGTTGTCCCGAGAGTGGCCTTTCTGTTAGCTCGTCTCCTGTCTGTGGTCAGACATTTAGTTGCCATGTTGTTTTAACGAGGGCTGTTGTCACTTGGCATTCTCTACTCGGCCATGACCAATGCTTTCACTCAGCTGCAAGTGTTATTCTGGAGAAACTCCCACCATTTGGAGCTGAACTGTGCAAGAATATTATATTATATTCCTTGTGACTGAACTGAGCAAGAATATTATAAGGCTGAGCAGGGTGGTGGTGGCGCACGCTTTTAATCCCAGCACTTGGGAGGCAGGGGCAGGCAGATCTCTGAGTTTAAAGCCAGCCTAGTCTACAAAGCAAGTTCTAAGAGGGCCAAGGCTACACAGAGAAACTCTGTCTCAAACACCTCTGTCCTAGAAGAAAGACTATTATAATGCCAGTGTACTCTTGAGGTCAAGGACTTTAGGAAATTGCGGAGGACTTGGGTTTGTTGGGTTTGTTGGCCAGTATTGGACCTACTGCATACTCACATCCTCATTCATCTATCTAGGATGTGCTTTCGGCTGGAGGTGTATTCAGTGGCCAAACACTTGCCTAGCATGGAAGATCCCCTACATTCAATCCGAATCCTGCAAAAAAAGAAAAGTATTTTGTTGGACATTGGCTATGAATCACACAGTGTTGGTAATTCCTGGAACCAGTCCATGAGATATGAGGAAATCAGACACCCCACTCCTCTTTCCCTGGACCCTCAGAGGATGGCATTATTTGTCAGTGGGATCTTTGTAATGTGAGGCATAGATATTCTTTCATTATTAGGGTGCATCATGTAAGAATATAAGACAGAGACACAGCAGGGTTGGGGCATGTAGAGAGGGCAGGGAAGGTCATGTAGAGGTGGGGAGGTGACTGAAATAAAGACCACGCAAGCTGGTAGGAGGTGGGCGTGTGCCTTCTTAAAAATAGGCTGAAAGTGATTATTGCCAGCTGAAATCACTTAAATGTCGATCTTCAGAAATGGTCACTTGCCTGGCTTTCCCATGTGCATAAACCCCATGATTCTACAGGGGGGGGTTAGCTTCATATACTAATGCCGAAATAGCCTTCATTACCAGAACCTGAGAAGCGTGGCTGCCACAAACCCCAATGACAGACTCTGACAGGAACCTTACCCTCCACCGGCTTCTACAGTCCCTACCGTGTCTCAGAAAGTTCTCTGGGATTCATGATCCAAGAACAGATAACAATCCTTTCTGTTCTTCTTTCCCCAAAAGGTGTCCTGCCCCTTTTCTAGCCCACCTCAGTGATGTGTATCCGACATCACATTTTAAAGTCCACTTATAGGGTGAGGAGCCCCATGTGTGTCTCAGATTTGTTAAACTACCCTGCTATTTCACAGTTGCTAAGCCTTTATACTGATTTGGAGCCTAGATTCAGCCAAAGAGCCTACGTAAGCGGTAATGCGACAAGAGTCAGGAGCCAAGGCCCTGCAGATACCTTGACTCCGTAGCCTGCCCAGTTAACACCTCACCGTGTTGAGCGATCCCGCTTGGTTTGTTCCTGGAGCCTCAAGATGCTACACACAGAAGCTCAGCTCCTCACGATGATGGGAACAGGGCCCTTCCGCATCGCCTCTGTAGCCTTCATCGAATCTCTGAATTCCTCCAGTGTTTCTTTACCTTCCAAGCAGTTACGGTAACCGGTATCTTTCCTAACTCCAGGGACTTAACAGATAAAACGGAGTGGTTGGTACTTAGAGTGGCATTTCATGATTGACAGCCTACTCTTGTCGGCTAAGGAGACTCTGATAATCTTTCCCCAGACGGGAAGGTTTATTCCATCTGATCAAGGCCCCTGATCCCTGAGGGGAGTACAGCATGGGAGTCTAGAAAATTCTATCTCTGCAAGCACATGAGAAGGGGATAAACATAGACATTTGCCTCTGTAGCATCCAGTCTCAGTAGGCCTAAACCACTGGGGCTCTCAGTGGTCCTGTTTGCCTGGACACTCGTCACTATAAATCTAGGGTAAAAGGGTAAAAGATGGTTTGGGCTACTGGGTTGGGAGGTCGCAGAAACCCTGGAGCCATTGTGTTGGCTGTGTCCTTGCCCTGGGACCACACATACACACACACACACACACACACTTTTGACTCCATATTTTTATACCTCTGCCAGGACACTATGGGGCACAAGGTGTGACCTGTGGCTTCACAGCAGGTTAATCTGTCCCTACTAGCCAAACAAGCAGGCAGGTGAGACCAGGATGCTGCACCCATGATCTTTGAGGCCCCAGTTTGTCTCCTGGCTCCTTTCACACATAAGGTAGTGATGGTGGTGCCCTGTTCATGTGCGGGCCGGAGGAGAAGGGACACACCATCCAAGGCCTCTCATAGGCCTTACCAAAAGGATCATCCCAAAAGCCTTCCTAAGAAAAATATTACCAAAGGACAATAAATGCGAGTCTTTGATTACTGTTTCCCTGCTGCCCGGATGCAGGGCTCAGCTGGAATCTGTGGATATTTTTAGGTTGTATAATGCAGCTCTACCTTGAATTTGCATAGCCAATTTTTTCCCCTATTGAAGCCCTGTCATTTCAACCCTCTGAATGCCAGTACATTTTGCTGCAGTGAAAATCTGCCAAAATCATCTTCCAGTTTTGCAAATGGTAAACTGAGGCTCTGAGAGGTAAATCGGCAGGTCAGGAAAGCTGGAAGGACAGAGGAGTCCCGGTAAGGCACCACTCTCCCTGCAGCTCGACTCAGCTGCGGGCGATGGTTGGGGCCTAACTCTTGGCTAATCTCTTCTGCCTCCACTGCATGGGTGAGCTGAAGAGACTCTGAGAGGAGCAGGGAGCAGAGCCAGGAGCCTGCCCCAGTGCACGGAGGGCGTCCAGGGCAGGGATAGGCTGTATTAGCATGACCACAGCATTCATTTTTCTGTCAGCTCCCCGGCCTGTAACTTGAGTCATGTAAACTGTTAGATTTGGTTTTAATTTATTTGCTGATGAATATCCCTCTCCAGAGGCCGGGAGGTGGGACAGCAAGTCTCTTTTTAATTATTTGGGGGTATTATTTCTAAAGCCCTTTAAGCCAGGCTGGGACCAGAGGAAGCTTCTACCCCTCTAGCGAGTGCCCAGGTTCCTCTACCATCATGTGCCCGATAAATCACCCAAGGGCCGGGCTGAGCCCAGTGGCTCTGTCCCAATCCTCCCCTCCTCTTTTGCACCTGCTTCTCTTGCCTCAGATAAAAGAACTGATGGGCCCCTCTGCCTGCAGGCCTGGGTTGGATGGGAGTAGGGGATGAAAGACCTGATGGTCAGTTGCCCACCAAGGAGCAGTACCCCTGGGGACACAGCTTTCTAGTCACCTGCATCAACTTGATGTCATGACCATGTCATCCCTCAGCTGAAGTGTCTTCAGTGGTGCCTAACTTTCCCAGAGTAAGATGATGGGCCTTGCAGCAATACACAGAGCTGAGCATGAACACATCCTACGTCCCCCAATCCCCGCCCCCTTCATTCTCCTCCCAGGCATTAATCTGCCAGATGCTATTTCAGTGACCTCAGGGCTCTGGCACTGGCCATTGGCCATTCTCCCAAAGGTACTTCACTGGACACTTATTGTGCTTCTTTTTCCCTCTCCTTCTTCAAAGGTCACTTCATAGAGACATGCTCCAGCCATACTGGGCACTCCTCACACCTGTTTCCCTCTAGTCCTGTTCATTGCTTTATGGAAGGATAGCTGCTTTGCTGAGAGAGTCTGCTTCCTTCCTGTTCCAGGTCTAGACAGTCCTCGGCCACCAGTTGACTAACACCGGGTTGTAGAAGCCTTGAGATATGTCCTTTGCTGTGATGGGGTTCTTGTGACATGGAGTAAATTGGTATTCTAATTATGATTAATAAGATCATGCTTTGACAGCACCAACAACATCTTGAACTTCTAACAAAAGCTCTAACCAAGCCAAATGGGTGGTTAACAGTCACCCTGACAGCTGGCTGACAGCCACATGGACAACTGTGCATCCATATGTAAATGACACTGTCAGTACCTGGGCCTTTCTCCTGAAATGGACATCCAAGAGCTCAGATAATACTTTCTATGACTATAAATACAAACATCATCAGACTGAGTTTCTGACCCAGGACCCTGCCCCAGTGAACTTCTCCATCTCTATCCTTGGCACTATGGTGGCACTCCTACCCATAGGAATCACCTTGAAGGGTGGTCTCTTGAGCCACTGTGGGAAGCGGGTGCGGCGTGGTAGCCAAGATGGCACCCTGGCTCATTGCCAAGCCCTGTGATCCCTGCTTGTTTACCAAGAACCTGATCATGCACACCTGAATGATCATGCGCACCTGAATGATCATGCGCTGTCCGCCTGACACATAGCATCATACAGCATGATATTGAGTCACTGCCTATCAATGCACACCCTGTCTGCGTGTATGACTCGTGTACTGAGCATGCTGAATGCTGATTGGATGATGAAGAGTGGTGAGAGACTAGTGCAGAGGGTGGAGGGAGATAAATTGGGTGATCCCCCAGAATAAAGCGAGAGAATAAGGGAAGCTGCAGAAGCAGAATAAAGCGGAAGTGGAAGCTGCTCGAATTCTGCCTTGGTGTATGTGTTGTCTTTTCCCCACCTTTGCTGTCCGGAGGCTGGGCACGCAGCATCTGGTGGCCCATACGGGGAACTCTGGAAATAGCATCTGGTGGCCCGTAAGGGGAATCTTTTCTCCAGGAGCAGCTGGTACGAGAAAAAGGAGCTACAGGTGAGTTCTGTGGTAAGTAAGAGTGATCTAGTGCTAGGAATAGGCTCCTGGTATAGGGACAGAGTTAGGCTCCCAGTAGAGGGACGAAGTTAGGTTCCTGGCATAGGGATGAAGTTAAGCTCCCGGGGTTTCGGGACAGAGTTAGGTTCCCGGCACAGGGATGAAGTTTAAAGTGAAGAGAGAAAGAGGAGATTGCTTCAAAAATGAAAGTAAGAGTGGTGTTGGTGCAGCTGCTAGCAATTTGGAATTTAATTAAATCTTGCCTGGCGGATAAAAGTAGAAAGCATGCTGCCAAGTTAGAAAAGTTTTCCTGNGGCCAGGCTGGGCATTTTAAAAGAGATTGTCCCAATAACCCTCGGCCAACTACTGTAGCTCCCGTGAGACGTCCAAAATTATGTCCACGGTGTCGTAAAGGCTCATGCAGCAGAAGCAGAAAAAGGCAAACGAGAAGCCAGCAAAAAAGAAAAGAGGCTAAAGAACAAGAGAGTGAGGAGGGAAGTTCAGATGAATCATCTGACAGTGAGATGAAGTGACTAGCATGATATCTAAGTTGAGTTTCGGGCAAGGAAGGCCGCCTGAATCCTCGGCAACTCCCTTGCCCTCACCTCCTCCCTATAACGGGGAAAGAGGGAGTGAAGGAAAGTGCAGCCACCATGCTTCAGTATGGCGAAATCTGCCTTGTGAAATTGGTGCCTTCCCAGTGTTTCAAGATCAGCAAGGGCAACGATATCCACCTGTTCCCTTCCCAATCTGCATAAGCTGTGGAATTACAGTCAGTAGATGCTAGTGTTTATCCCAGATTTACTCTCAGCTAAAAACTGGAATCTTATTAGTAAAGCAGAGAGTGGATTTGCTACAAAAGCAGATAGATATTCTGGATCAATTAGTCTTTGTGTCATGTGTAACCCATAGGTCAGGAATTTGTGTAACCTCTGTGCAGTATCAGAATTTTTCTCGTGCAGCTAAGTTGTCCCGTGTATTTGGATGAAAGAATTACGGGCATCCATTGTTGCAGTGAATAACGCCCATGTGGAGATTGCTGCCGCTCAGCAGTGGTTGGAGATGATCCAGGGGAGCTTCAGCTTCCTCAAGGATTGGGGAGGGATGGCCTTCTGGGGATTTTTGCTGTGTGTTGTATTGTTGGTATGCTGTGGTGGATGATACACATGCGCAGATGGGTGCAGGCCAATAAACGGTTGTTGATTCAAGCTATGGTGGCTATAGAGTCAGGTAACTCACCCCATGTTTGGCTCCTAATAGTGGCTGAGGGCCATAAACTGTGAAGTCACCAATGACAGGAATATTGAGGTGCTGTGAGCCAGATTGCACACCCCTTTTTTGGCTGCAAGGTGATTCAATGACAGGATTATTGTGGGACACCCCCCCCCCCGCATAGCCTAAGACAGAGCCCTCGCCCACCTAGGACCTTAAAAAGGCCTAGTTACTGGGTGCTGAAAGTGAATGCAAGCCTTATGGCCTAAAACAGGTGCTTCACCGACCCTCTTTTTACAACTCCCCCATCAACCTTTTAATAAAGACAGATGTGATCCCAGAGCCATTTTGATTAAACAGAAAGGGGGAGATGTGGGAAGCAGGTGCAGCCATGCAGCAGCCAAGATGACACCCTGGCTCATTGCCAAGTCCTGTGATCCCTGCTTGTTTACCAAGCATCTGAATGATCACACTCACCTGAATGATCATGTACTGCCCGCCTGACACATAGCGTCATACAGCATGATATTGAGTCACTGGCCTATCAACACCCACCCTGTCTGTGTGCATGGCTCGTGTACAGAGTGTGCTGAATGCTGATTGGATGATAAAGAGTGGTGAGAGATGACTGCAGAGGGTAGAGGGGGATAAATTGGGCGATCCCCCAGAATAAAGCGGAGAATAAAGGAGAATAAAAAGAAGCTGGGAGAGAATAAAGAAAGCTGAAGCTGAAGCGCTGTAGAAGCTGAGGAAGCTGCTTGAAACCTACCTTGGCGTACGTGTCGTCTTTGCCCCACCTCTGCTGGTCAGAGGCTGGGGCGCATGGCAAGCCACTTTGGCAGTTTCTTTTGTGGCCACAAGCTATTATTTTCCTTGCTAGTGTTCTGTTCTCAGGTGACTTTCTGCCACCTGGTTTGTCTGGTATTTTCATCTATTCCTCCTGTTATTTTTTTTTTTTTTTGCTTCTTCCAGTTTTGTGTGCAGTGTAATAAGCCAGTTCACTTAGAAACAGTCTGCCTGGCCTGGCTCTCATCCAATTAAGGGGCAAGAGGAGCTGCCTCTCTTGGAGAAAATCATTCTTAAGGTGCTACTGTTACTAGATTGGGGAGCAGACCACCGTAGTTGGTATAGTGTGACAGAAGATTTCAAGGCAGAGTATGTATATAGAATGCCCAGAGCTCCTGCTACCAGGCTGAATAAAGATGGTTCCTCCCACTCCCTTGCCTGCTCTAGGGCAAATCCTCAAAACCTCATCTCTGTTCTGCTTCTAGGAACTGACAAACCCACAGGACTTGCAACTGCAACAGCAGCTTGTCCCACACCCCCCAACCTACCCTTTGTCGTCGTCATATTGTGTCCTACTTAAGACCCGCCAAGTATTCCTGTGATTTTGTTTCTTCTAACAGAGATGTTTTACCTGGTTTGTCCCTGGTGTTCAATGCCTGCAAACAATAGGTCTTCTATAGATAACGTGCTTTGTGACACACCACTTACTGTTTATTCAGTAAGTATTGCTGTACCATGAGGTTTGTGGGAGGCTCGAGCTGGGCTCCAGTATGGGCAGGAAAGAGACAGGAAAGAAGGCTGGTGGGGACCAGCATTGGAAGAGGAAACTGGAGAACTCTGGGCTGAAGCGGCTAAGAGACAGGGGCCTAGGGTGGGTGGTACGCTGAACGTTCCTGAAGCTGTGGTCCCATCACCCTGGGGGTATAGTCATGAGTAGATGGATCCTGTGCTCTATGCCCCAGACAGAGAGGCCAGCAAGGTGGATCCCAGGGAATGCATAATCTTCATCAACAGAAGGACAGACTGACAGGGACCCAGGCTCTGTCTCATGGGTATCAGCATAGAACCTCAAGTCTGCATCTTTGTGGTGAACAGGGGAGAGCTCCCCTGGGGATGGGGTGTATATAGGAAAGACTTCTTCCAGGAAGTGTGTGTTCTTGCACAGAGCCAGCCCTTCATGGTCTGGTGGCTTCATTCCTTGTTGGTCTCTCTGTCTTGGACACAGAACACGTGGGGAACCTAATCTCACCCTCCATCTATCCCCTTGGCAGCCATACACAGGTGGGATGGAAACCCAGGCTGCCCCTTCCTTACCCAAGGCAGGTCTTTACATTCTCTGAGCTCCAGTTTATGCATCTGCAAAATGTAGGGTGTGGTTGGTGGTCTTGGTTGTCAATTTTACTACATCTGGGATCTACTAAACCCCAAGCAACTGGGCAACCCTGTGAGGTGTTTTCTTTATTGGATCATTTAAAGTGGGAAGACCTGTCCTAAATCTGGGCCACACCTTCTGGTGGGAGCCCCCAATATGAGAGAAAGAAGTTTTGGCTTTTTTGTCTGCCTGCTTGCTTTCACAGTTACTGGAAAGTTTATCTAGCCTGGTGCTAATATATTTTTTTTAACTAGTATTAGAACCTTCATCTTTGGGATTCCAATGTAGACTGAAGACTAGCAGAAATATCTAGCCTCATGAACAGTAAGAACAACTGAATTTGTAGCCTTTCCACTGGGAGACAGCAATCACTGGACAAGTCAGACCACAGTCTATAATGTAAGCCACTCTGATAATCCTCAGCCGAGCATGGTGGCACACGCCTTTAATTCCATCACTTGGGAGGCAGAAGCAGGTGGGTCTCTAAGTTCAAGGCCAGTGTGGCCTACTAGAGGGAGTTCTAGGACAGCCAGCATTGCACAGAGAATCCCTGTCTTGAAAAGCCAAAATGAATGAATGAACGAATGAATGAATAAATAAATCCTCATATTCATGTGTGTATGTTTATATATAGTATGGTGGTTTGAATAAGAAAGACCCACATTAGCTAGTATATTTAGTCAGCACTTAGTCACCAGGAAATAGGACGGTTTGAAAGTTTGGAAGGATTAGGAAGTGTGTCCTTGTTGGAGGAAGTGTATCACTGAGGGTGGACTTTGGGTTTCAAAAGCCCATGGCAGGTCCAGTGTTTCTTTCTCTGCTGGCTGCCTTTGGATGGGGGTGTAAAGCTCTCAGTATCATGTATGCTGTCTTGTTCCCTGCTGTGATGGTCATGGACTACCCTCTGAAACTATAAGCAAGTCCCTAATTGAATGCTTTCTTCTGTAAGTGTGGCCTTGGTCCTGGTGTCTCCTTACAACAATAGAACAGTGACTAAGATATATTTAATCATTCCGTCAGTTCTTTTCCTCTCGAGAACCCTGACTAATATGCGGGTTATTTTAATTACTCTGCAGTTATTTACTGCACACCTCGTACATGTCAGGCCCCATGTTTGGCTCTGGGAGCACGACCTCACACAGTGACTATCTATGCACTTATGGTGGGCACACACAAGTCTTCCAAGCAGCTAATCCCTGCCCTATGCTTGCTATCTGAAGGGCATGGCCTTGGGGAGAAGTGGACCTCACAGGTGGATCTTGGTGGCTTCTCTTTTGCAAACCTGTCTCTTGAAACAGGGAAGCTATCAACAAGAGAAGAATGGATACAGAGAATGTGGTATGGTTGTTTGTAGGAAAATAGGATAACTGGATATAATAATATTAAGTAAATTATACCACTCGCAGAAAGACAAAACATCATATGTTTTTGCTCATAAGCTATGCTGGTTGGTTTTTGTTAGCTTGAAACAAACTAGAGTTACCCAGAAAGGAAACCTCATTCGAGGAGTAGCCTCCAATCAGATTAGCCTGTGAGTGTATCTGCTGAACACTGTCTTGATTGTTGACTGATGTCGGAGGGCAGCCCAGCATGGGCGGTATCACCCCCTAGGCAGGTTGACCTAGGCTGTATAAGAAAGGAAGATGAATGTGAGTCTGGAAGCAGCTTTCCTCCAGGTTCTTGCCTCTGCTCTAGTCTGAGTCCCTGCTCTGACTTCGCTCAGTGACTGACTGTGATCAGGACGTGCAAGCCAAAGGAAACCTTTCTTCCCCAAGTTGCTTTTGGTCAGAATATTTGTCATAGCAACAGAAGCTTAACTGAAACATATGAGACGTCTAGATTTTATACTGGAATGTTGAATTATGTATGAAGATAGAAATGAAACTGTTTAGGAGAACAAAGGGGACTAATGAGAGGGAAGACAAAGAAGGGGGCATATGCTCAGTGTATAATATGCTTTGTGTGACAATGCCTCACACTCCAAGTAAAATGCATGGAGACTCTATACAGTGAAAGAAAACAGACAGGTTTAGAGTTGAGTGAAGAGGCAGAGACCCCGCTCCAAAAGGAGCCAGGATACACAAAATGACAGCACCAAGAAGCAGCAAAGCTTGAAGGATGACGTCCTGCCTCTTCCTACAGTTTGTTTCTGACCAAGCCCAGATTTTCTAGCTGCCTGAATATTTTCTTTCCTTGGTATAGAGCTTGGGAAACTGAGGCCAACAAGTACCCAGGTCTACCTTACCACTGTGCTAGTCCCTGGCCTTCCCAACTTTTGCATTATTGCCAGGCTATGGTTCATGCCCCAGGTGGCTGCAGCTGTCCTTTCCCACCCAGAACCTTAAACTGAGAGTCACGACACACCTTTGAGTTCAGAAGAGCTGCTTGAGCCAAAAGCCTGAAATGGGAGAAGAAACTTAGCACACATCTACACGATGTATGCGCTCTCAAAGAAGCCCGTGTCTACTGGAAGGCGTCAGTGGCCAGTGCAGACTCTGAACTGAGATAGCGGCCCAAACCCTCCTGCTTGGTGCTGCCCACCTCAAGAGACTCCACCCACCAGCCATCCTGTATCCCCAACTCTACTGGACTTGCGCCAACTCAAGCCTCAGCTTCCTCTCCTGCCATCCAGAGGCCCCGTTGATGCAGAGTCTGGGACCACACAGACGTGGAGCAGGTCCTGACTTCAGAGAGACCTTGCCTGTTGGAGGTTGCTTTTCTCTTTTGTTGTTTGGTTGTGTTTGCCTGAGAGGGCAGGAAATACATACTTCAGGATGTCAAAAAGTTGAGCAAACCAGCCTCTTCTCTGAACGCCTGAGTTCTGCTGATGCTCTGACCTACACTGCCCTCTCATGGCCATATGGAATCATTGCAGCCTCACATCACTGTCCTTAACACAGGAAGGAAGACTCCTTTGATGGAGAGAGGACTCTCTTGAAGGTGGGAGGACTCCCTTGCTACTGCTCTCTAACCTAAGCCTCAGAATCACCTCTCACACACAATGGGCACATTTAGGGAACACTTTGTTTTAGCAGCAGTGGGGGCTGCCCTTTCCCAGGCCTTGGCTGTTAGCCTGGTCCTTCTCATCACTTACCGTTTCTGTTCAGTGCTCAGAAGTGGAGCACGGGTTAGAGAAGGGAAGAGGAGTTCCGTGTAGTGAGGTAATTTAGGTAGGTGTCTGTCCTGGTTAGTTTTTTTGTCAACCTGACACAGGCTAGAGTCATTTGAGAAGATGCCTCCACCAGACTGGCCTATGGGTGAGCCTAAAGGGCTTTCTTGACTGATAATTTATGTGGAAGGGCCCTGCCCACTGTGGGTGGCACCGCTCCTGGGAAGATAGAACCAGATGATGTAAGAAAGCAGGCAGGGCAAGTCACTAAGTAAGGCTCCTCCACGGTTTCTGCTCCATTTCCTGTCTCCAGGCTTCTGCCCTATTAACTAGGACAGAAATTGGTATTAGGATGGGGGCATTGTAACAAATCTGACCGTGTATTTTAGGGAGAATTATACTTTCGTTTGAACTTCGGGCTGGACAAGCCATTGAGTGCTCAGAACTCAGTGGGCTGTTCTCTGGGCTCGTGGAGGCTACAAATGCAAAGAGGCCTGGCTAGTGACATTCAGAGCGAAGGAAAGATCTATCCGAGGTATTGAGTGATATTTGGCGTTCAGACCTGTGGCTCTAGTCAGCTAGGGCAGAGAGTGATATTTTGCATTTAGACCTGTGGCTCCTGGCAGCTAGAGCTGAAGAATTATCCATGGTTAATGTTAGCTTACAGGTGATTCCACCAGGCTCTCCTCAGGGACCTAGCAACGGCTTATACCTGTTGCCAGTGCCAGCTGTGCCACTTATAAAAGGACTACCTGCCACCCAACCCCACCTCCTGTTCTCAGGGGAGTTCTCTCTCCCCCTTTCTGTCACTCCTTCCCCAGGTCCTCACCCCTCTCCCTCCTCCACAAATCCCCCTTTATACCAGATTTGTTGCATGGAATTGTCACATGGAGTTCTGATCACTCAACGATCCTGAGCACTAATTACTCAGGGACACACCTTGGCATGGGTTTGCCAGGTACTCCCTTGACCCTTTGTACCTCGTAACAGTTAACAGCAGACCAGAATGACCAGGGCAAACCTTTGCTTTGCTGGCAGCACAATCGATGCTGGTTAAGAAGTTAGCGGCAAGTAAGACGAGGCCAGCATCACTGAGATAAAATCTTGTGGGGGATATTTCCCTGGGGTCAGCACAAAGAAGCTGTGGTCCAGAGGAAGTTGAGGCTGTGTCTTACACTGGTAGTTGAACTTGGTAATATGTAGGAGCCTCTCAGATGGCACTGGTTTCAAAAGGCTAGGGAAAGTCACCTACCCCACAGAAGCTTGTCCAGGTGAGAGAGTGACATTCACATATGCTGCTAACTGGGCACTGCTGGCTTTAAATAGCCATTGAAAACACAAGCAAATGCTTTTTCGTAGCCAGAACCTACACCATTTCTGGGTCACGTGAACAGTCCTCCACTCCTCCATAGCAGGGTTAGGAACCCCGGAAGCTCTCCACCCCAGCTAGCACACTGCACACACTGGCACCCCTCTTGTGAACCAGGGCATGGCGACCCCAGCCTGACTGTGGTTGGCACCTACAAGCCTGCTGGAGCTGCTGAGACAAGAGACCCTCGAGAGCTGCCTCTGGCCACTGTGAGGGAAGCTGGTGGGCATGACTAGCTCTCTCGGTGGGTAACACCATCTGCAGGCCCCAACATTGGCCCCAGCCAGCTCCAGCTGCCTCCGAGGGAAGGGCATTGTACTGCATAGAGCACCGTCTACCTGCCTTTCTCCTGGCCTCTGTTCTGTGCCAGCACTTGTGTTCACAGCACCTGCTCTTAGATAAATATTTGTCAGCCAAACACTTGTCTTTTGTTGGAAGAAGACATCCCAAGACAGACTCCAGAGAAACCGCTTTATTTTAATGAGCTTTGATCAGGGTACAACAAGAGCAAAGGGAATGAATGTTGGTGCTGAAAACAGAGAACCTTGGGTTTTTCCTCGTGACTGTGACCAGGTAATAGGTAGAAGCAACATGGTCAGTGTTAGGAAGCTGTGAAGCAAGGCTTTACAAATGTTTTCTAGAACTTCCCCAGGGAAGGCGATTCTCCGCCAGCGGCCTCAGGCACTGGAACCCTTCCGGGCCACCACAAAGCACAAACCGTCGTGGACACAGTGAGTTTCCGAGTAGTTGAGGGAGACGCAGTTGCACTTCAGCACCTGGCAGCCAGCATCTTGAAGAGCCTTCTCCACCGTCTCCTTCTCCAGGTAGACCCCAGAGAACTTCTTGGGGCCCACCATATAGTGCTGGAAGCGTAAAGTAACCAAGGTCACCAGGTGGCCTCCTGGCTTCAGCAGACCAGCCAGTCTGCGCAAGGCTGCCCGGTAGGTGTCTACATCAGGGCAGGCACACTCCATGGCCAGGAAGGTCAGCACGCAGTCAGCCAGAGGCACCTGAGCTGACCCCAGCGGGGGTGTCTTGGTCACATCACACCTCAGGACACGAGTGACTGTCCTCCGGAGCTTGGCCTCCTTCTCCTGCCACCTGCTTCTGTGAGAGGGTCAAAGAGATGTTGTTATGATCACAACGGAGAGCATGACCGCAATGAGCCAATGTAATAAGCGATAAAGTTCGTAATTATGGAAAGCAGCGTTTGTGGCGCTTACGACTTTCTCTGGCCCCACAACCATCCCGCTATTTAATCTAACTGGCTGGAAACCAAGACACAGAGATGCTCACAGCCACCAGGGATGGAGGACTTGGCGTCTGATTTGCCCTCCTCTTTCACACCTCCCCTTCCTTCTTAAAATCATTTAGTCTTTTTTGGTGAGTTTTATCATTACTGTTTTTGTTTGTGTGTATGTGTGTGTATGTGCATGTGTGTGTGGAAATGTGCATGCAAATGTTTGCTCGTGTGTGTGTGTGTGTGTGTGTGTGTGTGTGTGTGTGTAGGCCAGCGTACAACCTCAGGTGTCACTCCTCCGGAGTTGACTCCTTTTTCTTCTTTTATTGACACACTGGCTGAGGGGACTCACAGGGTTACTACAGACGTCAGCATCCCCCAAGCTCTAAGTGGGATTTCTCTGGTGATTGTCACTGCGAGGGTAGCTCTGCCACCTGCTGTCCCGACTGGGTTTGACACTCAGCTTGGTCTACTGGATAGCTCTTTTAAAGATGCAGGTCCTGAACTATTGAGATGACTCAGTGTGTAAAGAAGCTTGCTGCTGAGCAAGCCTCATAAGCGGAGTTCGATCCCAAGGACCGACATGTTGAGAAGAGAGAACCAGTTCCCACAGGTTAACCTCTGACCTCCACACATCCACTGTGGAATGCATGCCAGCACACACACACACACGCACACACACACACATGCACATACCAGACATACATGTATACCTACATATGACCATTGTACACACATATATACACATATATGCACATATACACACACATATATGTACATAAAGATACAAATATATACTCTCACAAAGACAAATACACACACACACATACTCATGCTCTATCCATGCATAATGCAAGCACAAATACACACAGGTACATTCACACACACATGCACACAAGCTGTATCATTATGTCACTATTAACACAGCCTTGTATGCCGGTGTGTGGCCTTGGCGGCCCTCCCCAATGCATGTCCTCTCTATATGTGGGTCTGCAGCCCTTGCTGTGCGGCTCATGTCACTTGCATGGTTTTCCTGAGACACATCCTTGTTCCTTCACCTCAACTACAGGAGAGGTCACCTCTCGCCCAGACCCTTGCCCTCCTGTCCCTGCCGAAGCCTTCCTTCCGCCTCCCACTGCCTTTCTACATCTAGCATGGTGGTAGCCGTCTTCCTGTGTAACAGGAGCTCCAGGGGGCTCCCTCTGCCTGGCTGTGTGTGCTTGACTCATGACACTCAGATGGGACTATCTCCAAGACCCCTAGAGTTAGTGTCCCTCAAACCATGACCACCGTAGACTGTTCTGAACTCTGAGTCAGTATTCTGTTCCAATATTTCAGGACAGAAATATTAACCTGTTTCTACTCTGCTCTGAGGATGGCTAGAGGACCCTCTCTCAGCCAGGGCCTCAGTTTCCCCATCTGTAGGACAAGGTCAGAATTACTGACCCTTGCAGCTCCAGTTGGGGGCATATATCCTCTATGAACCAAAGTGACACAGGACCTGCAGAAGGTCACTCCTATTGGTCTCTGTGCTTGGTCACAATGCTGGCGGGACAAGTGTAGGGTACATCCCATGGACTGGCTTTCTACAACAAGTGTGTCCTCCAACATCAATGGAGACACTGAACCAGTTTCCAGAGCAGAGTAGGGGTGGTGCAGGCTGGACAGTCAGCAGGACTTCCCGGAGGAGGTGACTTAGAAGCTGGTGTCACAGTTGGGTTGAGCAGATACAGAGAAAGGGACAGTAGGGCCAGACGGTCTGGAGCAGCATTAATACTGGAGGAGGCACTGACCCAGAGGGAATGCTAGAGGTTCATGAGGTTAAGGAGGGCCAGGAGGAAAGTGAGGTGGGTGGTGAGTTCCTGAGCTGTCTGAGCCCCAGAGGGACCTTGTCTGAGAAGGACAAGGTGGGTGGACAACATGGGACCACTTTTAGGTACCTGTCTCCCTCCAGCTCACACACATGTTGCACTATGGAGGACCAGTCGTAGGCTCCTGGCTCCTTCTTCAGCCATTTCTGAATCTCCTGCAGGTTCTGCGGGGTGTAGTCAGTGACAATGATCTCCCGGAAGACCTCACATGCTGAAAGCAGCTGGTAGATGGTGGGGCCAGAGCCAACGTCGATCAGGACATCGCCCCCTACACCTCCTGGGGAGATAGCATGGCAGGTTTACGCACCCGACCTCACATCCTGCTGAGTAACTCCAAACCACCTTAGGATGTGCCAGTTGGAGCATCCCCTTGCCTCTGGGCTGTGTGTTGACAGAACTGGGAAGCAACAGGGGGCGGGGAACAGCTGACATTCTTAACTGCCTCCCCATTACCCAGGATACTAGTGGTGGCCTGGGAGGTATGTCTGGTCTTCTAGGTAAACTCAGGATTTCTCTCTCTCTCTCTCTCTCTCTCTCTCTCTCTCTCTCTCTCTCTCTCTCATCAGTTGGCACAGCCTTATTTCAAAGAACATTGGATTTAGAAAACTGGGGGAATTGGTAGAGTGACAGGGTCTGGGATAAAGGCTGAAGTCACTTGAAGTCTTATGCTTTCTTCTTGCTGGTGTTACTATTAGCTCTCTGACTTTGACTGGCCACCCCTCTCCCTCCCCAGCCTTAGTCTGCCCTTAGACGTTGGGGACAAATCATGGAAACTTGTATGCATGTTTACGGGGAAGAATTTTCATCAGGTTTTTTTTTTTTTCAGAGAGACTCAAGGTTCCAGAAAGGCTACAGAGCTTTCTGGAAGGCCTCTGGCAGGAGGGGAGGGAAGAGCAGTCTTGGTGCCCAGTCCTATGTCACTTCTCTCAGCACGGGCCTGGGAGCTCCACAAATCTGGGGGTACCCCTCAAAGTTTACGAGTGCAGCTACTGAGGCTGATCATGGCTGCAAGCCGAGTTCTTTGTTCCTGAGGAATGGTTCCCCTGGATCCGCACACATTGCCATCTCTGGGCCCCGCTGGCCTTCAGACCAGTTACCTGGGTAGCATCTGTATGTACAGAAAGAGCTCTCCCTGTTGGCACGGCTCCAGCCCCTCCCCAGGGAGACCTCGGCCACTCACCTGTAGAGAAGGTCTCGTAGAGGTTCTGCAGGCTAAACTTTACGATTTCCTGCTCTGCCACGGGGCCAGAGTGGAAGCTGTAGTAGGTGGTCAGGTAGTCTTTGGGGGTGAACTCTTTTTCATAGTCCTCACCTCCCATGAATACCTTGCCCTCCATTCTAGCCAGCCCACCCAGCTGTCTGGACTCCTTTGCCTCTATCAAGTCCTCATCCCTTCCCACCTTGCCTTTTATAGTCTCTTTCGGAGACCTCCCACCTCGGGGAGGAGCTAGGTGCAGATGGTGTCAGAGTGCCGGTGTCAGATCCCTGGCTGGATTTGATTTTTGTGATGAAGCAAGAGAATGCTAGAGGGCCCCCAGTCCTGTCCTGGGTCACTGGGCCCCAAAGCTCTCATTCCCTGGTCTTCTAGGGTGGCATGTGGACAACTGGGATCGGGCGAGAAAGAGAATTACAGAGGGACAGAGGTACACAGACAGACAAAGAGAAAGAGGCAGAGACCAAAGAGATAAGGGTCTGCTCAGGGATGCTTCACTCCTGGGGTTGAGAGTAGAGGGTGGGGACACAGGGCCAGAGCCAACACATTCACGGCCCCTGGGCTTCATCTCTGATATGGCAAACAAAACAAGAACCAGAACAGAAGTGCTCCTCGGGCTGGGGAAGAAGGAGGATCAGAGGTTGTTCAAATCTCTCTGCTATTCTCACTCAGTGAACTTGCCTTTGAAAACAGCTTGTCTTTAACTGAGTTAATGATTCCCTAGTGGTTTAAGTCTTGTTTTCTCATTTGGCTTAATGCTTTCTTTTCTTTTTCTTTTCTTTTCTTTTTTTCTTTTTATGAGCTCGGGAGTAAACTTTGACAGCACCTCCCCAAATCACTAGGCCTGTGTGTTGGCCAAGCCCTGTATTTGGACAAACAATTGAAAACGTGTCACAAGACTGCACAGAGCGCCACACATCCACATCCACGTGTGTGCACATGTGCATGTTGTCCTCTGTCCCCAGAGTCATCAGCTCACACAGATCTGCTGTGGTCTGGTCTGGACTGCACAGAGCGCCACACGTCCATATCCACGTGTGTGCACATGTGCATGTTGTCCTCTGTCCCCAGAGTCATCAGCTCACACAGATCTGCTGTGGTCTGGTCTGGTTGCTTTGGAAGACGATGTCCCAGTTTGCCTTTTTTTGCTTTGGTAAACACCATGACCCAAAGCAACCTGGAAGGAAAGGCTTTATTTGACTTGTACCTCCAGACTACAGTTTGTCACGGAGGAAGTGCAGGGCAGGGCAGGGCAGGGCAGGGCAGGGCAGGGCAGGGCAGGAGCTCAAGCAGGAATAGAGGTGGGGACATTGAAAGACCACTGCTCACTGGCTTGTCCTCCACAGCTTGCTTAGCCTGCTTTCTTATATAACCCAGAACCACTGGCTAAGGGGTGGCACCACCCGCAGAACATGGGGCTCACCCACATCAGTCATTAATTAAGGAAACACCCATGGGCCAGCCTGATGAAGGCTACTCCTCGCTTGAGGTTCTCTCTTCCCAGGTGACTCTAGTGTGTGTTAGGTTGGAAAAAAAAAACTAGCCTAAAGAGCTGCTACCACAAAGGGGAAATGAACAGAGGCTGTGTAGACTCTTACTCTGCTGTAGGGGAGGCTGCAGTGACCACACACACACACACACACACACACACACACACACACACACACACACACACACAGAGGCTTGCCTTATCTCTTTCCAAAAGTCATCCAAGGGTGAGAGCGCCTGGGTTGCAAACTTCAGAGTGGGTTCCCAGGGGCAAGCATCGGGAGAATGGGCGTCCCACTGTGGGGAAAGGTCATGACACTGATTGCCTACCATGTGACAGGGGTCTCCTGGCTCTTTGACAACAGCCTGCAAGGTATCTGCTCCCTCGACAACAAGGAAGTGGCTGATGTGATGCCCCAGGTCGCTGTCAGCAGCAGAGGCTCCAGGTTCGTGCACAAAGTGGGAATGGACTCAGCCCCAGCCTCACCCTGTTCATCATCCTGTAGGCGCGCTGACCTACAGTTGGGTGGTTCACGGGCTTGCTCACACGCTGCCTTATAAGCTCAGGGAATCAGTCGCTCCCAGTGATTGATCCTGTCCCTGGATCTCCATCATGCCCCCAGACACTATGTTTCAAGCCAGAAGAATGAGCCCTGCCACCCAGAATGGAAGGTGATCATTTTCTCTCAGGATTTCTGGAGCTTGGGGAAACATCTCCACAGGATGTAAACCCATCTGTCATCGTCATTCTCGTCCTTTCATTGTGGAAGGCACAACTGGCCCCTCTCCTGGAACTCACAGAGCCTGAACTCTGCTGTTTCTGCTTCATGACAACGGTGCTGCACTGCCGTCCATGCAGTTATTAAAAAATACGATTAGTCGCCTACTCAACTTACTTAAAATGGATTGAAGCTAAGACCTAAGGAAGCTAAATCCTAGTGGGCTAACATGAGTGGAGACACTGAAGGTGTGACATGTATCCGGGGTTTCTCACATCTGCCCCTGACACTTGAGACTGCGTGTTTGTGCAAAGATCCATTCCTCCCTGTCCCCACAGGTATCTGTGCAGCCAGCTACGTGAATATGTTAGTCGTGCCCCCTGATGTCCAACAATGCAAATTCTTACAACTACAGTAATGAATTGGTGACTTTGGTCTGGCTTTTGATTGGGTTTTTGCATATGTGAGTTTAAAGTTTCAAGTCAAGGCTTGAAATCATTTAGTACAGATAATTTAAGCAAAGCATTTCCATGTTGTTTTATTTTTATCTTTGAAATTTTTTAAGGATAAGTATCTGCTTAAATTCCCTCTAAGAAAACATGAAAAAGGTTAAGTTTTTCCTTTCTCTTTGGGATGACTTCCTTCCATCCAGGGTTTGGGAAACTGTTCAGGGTGATGATGTGTGAGAAGATATTGAACCCTAATTTTGGGATTTGGAGTGAAGTGGGGCTTTTTGGGAAAGCAGGTCTTTCTTTGGACTTCCTCTTCCTGACAGGATTCTCTCTCCTCAGGCCCAGGCAGGAAAGCAGGGGATGCAGGCTGATTGTGGCTGCTCACATGGTGGGACACCGAGTCTTTTCTCATTCACTGAAATTTCAGGCGGCCTCATTATCTGCATAGGTAGCATAAAATTTGCCAGTTTGCTTAAAATGATGGCAGGGGTCTTCCTGAGTATTATTTCTTATAGTTCCATGTTCTTAGAAGGGATAGAAACTGTCCCAGTAGGAACAGAAACCTTGGACTGTGGTTCTCAGCGGGCAGCAGTTTTGCCTACAAGGGGCCTGCTGGCAATATCTGGAAACATTTTTGTTTATCCCGGATGAGCATCCTGTAATGCTGTTAAGTTCAGCATCAGTGGTTCTGATGCGGAAAAACACTTTTCATAAGAGGTCAACTCAGAAGGTTTCCCTACCTCTGTGACTCTAGCCCCCTCTGAGTGGGCTAGAGTCAATAGATTCTACCAATCAGCAGAGACCAAGAAGGCGAAGGTGGTGGGGAGGCAGGTGGAAGCCAGAGGGCGAGTCCTCTGGAGGGCCAAGGGACCAGTTGAAGCAGTGGACACACACAGAAGTTCTAGGAAGTATATGAATGGGGACCCCAGTGTGTCCCATCCATCCCACTGGCTCTGGATAGTATAGCCACGTTTACATTCTGTAAACACAAGTGGGATGAGGTGCTGGGCAGCCAGCTCAGATAGTACCTGAGCGGGAGGCTGGCTGTGCAACACCTTACCATATAGCCATATGAGTCTAGGGCAATAATGGCCCTTTAATAGTAGCCCTCATTTTTGTGATGTTCCTTTTATGTGTCAACTGGGCTGGTCATAGCGTTTTGGATGAGATTAAATTTTTAGTGGCAGAGTTTAAGAAAAAGATGCAGCTTTTCTAACGTGGTGGGTCTTATTCAACCAGATGAAGGCATGTATGGGATAGCGGACTGACTTTCCCAAGCAGAAAGAGTTCTGTAGCAGATGACCTCTTGCCTGGATCTCCAGCCTGCCAGCTCCACCCTGAACATTTGAACTTGCTAGCTATGAGAGTTAAGATCTTAAAAGCAAATCTCTTCCTATGTACAGTTCTTGGATCATCTAGAGAACCCCGACTAATACAGGCCCCTCAAGGCCTCAGCCAAGGCCCTGTCTTAGAGTTCCAAGTGCTATGATGAGACACTGTGAGCAAAAGCAACCTGGGGAAGAAAGGGTTCATTTTGCTTAAAATTCCATATCCATTCATCACTTAAGGAAGTCAGAGCAGGATCTCAAAGGGCAGGAACCTGGAGGCAGGGGCTGATGCAGAGGCCATGGAGGGGTGCTGCTGACTGGCTTGTTCTTCATAGCTGGTCAGCTTGCTTTCTTATAGAACCCAGGACCACCAGCCCAGGGGTGGCTTCTCCCACAACTGGTTGGGCCCTCTCCCACTGATCACAATTAAGAAATGCCATATAGGTTTGCCTACAGCCCCATCGTACAGAGGCATGATTTCCAACTGAGGTTCTCTCCTCTCAGGTGAGTTTAGCCTGTGTCAAGTTGACATAGAATTAGCTAGCACAATCTCTTTAGTAAACACCCTGTCAAACATGAGTGTAGCAGTTTCCTGCCTCCTTGGAGGCTGCATGAGTGACTGTTGGGTGACCCTGCCTTAGTGGCGGCCCCAGGCTGTTGGGTCTTACAGAGTCAGAACTGTTTGTTTGTGTAAACTCGAGCCAAACATTCCTTGTCCTCCAAGGGCAACAGGCCTGAACCTCCGCATGGCTGATGCATTTCTGTTCCATTTGTGGCCAAGTCAGAGCCATTTCCTGACCAAAGGAGGCCAAGTTTTTCTGACTGTGGGAGGTCATCCCACACTCTCAGTTTACAAGGAAGGATGCTGAAGTCCACGGTTGACTTAGCCAGGGTCCGGAGCAAGCGACTAGCCAGGAAGTCAGGATCCTCTGGCTGTGGTTGGCATTTTCCGTAGGCCTCCTTTGTCTTCATTCCTGCACATGGTGTGGCAAGCTCTGGCCATCCAGTAGTCTGCATAGCATTGCTGGCTCAGCCACCCAGCTCTGTCCCCAGGTCTCAACTCTAATCTCAGTATATTGTCCAGCCCATTACACTGTGACCCAGGGATGTGTGCAGATGCGGGCAATCCTCTTTAGCACTGTTCCAGATCACACAGAGAGGAGGAGTGAACGTGGAGCATGGGCATCAGGTGGCCCTGAGGCCACCAGTCCATTTCCAGAGGAAACAAGGCAGGGGAGTTTATAGCTGCCAGTAGCCTGACTCTACACTCTACAGTTAGAGGAGTCTCTGGTGAGCTGTGTTAGTATGGTGGTGTCATGTGGTCCAGGGACCTTTTGCATCCTCCCTTGAAGAAGGGGAAGCTTAAGGACCAGTCAGCATGGGAGGAGCAAGAACACTGTGCAAGAACTCTGCAGGGATCGATTGTGGCACTCCAAGTGAGCCCTGGAAAGACCTGATCAGCAAAGGCAGAGGGGACAAACCTCAGTTCCATGGCAGAGGGAGGTTTCCTAGGATATAGGTGACCGAGGTTCCTCAGGCATAGGGGCTACCTGACAGCTATTGCAACTTCTAAGGGGATGTGAGCCTCAGGCTAAACTGTAAAGGTGGACCAGGAATGATCGTAGAGACCTTGGAAAAAAGTGTGTGTGTGTGTGTGTGTGTGTGTGTGTGTGTGTAGGGGTCGATGATAGAGGACCCTGCTCTTCAGAGGTCTGTGTCTCAGGACACAGTTGGGGGACCCAGCATCCTGCAGTCCTCAAACTGCTCTCTGTGGGACCTTGAATGGCTAGGGTGGCTGGGGAAGTCTCTCTAATTATCCCCTTTCTAAGGCTGCAGGTAAATAGCAAGGCTGTGGTGGGCTTGGGATACCTGCCTTTGGCTTACAGACAATTCCACTAGGCTCTGCTCAACACCTACCTAGCAAGAAGGACTGCACAGCTACCCCATCTCCCTCCCTCCCTCCCTCCCTCCCTCCCTCCCTCTTCTTTCTT
>NC_034591.1:73797719-73811880 GCF_900095145.1 Mus pahari
TCTCCTCTCCTCTCCTCTCCTCTCCTCTCCTCTCCTCTCCTCTCCATCTCCTATTCTCTCGTTTCCTCCTCCTTCACTCTCTCCCCACGTGTTCCTGGCCATAACTCCAATGTGTCAGAGGTTGCCAGGTGCCCCTTATTCTCCATTACATCCACAACTCTCTTGGAATAAAGAAAGCTATGCACATGGCTACCCTAAATAGAGACGACATTTCCTGCTTCCCTCGTAGCTAGGTGCAGTTCTGAAGTATGGAAGTGGGCATCCTAATGCCAGCTTCTGAGACCTACAGTAGTGACTGCCAGGCAAGACTGCCCACAGGTTCAACAGTGCCACTGCTTTCTGACTGGATTTGAGGTGAGGCCTGACCCATGCGGTGAATTATATCTCCTGCTGAAACCTTGATCAAAATCCCATGGCTGAGCAGGTCCTGGGCCTTTATACGTATGTATAAAGATTAGACTCCTCCCGCACCACCCATCGACTCTCCAGCCTTTCCTGCATCCTGTCACCTGGAGTACAGATGCTTCCGTCTTGGGTGAGGAGGTCCAAGGCCACCTGAAGAGAAGAAAAGACACGGAAGGAAGGTGAACATCTGATCACATAAAGCATCACCAGGCAGACTTCCTCCCATGAAAGTCCCTGATGTCATTCCTTTAGCACGAATGTGCCAGAGGCAGCGTCCAGTGTTTCAGGTGTCTAAGAGAGTGAGGTATAAGATGCAGATGACTGCCTTGCTGGCTGTCATCGTTGACTATGGATTGTTTCCCAGAAGCTTATGTGTTGCATGCTTGGCCCTGAGAACTGGCATTGGTGAGTGAGGAGATGGAAGTTTTAGGAGGCAGGCCCTAGCTGAAGGACACGGGACACTTGGGGGGGGACACACTTTGGAAGGTTATACCTGTTCCCAGTCCCTTCCTCACTCTTGGCTTCTTGTCACTCATCACATGCTTTACACCATAATGATCGATCTCACCACAGGCCCAGAACCAGTAGAGCCAAGGGCCAGGGCCTGGAACCTTTGAACCAGGGCCAAAATTAATCCTTCACCCCTTAAGTTGTTTCTGACAAGATTTTTTAAAAGTTTATTCCTTGACAATGTTATATATGTATTCATAAGTATAATATAGTCTGATTGTACTCATGTTTACCCTCTCTTTTGGACCTTCCACCTCGGTCAACCCTACCTCCAGTTGCGAGTCCCTTTCCTGATTTTGGGTCATTTTGGTTTTGGTTTTATGACTGACTGAGTTCAGATGTGAGGAAGAGCGTGGGTGTGGAGCTACCCACTAGAACACGGGAAACTTGCCAATGGTTCCACTGGGAAGATGCCTAATCTCTCTCCTCCAGCATTCCTCAAAGGCTAGTAGTTGCCTGGGGAGGGGTAGGTGTCTGGGAGCCCCTCTGCTATCTATAAATGAATGCTGACAGGCCCAGTCTTGTGATTGCAGCTCCTGTGAGTTCCTGATTATAACCCCCACGCCATGCCCCTTTTCCTGTCATCTAGCTCACGTCCTTTCAGTTCCCTCTTCTCTGATGCTTCCCAAGCCTGCGAAGGGTCAGATAGGTGTTTGGTTTAGGGCTGAAAACATTAAGCAGTCACTTTATGGCAGTACAGTCACTGATGTTTGCTACAAAAAGAAACTTCACTGATTAAGTCTGAGAGCAACCCTTGTTTATGATGATAAGCACAAGTATTTAGAATTTAGTTTAACACCATGTTCATTTGGCAAAATAGTAGGGGGTTCCTGCCTAGGGCCCAGGAGCTCCTGGAACCCCAGGGGGCAGGTCTCAAATCCAATCAGAGAGCAGTTGGTTACTCTGTAACAGCCATTCAGAGAGCAGTTGGTTACTCTGTAACAGCTGTGCCACTGTTCCACCCAAGGGCAGTCTTGCCTGGCAGTTAGTATTGTAGCAAGCACCTTTATGTAAGATTTTTTTTTTCTACAGCAGTGCAAGAGTAACTAAAACACTGAGGATGGTTAATTCAATCAGCTGCTTAAAGTCATGCTGATTAACTTTCCGCTATCAACTTTCTCCAATATGGTTTAACTAGTTTCCACTTTGTAGTTTAGTGGTATCTTATTCAGAGACAACGTTTAGACTGTAGACATTATATATCTACTAGTTTTAGCACTTATTGACTATTCTTGCTTGAGTGAACTATTATTATTATAGTTGCCAAATGTTGATTC
Organism: Mus pahari; assembly: GCF_900095145.1. Lineage (NCBI taxonomy): Eukaryota > Metazoa > Chordata > Mammalia > Rodentia > Muridae > Mus > Mus pahari. The sequence continues at coordinate 73,799,912 of NC_034591.1, forward strand.
ACCAGTTACATCACCCTTTCCACATTTATTGGCTGACATTCAAATATTCTTTCCTTTTCATTTATTATCTTGTATAACCATGAACTCAGAGACTCTTGTTATTTCAGTGGGTTCATGATCCACCACTCTCCTGATTGACTTATTGGTTCATACAGATATGACTAGTAGAATCCATTTTTTAACCCAAGCAGTGCTTTTGAGTATTTCCTTAGTAATTTTCTCCTATTTGGGATGGTTATCACTTTTAAACTTAATGTTCAACCATACCACCAGGTCTGGAGGAATGTGAAGGCACCAGGGCCCTCAGGCTGTCTTCTTCAGTTCTGGTCCCAGAGGTCTACCCTTTGCTTCCTAAAGGCATTGGTAGTTCATGAAGCATGACCCTTTCACCAGAGAAAGGATCTGTGCCTGTTCCAGATAATATTGTCTTGGCTCCATCCAGGACCAATGGAAGGAAACAAATCCTATGATGATCCTCAAGTACTTCCTTTGTTTTTGTTTTTTTCGAGACAGTGTTTCTCTGTGTAGCCCTGGCTGTCCTGGAACTCACTCTGTAGACCAGGCTGGCCTCGAACTCAGAAATCCCTCTGCCTCTGCCTCCCAAGGGCCGGGATTAAAGGCTTGCACCACCACCGCCCAAGCACTTCCTTGAAGCTGAACAGGTCACGTCCTGTAGGAGATTTTAGGAGACTGAAGTAGAAGAAAATGTCCATAAATAGCAGCTTGATGTGTGGACCTCAAGCCTTCTGACCACCTTAGGGGAAAAGGCCCCAGCAGAACCACTGGACAAGGCATATAGATTTTTCCAGAACAGGAGACTAAAAGGTCAGAGAGCTGAGTCCTGAGAACGAGAGGCACAAAATGTAAAGTTGGAAAGAGTGGGGTTCCCTTCAGGAGTCTTCCTGTGCCAGGGCCACATAGGAAATGGTAGCAGCTGCACAGCAGCTTGGGGGTAAATGAGAGATGACTGCAAGTGAATGGATCACCTTGGTATGGGTATGTTAACTAAAATGTGGCCGCTTCCTTGCTTCACGTTGTTTGCTTTTGAGTCTTAGCCGAGAGGAAAGGTACTGTGTGGTCAACCTGTGACATCCGACTCTGAATCAGACGAGGAACAAGAGGGGAGTATGACCATTTTGTTCACCATTTCTTGTCCCTACCTCTGTAACTTCCCTGAAGGGAACCTTCTATGAATTAGCAGCTCAATCCTATAGCATGAATTGTCTCATTGCTTATGACCAAATGCATGGCAACAAGCAATTTAAGTGAGGGATGATTTATTCTGGCTCACAGTTTAAGAAGGACTATAGTTCACCATGGTAGGGAAGGCACAGGGCTGGGAACATGAGGCAACACTGTGTTTGCTGTCGGGAAGCTGACTGCAATCACAGAGTGGGACCAGGCTATAAAACCTCAAGGCACACATTTAGTGATCTGGTTTTTTCTCTACCAGGTTTCACCTCCTAAAGGTTTCACAACCGTTCAAAGCAGAACTGTCATCCAGAGACCAGGTATTCTGACCCATGAGCCGATGGGGTCAGGGAACTGTTATAGTTAGGTCTCTGTTGCTATGAGACATCAGCCAAAAGCAAGTTGGAGAGGAAAGAGTTTATTTTCTTAGAGATTACTTCATTGTCAATGGAACTCAAGTCAGGAACTCAAGAAACGCCTGGAGGTAGGGACTGAACAGAGGCCACAGAAGCAATGCTGCTTATTGGCTGGCAGAGCCTTCCCATTTCCAATCATTCATCAAAAAGAAAGAAAGAAAGAAAGAAAGAAAGAAAGAAAGAAAGAAAGAAAGAAAGAAAGAAAGCGCCACAAACTTGCTCACAGGACAACCTGATAGAGGCAATTCCTCGTCTGAGGTCCCTCTGAAGTGACTCCAGCTTATGTCAAATTGACAAAAGCCAACCAGCACCTTTTACACTCAAACCACAAAATTCCACCCTGGGCCCCATAACCTCATGACCAGTTTATAATTCAAATCACATTTACTCCAAATTCCAAAGTTCACATAATCTTTAACGGCCCCACGACTATTCAGAAGTCCAAAGTGTCTTCTGAGACCTAATGCAACCTCTTAACAGTGAGTCCCTAAAAATAAAATTTTAAAGCTTGATTATTTCCCACTTACCATGGCACAGTGTAAACCTTGCTATTCCAAAGGGGAGGGATGGAGACAAGGAAAGATTGGAACAGGGGAAGACCAAGGCCAGCAGGGCAGACACCAAATCTTGTAGTTCCACATCTGACTACAGAACTCATGATGAAATCATCTGGGTTACAAAGACATAGGCAACCCCATCCCCAGCCCCAGCTCTGCTGCCTGTAACACATATCCCCTTTGGACAGTGTCTACAGATTTTCTTTGCAGATATTTCACGGTCTTGGCATCTCCATTACAATTTAGGCCTCACATTCACAGCTTCATGCAATGGCTTCTCTCCTTACAGGGACTCCAACTCTGCCACTCATTGCCTGGCCTCAGTGGCCTGCAGGAATCTTGGGTGCAAACCTCCATGACCCCTTGACTCTTGCACAGTTCATGTCTGTAAAATCAGAACCACACAGATGCTGCTGCCAAGTTTGGTTCAATATGTCGTCTGGTCCCCTAAGACCACACTTGCATCAGTCGTAGGGTGCTGACCCTGGTGAAGTACGTCCCTGGGCAGTTATTTATTAAGCTCTCTGTTTTCAAATAGATTTGCATATTTGCAAGATTGACAAGCCTTTGGTAGATGGGGTCTTGCCTTCAGGACACTGTTCCAATTGTCCCTTTAAAAGAGGCATCTCTTGAAATTGCAGCAATCTTGTCAACAACTAGAGCTGTTTTCTCTGCACCTGTCCTGTCTGTGACTTTAAACCCATTAAACTGTACATTTTTTCATATCTTTCTGTTTTACCTAGTTGTTATTTCTCCTACCTCAGACTTGGTAAGAATAGTAATAACCAGGACTCGGCTTAAACGCTATCCTGCTTTGAGATGTCTCCCGACAAACAAATTCTTCCTGGTTTTTTTTTGTTTGTTTGTTTTTTAAATTCAGCCTCACTCAGACTCTTAGGACATGCACAAAGCATGACCTCCATTGTCTACATTTCTCTCAGCATTTTGGTCTTCCAAACTACCTACCCCCAGGATGCCTGTGTGGGTCAGTGTAAAAGTTGATAGGGAGTGCCCCGGGTGTTGATCCCTCGTAATGTCTGGCTCCACACCTGCTATGGGTTCCAAATTTTCTGTGCCAGTAGGCACTCCTATAGTCTGTTTGTGAGATAACCTAAAGGGGCTGCAATTAGGGGCTGGAGAGATGGCTCAGTGAGTAACAGCACTGACTAATCTTCCAAAGGACCCTGGTTCAATTCCAGCACCCACATGACATCTCGCAGCTGTCTGTAACGCCAGTTCCAGGGGATCTGGCGCCCTCACACACACATTCGGACAGAATACAAATAAAAATAAATAAAAATAAATAAATCTTAAAAAAAAACTTCAATTAGAAGAACTGAGACTGACTAGACTCATTCACCTTTTAATGTGAATACAGCATCAGTATGCATTAGACAAATGGACACTGCTGGCCTGAATTCAGAACTTTCAATTTTTAATATCTAAAGTGATTTAGATAACTCCCTAAGATGGAATAGTAGTAGTTTTATGGACTCCTTCCTCCAGGTCACTTTATTCTTGCTCGGGGCTCTGGTTTACAACCATGCCCAGAGCTGGAATACACCGTTTCTGTTGGACCTCCAAGCCTATATTTTTACAATTTCTGAGATAGCATAGAACTCTTTTACTTTATGCCTCTTTTACTTTATGCTGCTGTTTCTGCCTCTCTAAGCCTGGAAATATTTTGCTTGTATTTTCACCATCCCTAAAATACGTGCTAAGCATTTGCAGTTTTCTGCCATCTTCAGACACACACAAACTGGTTATGGATGCGGAGATCACTGGGCTCAGTCTTACAAAGATTCAAATATCTTTTGGGTATGAATAATATTACAAAAAATAGTTTTATGTTGTTCTACTCTATTAAAAAGCTGTCTCTGGAGAGAGGATTTGGCTCGTCTGGTCACTCCTGACCCAAGCTTGTTTGTTTAACACAAAGTTTCCTCCAAAATCTCCCTCCTGGGTCAGGCTGGTCGCCTGACTCTGCTAGGGGAGGCAGCAGAGCACAGCAATGCAGGCCGAATCAACCATGTGGTTGATCATCATCTTTACTCAGGTTAAAGAGAGAGCATGCCATGTGACTTCATGTCCATCCTGGATAGTTGTTATAAACCAACTCTCAAAGCACCAATAAAACAACCAGTCTCTCTCTCTCTCTCTCTCTCTCTCTCTCTCTCTCTCTCTCTCTCTCTCTCTCATATTAAGGGGGCGGCAGCATGTCTCCAGGATGTCCTGGATAAAGATGGATGTTTGTGGGAATTTTTTTTTGTCCCGAGTGAAAAGAAGTAACTGATAAGGACAAAACCACAAACACAGTTTATGAAAAACAGGACCCGGGGATGACACATGCTTCATGACTAAGATTTATAAATTCCTAAGTTTAGAATGGCCCACTTAGGCTAACAGAAACTGATTCAAGATGTATGTCTAATCACTTATGTCATTGCCAACTTTGTTAAGCTTTGGTTGTTTAAAGTAACTGGGTCATAAACAACCGTTCTACTTTGTAAAATGAGGTTCCTGGTCTCTCTGTGAGCTTTATTTATGAATTAAAATTTATTTTTGATACCAAAAGATCTTTAGTTTAAAAAATACAATTTTCTAAGGCTCAAACTTACAAGGGATAAAATTATAAAATCTTAATTTTTATAAAAGTTACTAAGTTATTTTAAATTGTTAAAGATGATTAAGATGTATGTTAGCAGTCGGTCATGCTAAGTACATGTGCAATTCATGTGTAGAGACAAGCTTGGATGGAGGCACCGCTGGTAGGTAGGCCACCAGAAAGGACCACATGGACATAGTTTAAGACCAACTGAAAGTCTTTGTTCCAGTCAGCTAGGACTACACCCAGGTATCTGGGGACCGAGGTGTGCTCCCCAGTGTCTAAAACATGGGATTTTTAAAGGCAGATGACCATGTTCTGGCATCTCACCCAGCAGTTGCAGGGAGGGCTTGCAGAAGTCCGAAGTCTGAACAGAAGCTAAGTAGTTAGCTGTAGGGTCTGTACAAACTGTCCATTTAATAAAAGCTAAGAGAAGTTAACCAGTACATCCTGAACTTTGGTTCCTAGAATGGAGTTGAGTAATTTCCTATGAAATCTCCATCAAATGAGATCCAATTCTAGTTAAACTTGAAATGGCCTCAGCAAGAATGCACGATGGAGCAGGAAATTTTGTCTTGCCCTGATGCAACACCAAATTTTATTTCCTATCGTATAGTCCCGTATACATGTTATCAACACTAAGCCTGAAGCAAGCAAAGCAAAACAAGTTTAAAGTAAACTTATTGTTTGTTTAGTGCAAAATAATATTCAAAATCAGCTATATAAAAATTGCCTATAAAAGATTGAATGCTTGAGTAAAACGGGTTAAATTTTAATACACTTGTGTGGCAGGGAGTCTCCAGGCTCAAGTAGTTCCCTTGGATGGAGCACAAACTCCCTCGGATGGAGCACCACCCACCAGTGTAGGTTGCGCACAAGCCTCACTACAGGACAAGGATGCATGGGAAGTAAACCTGGCTTAAGTAAGAGTGTGCTGCTTTGCCTCCAGCTGCATAGATGTGACCAGCACTGGCTGTGTGGACCTGACTAGAAAAAGACTCCTCTTTATACAAAAGCGGATTACTTCTCATGTTTCACATGACAACTGGATTGATTCTCTTACTCAGTGGAGGATCTCAGAGTACACACCCACATCCTAAACATCTCAAAGAACAAAGAGGCAGTTATTCTGCCCTCGGTGTCTCTCAATCTGACATATGGAGATGCTGTGAACAGGGGAACCTTGTCCCTGAGCCTCCCACCCAACTGGGATGGGACCTGCATGCTAGTTCAGTTGGTCATGCCCTTTACCCCAGCATTCAGTTCTTCCTCTTAGTAAATCCAGTTCCAGGGTCCACACCTGAACCACTCATGTTCCCTCGTTGAAGGAGGATGCCAGATACACTGCCATTAAACACCCAGCTTTGCAAAGTTATCAGACTATTCAAGTACTGACTGTTTCTGTGTCTGTAGAGTCGACAAATGATTGTTAAGTGATATCCCAAGCCCTCAGGTTCTTCAGGAGGAGGTGACATAGATGAAGGAGATTCCCTCCTTCCTGGGCTTATCTGTGATGCTTTGAGAATATAATCTAATCTTTAACCAGATAGAAAGCTCCAAGGCTCTCTTCTCACCTTGAAACCTTTCAGGGTCCAAGAGTTACCGCACAAACCAGACAAACCCTGATCTCAGTCAGACAGGGGTGGTTTACTGAACACACATCCTAAGAATGATTAATCAGGGTTGCAGCTCAGAGTTTGGGGGCTGATCCACAACACCGAACATCTTTCATTGTCCGCTTATAAAAGCTAAAACTGCAAAAACCACAACGAGCTCATAGGAAGGTGCAGGAAGTGCTCCCTGGTGGTCAGCCCTGACTCTAGCCATTTTCAACATAACAGTTCATATTGACTTTTGATTTGATGGGCCCTACGTGAAGTTTTGTGAAATTTCTTAAGATTAACAAATCTCATACAGAACATAAGTGTGTGTGTGTGTGTGTGTGTGTGTGTGTGTGTGTGTGTGTGAATGACTGGCAGGTACATTACAGCAATAATATGAGATAGCTGGCAGGCATGGAACAAAATGGCTACAGCTATGCTGGGGGGCGGGGCAGGCCTCAACAAAGCCTACAAGGAGTATCCTGAAATACAGGTGCAACAACAATTTGATGTCAACAAAAGTATGTATTAAGTTATGTTTCTAAAGTACTAGATAATGGTCCGGTGAGGTATTAGTCCCAATTTTGTTCTACTTGAGATACTCTGTTCTTTCTTAATTAAATAATAACTGATGTTATTAATATTTGAAACAAAAAAAACACAGCTCATCACACTCTGAGGCAGGAGTATCACTTAGGGATTTGCAAGCAGGGAGTCACACTTGCTGTTCAGATTCATTCTGTAGATGCTGAATTTAACCCACTTCTTTTACAGAGCTTCTGTCTGTTCCTTACGCAGGATTGAACACACAGCTAATTGCAATCACTTCACCTTTCCACAAAAGTCCAGTGCATTCTCCAGTCAGTGGTGCAACTGTACTTAACCTTACATTAATGTCATATTTAATCTTAAATTAACTCATGTTGATTTCGATGTAAAATTTCCCCTTGTTTACTTTGTATCTTAAGGTTCCTCACCACACTGTATAGTTAGTACCTCCTGACTTATATTCTGGACCTTTGCCAACTGTTAGGTTTCTTTCTTTCTTTTTTTTTTTTTTTTTTTCATGGCTGTTTGATGGCCCCTCAACTGAGGCACTCTCACTAGGGCTGCCTTCATTGACCTGTTGTAGCTTAAGGAGTCACCTAGAGACTGATGCCCCAGCCCCTCTAGTTAGAATTTCCATTGCTGTGAAGAGATAGCATAACCAAGGCAACTCTTATAAAGACAACGTTTCATTGGGGCTGGCTTACAGGTTCTGAGATTCAGCCCATTATCATCATCAAGGTGGGAGCGTGGCAGCTTCTAGGCAGGCATGGTGCAGGAGGAGCTGAGAGTTCCACATCTTGTTCCAAAGACAAACAGGAGAAGCCTGTCTTGAGGGCAGCTAAGAGGAGGGTCTCAAAGCCCTCCCCCACAGTGACACACTTCCTCCAAGACCACGCCCCCTAATAGTGCCACTGCCTGGGCCAAGCATATGCAAACCACCACATCCCTAAAAGCAGTTTGGGTAGTCTCTGAAGAGGCCCGTCCAACTCGTCCCTCTCCAGGCATTGTTACTGAGACTCTGCACTAAACAGTGGGACAGAAGTAACTTTACAGCAATTAACCTCTCTGTCTCTCCTTCGAGAAATCTCAGATCAGTTTAACACAGAGAAGCCCTGTCTTGAAAAACAAAAACAAACAAAGACTTGATCTAGATCTGATTAATTGCTAGGATGGGATCTGTGTCCTCCATAAACATACTTTCTTCCAGGTCAACAGATCCTAACCAGTTTGTGATGTTGCTTAGAGACAAGGGCCAGGAAGAAATTCAATTACAAGCTTCCTCGATGGGTTTCTGGTTCCCTCCCTCTTTGGCTCCTCTGACCATCTCATTCCTCCTTATTATCTTCATACTTAACTTTTTTTTTTAACCCTGTCTTTTACTGAAATTCACTCTATACCTAAACAAAATGTCCCATGTAGGTTCTCCCAATAGCCCTCACCGTACAACAGCTCCATTTGTTCCTGACGTATCTGCAAAAAGACCTTTTAAATGCGGTGGAGAAACTGGCTACAAGAGACTTGCACCCCTTTTGCTCTGAGCCAGATACATTTCTTTACACTAATCCTCTGTTTTCTCCTGTCCCCTCGTATTGGCACTCTGTGGCTTCCTTGTGCTTCTGCTGGTTCATTTTGTCACAGGAGTTCTCTGTGTCCTTTTTCTCACTGGGCCACTCTGACTTCCCTGCCTCTGCCCCTCCTCCTCCCTCAACCTACCTAGAAAATTCTCTCAGGTCCACTCTATAACCAAACCATCTGCTTACAGCTCTCTAACAATTATTTTTCAAAAGTCTCATCAGGAGTTCAGGACAACAATGGTAGCCTCCAATGTAACCAACCAAGTCACATTTCTCCTCCAGCTAAGTGGCCAGGGGAACCCATCTAAAATAGATCCAGAATCTCTCCCTTCCCACCCCACCCTGGACAAAGATCATCCTCAGCAGTAAAACAACATCTTAGAGTTTGGAATGATAGTTTCCTGCTGAAAGACTACATTTCCCAGCTTCCCTGTGGTCAGGCAAGACACTGGCAAGAGGCACTATAGGAGGAGCGTACTGTCCAAGAGATAGTCCTTTCCATCCCTTTGTAGGGTTGCAGACATCCTACGTCGGGCACCCTCTCATCTGTCTGCATGGCACGGCGCATTCTCTCATCCATCTGTATGGTGTGAGGCATTTCCTCCCCCAACACGTGGGGAGACTCTACTCCCTCACAGGGAATAAATATGGCCTCTACAGTCAGACAGGCCTCTCTGTTTTGTGCCTTTGTCTCTCCACTAAACAGCCTGCAGAAATCTAACAGTGAGAACCTGTGTGTTTTTGGGTGAGTGTAATTTCTTTTGCTCACACTAAGATTTTTGTTGTTGTTGTTGTTTTGATGTTTTTCTCTTATGCGCTCTTCTGGAATTTTCTTTTCTCTGTGACTCAACCTACACCACCCCTACGGTGAAACTACTCAAAGGGTCCACCAAACATTAAGTAAACAAATCATTTGAGTTACATAGCTTATTATATCTGTGGCCCCACACCCCATCATGGGTCTCATTTCCATCCTAATAAATTTAGACCTGACTGTCATCAATGCGCTCTTTCTCATTAAGAAAACACCATTAAAAAAACCTCAAAATTTCATTGTTTTGAAAAATCCATACAAACGTCCATATAAACATTAATCCAATTGGTTCCTGTCTGTACAAAATTCTCCTTCTCTGGATCTTTCCAAATATTCCATGAGGCAGTCACTGGCCCCCTCACTAAGCCCTCGAACAATATAATGTTCAAAGCCTGGATGATCAAGTCCACCTTTATAAACTCAACAGTTGAGTCTTCAGCCATGGCCCTTCCTTTGAGTGTTAAACAAGATAATCAATATTGTCTCACGAATCAGGATCTGGCCTGTTTTTATGATACTGCCATTAGTCTCGGCTGCTTATCAGAACGAGATGCTAAGACTCCACCCTTTTTTGGTTGCAAAACAAAGAAATCAACCAGAACATCGTAGTGTTTTAGAAACTCCCATGTGATATGGTTTTGAAGACAGGGCCCTGTAGCAAGAATGGGAGGACAATGAGAGCGAGGATGAGCATAACCAGATGAAATATATGTGGAAATTGTCGAGAAATAGATTTAACTATGAAAAGAAATGCTGTAAATCTTGAAAGTAAATTCTCTTTTTAAAAAGATTTATGTATGTATGTATGTATGTATGTATGTATGTATGTATGTATGTATGTATATGCGTGCTCTATCTGCATGTACACCTGCATGCCAGAAAAGGGCATCATCATATCATGTTATAGATGGTTGTGAGCCATCATGTAGCTTCTGGGAATTGATCTCAGGACCTCTGGAAAAGCTGCCAGTGCTCTCAAACCACTGAGACATCTTATTTTCTTACCAGAGGTTTTATGGCTCATGTGGACTCTCAGGCCCAGCACAGTACTCTGTATGAGCCTGGGAGGGTCAAAACAAGGAGAGGAGACAGCAGGACGGCCGAGGGGAAAGGCACTGCCAAGCCTCAGGACCTGAGGTGTATCCGTGGGGTACACACGGAAGGAGAGAACCAGCTACTGAAAACTCTTCTGGGGGGCGAGGCACTGGAAGGAGAGGAGGGAGGGGAAACTGGTCGGGATGTAAAAATAGGACAAAATAAAAAGAAAACTCTCTTCTGACCTCCACAGGTGGATCATGACAAGCACAGTCACACACGTGCATGTGTTCGCGCACGCCACATAACAGTAAATAAGATGTAAGAGCACAAGAATTAAGGAGGGGAGAGAGAGAGAGAGAGAGAGAGAGAGAGAGATATTAGCTGTTTATCTACTCAGCCACCATGCTGGCACCTCTCTTTGTTTTGATCCACCCTCTGTGATGTAGGTTTTCTGTGGAACTGAGACATTTCTATATCCCCCCATCACCAGTTAAGGATTCTGCACATTAGTTTATCTCCTATCTGATTTACCTGTCAAAGCACCCCCATCCAACTCCTCTTTCACAAAAAAAATTTGGAGAAAAACTGATATTTAACCCCAAATGAGAAGCAAATGAATTGAGCTAGTTTCACTGCCCCTTCACCTCAGTAGCCTGGGACTTGGCCCTGGGAGTGATCATGGTCTAAAAAGAGAAGCTTCCCGCTGTGTAAGCCAGCAATCACTTCCTTGGTACGGGGTCATATAAAGGCAACATATGACAGGGATGGTGTTTTAAAACAGACAGGCCCCAGGTTTACTAACAGCCAACAAAGGCAGGGTCTGCATTTACTTCAAGAAGAATGTTAGTTCTATGTTAGGGAACCTGGACAGGTTCTAGGAAGCCATAACTCATAAGACGTCAATGGGGTCTTTGGTGAGATTACTAGAAAATTATAGGTTTATAGGTTTTGTGAGTACCTCAAAATGTCAACGTCCATGGGATACACCTCGGGGACAGAGATCGGGAGGTGGCTGCCAGATAGGACCTTCAGGGACTGTGTGGATGAGTTGTTTCTCATCTTGCCTGGACAGTTGCTTGGAAGGAACCACTGACCTCCGGAGGGAGTGACCAGACAGCTGGGAAATTCTGAAAGTCAAGTCTTCAGAAGGATTTTTCACAATGTTCTGCTAACTTGGCTGGGCCAGCTTGTTGACATAGTTAGGTCCATGTTCCCATCTCCTGGCTCTGGGCATGGCATAGCGATGAGGCGAACGTGTTTGCTTGTCTCCTGAAAACTCCAACTTGGATAGACATCCAGTTCTACATGGGCCTCAAGGGCCTTGAGCTGGAAGGGTCATTTTATTTTTATTTATGTATTTTATTAGATATTTCTTCATTTACATTTCAAATGCTCTCCCCTTTCTTAGTTTCCCCCTGCTCCCCAATCTACCCACTCCAGCTTCCTGGCCCTGGCATTCCCCTATAGGAAGAGTCAGATCAACAGATTGGGAAAGGATTTTTACCAATCCTAAATCTGATAGAGGACTAATATCCAATATATACAAAGAGCTCAAGAAGCCGGACTCCAGAAACTCAAAAAACCCCATTAAAAATGGGGTTCGGAGCTAAATAAAGAATTCTCA
>NC_034591.1:73812895-73814248 GCF_900095145.1 Mus pahari
GTCTCTAGCTGCATATGTAGCAGAAGATGGCCTAATCAGCCATCACTGGGAATAGAGGCCCCTTGGTCTTGTAAACTTTATATGACCCAGCACAAGGGAAGGCCTGGGCCAAGTAGTGGGAGTGGGTGGGTAGGGGAGTAGGGGCGGGGGCGGGGGGGATAGGGAACTTTCAGGATAGCATTTGAAATGTAAATAAAGAAAATAATAATAATAATAAAAAAAGAGAGAGAGAAAAAAAAGAGTCAGGTCTTCCTGCTTCCAGACCTGTTCCTTTATAGTCCATTGTCAAGGGTCAGAAGAATCTGTCAAAACCAGTTAGATTGCATCTCTCCTTTGTCCCAAACTCTCCAAAGAGTGCCTGCTTTAGACCATGAACAGAAGCTCCACTGATGGGCACTGGCTGACGCAGCTGGGCTCCTAGGTTTTATAGCTGTTAGAGGGTAGGCTGGGCTCAAGTATCTGTCCTCAATAAGCAGCAAAAGTTTTATTCACCAATCCCACGTTAGAAGAGGAACAAATAAAGAGGTTCAGTGACAGTCCTGGGATGGGGGTAAGGAGAGAGATCATCATCATTAGAGTCCCAGTATGAGATTCAGAGGTTCTGGTCAAGAGTTGGCTCTGTCTGTCATTCATCCACTGTTGTCTCTCCTGCCAGGTGGACTAACAAGCTGTCAGAACTGTGAACCACCTCTTCCTGGGAGACAGGCTCCCTGTCTGACTGGCACCAGAGCCCCAGCCTTTTCCTTCCCCTGTATGAGACTGCTGGGGAAATTCCAATTTCTTGTAATGTATTGTCTCATAGTCTTTGATAGTCGAAGGGAGGGGACACTGTTACTCTTTATAATACCTTTGTTTCTTCCCAGACTGTTATATCCTGTTCCCTCCCGTTCTTTCTGGCCTTTGCTATTGCACAAGCTCGCAGGCTACCTCAGGGACTGCACTGGTGTGGCTTTGTTTGCAGTACTCCTCCTTCAAGTCTCAACACGACTTATTGTAGAGACTTCTTTTGATTTTTGGATTTTGCTGAAATATTATGTAATCCTATCTGATCTGTGTGCATGCACGCATGTGTATGTTTGTGTGTGTCTGATGTGTATGTAGAGACCAGAGATCTTGACTGTTGTTTCTCAGGAGCTGTTTACCTTATGTTATGTGACAGGGGTCCTGGGCTCACGGGGTCTGGGGTTCACTGATAAGCCTAGGCTGTTTGGTAAGCAAGCTCCAGAAATCTTCCTGTCTCCATCTCCCCATTCCAGGATTACAAGTGTACATGAACATGCTGGTTCTTATTTTAATTTTTATTCTCTCTCTCTCTCTCTCTCTCTCTCTCTCTCTCTCTCTCTCTCTCTCTCT
>NC_034591.1:73814253-73822490 GCF_900095145.1 Mus pahari
TCTCTCTCTCTCTCTCTCTCTCTCTCTCTAATCTGTCTACTTTAACACTGTATTAAATTAGTGCCATTTGTATACTTTGAAGGTGACATAGTTCAGTGAGTGAGTGAATAAAAGCACGGTGTTTTTCTTTGCTCTATTATTAGTCAAGGCTCTCCAGGACAGGAATGAATATATTTTAAAAGGTGGTTCACTAAATAGGCTTGCTTATATAGTGTAGGTAGTCCAAAATGGCTATCTCATCCTGGGGAGACCAAGAGTTCCGTGGTTGCTCCGTCCTAGGAGGCTGAATGTCACAGTTGCCCCTACTGTGCTGAAGGCCTGGAGGATTCCTGGAGAGCGGCTGACTTCCAGTCTATGCTTGAAGCTGAAAGAAACCGATCCTAATGTCAGCAAAAGAATCAGTAATAGCAGCCACAGGATAGAGGAACTTGCCAGCAAGAAAAAGAGCAAGCTGACAGAAAGTTTCCATCTTCGATCCCCCTTTTATCAGGACTGCCACTTAAGGAGTCTCCCACAGTAAGGGTTCAGTTTTTTCACTTCAAACAAATCAAGAAAATCCCTCACAGGAGTGCCAGTGGCTTGCCTTTCCAGTTTGTTCCAGATCCAGTTGAGCTGACAAGCAAGATTAATCATCACACCTGGTTTTGATCTTGATCTTGACCCTCACAGTGGATATCATTCCTTGGTTTCTGTTTTTTTGAGACAGGGTCTCACTATGTAGCCCTGGCTGGACTGGAACGCACCAAGATCCTCTTCTGCAAACACTGTGATAGCTTAAATTGTCAACCTGACACAATTTAGAGTCTTCTCGGAAGAAAGCCTCTAGGATCAGGTAGATTAGGTTGGTGGAGGGGGATCATTTTGAATATGGTAATTGAGGCAGGAAGACCTGCCCACTGTGGGTGGCTTCATTCTCTAGGCAGGGATCCTGAACTGTGTAAGAGTGAAGAAGCAGGGCTGGAGATATTACTTAGTGGTTGAGAGTACTTGTTGCTCTGTTCCAGGTTCTATTCCCAGCACCTACATGGTGGTCCCCAACTATCAGTAACTCCAGTTGCAGGGGACCCAACATTCTTTTCTGAGTCCCTGGGCACCACACATGACCCACACATGGTCCACATGCATAAATGCAAGCAAATTTACCCATACAGAATAAAAATAAATACACCTTTAACAAAGAGTGAGGGTAGCTGAGCATGTATATATTTACTGTGCTCTCTTCTTGTCTGTGGGTGTGATCCGACCAACTCTCTCAAGCTCCTGTGTCTGTGACTTTCGTGAACTGTGGAACTACAACTGTGGATCACAGTATTTTGTCCCAGCAACAGAAAACAAAACGAAGACAAGCAATTACCATTTTTTGACATGCAAGCGCCCGTCTTACTTATGTCTATGTAAGACAGTCTGCCTTGTGCTTTAAATTATAACACATTTATTAGTGTGTCCTTACATCTGAAATAGCAGGTCCTCTGGCAAGTTTACTGACTGCTGTCTTCACTCTGCCCTCATGAAACTCAAGAGTGCCTTTGCAGAGAACTCCTTGGTGGGTTAGACGGTGAGGATGCCTGGACATTATAATAACTGTCCTAATACAATGTCATCTTCAGGACACCAAAGTGGAGCATGAAGCCTCCAGACACTGCATGCGCCATTGACTATGAGACAATCTTGCATACAAGCAGACCTTTCTAATTTTGTAAATGTTTTAATGTTTCTCAGAATTGAATAATCATACAAACCTAAGAATTTGTTAGTATCACTGCCTGGAAACACTTTTCATAAAAAATAAGAAACATTGGTTTAGAGAAAATAATATATAAGTAGCAGTGTGAGTGATATGTGCTGAGTTGAGAGCATACTGTTCCTAAGTTGAGGTCCTAATGCCTTGTAGCATCTAGAATGTGGCTTATTTGGAGGCATGGTAACCTTAAAAGGAGGTTGTTATGGTGGACACTTAACTCTTTGTGGTCAGTGTTCTTCTAAGAAGAGATAAATAGCACACAGATACATTTAGAGGGAGGCTCTGTAAAGACACAGAAAGAAGATGTCAACGAGAGGGAACTCGCCATAAAAGCCCTGGTGCCACCTTGATCACCAGCTTGCAGGCTACAGGATTTCAGGGTAGTAACTTGTTGAAGCCAGTCTGCCACGTTTTATTATGGCAGCCCCAGCAAGCCAACACAACAGGCAAAGTACAGACGTGGAGAAAGTTGGGGTGCTACCCAAGGGACCGGCAAAGACCCGGGCTTTGCCAGTTTCCCATCCTTCCAGTTTCTAGATGCCAGGAATTGGAGTCTTAGCGCCCTTGCCATAACAGAGGTCAGAACGCTAAAGTCTGTGTCTCAAGTGAACCTGGGAGGCAACTGCGGTGCTGAGGGTGAACTGTCGGGGCTGCTTCCCCGTTGGTTCAGACTTTTAAGTACCACAGGGTAAGGCGTGTTTCCCATTTTATGTATGGAGAAATGGAACCTTTGATTGGGCCAGTGCCATCCACAAGAAGCAGGAGTCAGTCAATTCCGCGCCCAGAACTCATAGGCTAAGCCCCGCCTTCAGCTGCTGGCACAGCAACTGGCAGAGAGCAGCGGCTTGGAGGATGCTCCTCCCTTCTCTCCCGCCCTCCTACATTGCTGGTTTCCCAGGAAGGGGAGGAGTTCTTCCTGGCGCGGATGCCACCGTCGCCACGGCAACGCCGCTTTACTGGGCCCAACGGATTACGGGGCCTGGGGCTGTAGGCCGCCGCGTGGCCTCGTGGGCAGCGCTAGCAGCATGGACAGTCTGTACGTGGAGGAGGTGGCCGCCTCCCTGGTCAGGGAGTTTCTTAGCAGAAAGGTAATGTCTGGACACTACGAAACCCATGAGTATACTCTTACGTTGGCGGGGGGGAGGGGGCAACCAGTGGTTTCCATCAGCATCTTTGCACCTTCGAGGGTGGGGGAGCATTCCATGGCTTCTGTTCGCCTCAGATTTCCCCAAGAGCGCCTCTTTCCTGGGACAGGAAAACTACATTTCCCAGAAGCCAGACCTCCCTAATGCGAGGACACGTCCACAAAGCCAGGCTGGCGCTTGCTTGGCTGCCCTCCCCTGGTCCCCTCTGTCACAGCAGTGCCAGATTGGCAAGGGTGTCCAGGGCGGAGCAAGTTCTCCCAGCCAGGGGCACAAGGACGTACGTGTCTGTAGAAAAGAACTTTCCTAAAGGAAAGTCCTGGACAGTCAGTCCGTTTGATCATTTTAATCAAGGATGGAAATTCCAGCTGCCGAATGAGCTTTTGTGGGGGAATTATGTAAATTCTCTTACTGCCAGAAGAGTTTTCAAAGTGTTTACAAGTTAGGGAGGTTCTTAGGTGCCCCATGGGGGTCTAGGAGAGGAAGAGGCGTCCTGGGCTCCAGGAGTCGCACACTGGTTTGTAGTTTACACAAAGAGGCTGAGGACTATACACTAGGGATCTGTGCTTCCACATGATGTCATATTGAGCTGGCCCAAGGGGCACTAATCTGAAATTGAAACATGCTTGTGTGTGTGTGTGTGTGTGTGTGTGCGCGCGCACACATTTGCGTTTGCATGGAACAAAGGGAAAGAATATGAGGTCAGATGGTGGAAGTTTAGGTATGTGCTATTAGTTTGAAATCTAAGTTTGACATTACTACCTCATCTTCTCTCTAACAGGAACTTGTATGGTCCACTCATGCCTGACGCGTGAGCACTAGTGATACCCAGGCATTGCCCATACGTTACACTGGATACTTACATATGACATAGGTATTCACCTTTACACTTGCCCTGCCGCTTTATAAAAACCGGCTCTGACCTTGTGTTCTGAATGAAATGCCTGTGTGCTTTTTAGAATTCGTTTTTATTTGGAAACGTTGTAATGCATCTGGCTTCATTGCCTCTGCTTTGACTCTCTGTCACTGGGTCCTTGATGCAAGTTGGATGCTCTGTGCCACACGCTTAGAGGCTGGTCGCTGCTGCTGTTTAAGACTGGGAACTTAGATTTAGAAGTGTCAATTCCTAAGTGCAATCCAGAACCCTCACTGACATCCTGAGACCACACAGCTTGGCCCTGGCTTCTCCTTCATGTTTTCCTTGATCTCTTCCACCCTGTGACAAGGCCTGTTTCTTCCCAAGCACTTCTGATCACTCCCATGACCAGAATTGATTAGGATTGTCCTTGGACTCACCTTGACTCTTCTATTACAGTGGTCACATCTACTTGTTTCACCTTCTAGACAGAGACACCAAGCCGACCTCCCAACTGGGTAACACCTTAGAAACCATCTGCCTGCCCGGCCTCCTCTTCCTTCCATGGTTTATATCTAAGAGTACAACGAGGGGCATCTTTATTTACTGCCTGTGCTGACTAGTTATATGTCAGTTTGACATAAGCTAAAGTAATCTGAGACGAGGGGAACCTCAATTTAAAAAAAAAAAAAAATGCCTCTATAAAGTCGGGCTCTAGGCAAGCCTCTAGGGCATTTTCTTAATTACTGATGGATGAGGGAGGGCCCGGTCCACTGTGGATGGTGCCATCCCTGGGCTGGTGGTCCTGGGTTCTACATGAATACAGGCTGTTGAGGCTGAGCAAGTCCTGAAGAGCAAGCCAGTAAGTTGCATCCTTCTATGGATGCTCTGTGTGGAAACTCCTGCCTCTCTGCTCTTGCCTTGTTTGAGTTCCTGTTCTGATTTCCTTCAGTGATATGGAAATGTAAACCAAATTATACTCGATTCCCCCCACCCCCACCCCACCCCCAAAGCGGCTTTGGTTTTGGTCTTTCAGCAGAGCAATAGAAACCCCAACTAAAGTCACAGAGAGCCAGAACCATGGGCTGGGCAACTGCTTATGTGGTGGTGGTTGGGGTGGTTCTGAGACAGGGCCATCTTTGCATGGCCCAGGTTCTCCTTAAGCTCTCTGTGTAGCCCAGACTGTCTTCACACTCTTGATTCTCCTGCCTCTGACTCCTGTATTTGGAAGTATGGGTGCATACCAACATTCACAGTTATAATTACATTGGTCATTGTTTCTGCTCTGGGACAGAGCCCTTGTGATCACCACAGGCCTTTGCCACCCTGTGTGTACCTCCTAGATGGTGATCGATCTTCTCAAATGTTCCTAACCATCCTGGAAGATAAGTATATTTACAGCATTCCTTTTCATATCAGAGTGTTATGGGACAAGGAAGCAAAGAAACTTGCCCAGGGTGAGCAGGCTGGACCATGACGCCTCCTTGCCCCGAGCCCCACCTCTCACCCTTCCTGAAGGCCGTGTGTAACCGGCTAACCCTCAGATCTATCTCCCCTTTAGCAGTTCCAAACTCTACCCTCCAGCATGTGGTCTGCCCTCAGGAGACTCATGATGCCTCCTGGCCATTTCAGGGTCCATAGAAGTGACTTTTCTGGTGCCCCAGGCTCCTGTGTCTTTGGCTTCTCTCCTGCAGTGTGACATGGCTTCCATCCATCTGCTACAGGCCTGTCCTCCCTTTCCACCATCTGGGTTCCAGTGTTTCATGTGTCCTCATTTCTCGATTATGTTCCTTCTCAGTCCCAAACCGTTCTACAGTTACAGTCCATTGTCCCCGCCAGTGTCTCACAGTCTTACACCCTGATGTAAGACCTTCTTGCCTCTTTTCTCACTTCACTATAATTCCATGCTCTGCAATGGGCTTAGCTCACCTTTTGTTACACCCCCTCTGCTCTGGGGGAAATTAAGTTTGCCCTGCTTCATGCCCACACCACTGAGCTGAACTGGATTACACGAAGATACCTCCTTGTTGATGGCGTCACCTTAAACCCATGGCCACTTAATGCCATGGTGCTTTCCAGGTGCAGGCCCACTTGCTGCCCCTCTGTAGCCCGTTGCCCTCTCAAATGCCGCATGACCTTTCCACACATCTCCGGCTTCCCGTACATTCTCCCTCAGAGGACAGAGACAGTCAGGAAAAATGAGTGTCCCTCAGGCTCTTCCTCACACCACCCCCGCCTCCACCCCACTAACCCTCCAGGCCTGAGCCACTCTGTGTCATCATGCTCCAGGACATGGCCCTAAGCATCCCCACTGTACGAGTGGTGGTCCTTTCTCTAATGGGGCATCCACACAGCACATCTCAGCACTATGGGAACTCAGCTTGGCTCCCAGTCTACTCCAGTCACTGTTATCTCTCCTATGAAAGAGCTGTGGACACTATAACCCCCAGTCTGTCTTCACTTCTTACACATCTCACACATCCCAGTCCATGGACACCACTTTCATCACCGTTACTTTGCCCTCGTCATCCCTCTGGCTTTGAAGTGTCCCCACTGTGGATTCCGTCCTTCATCTGACTCCACTACCTGTTCCGGCCATTTTTCCTCCTTCCTGGTGGTGGTTTCTCACACTCTGCTGAGTGATTCTCTTTTCCCCAACAGCGAGTGCTGTGTAGCTTCTCTGCTCAAAGACTGTCTCTGCTCTTCTCCTTCTCCCCATCCCCTCTTGAGGCACCTCCAACTGCTTTATGGCTTCTAGTGCTGTCTATAACATGGCGGTTCCAGAATGTCTTCTCTGGCTGGCCTCTCCACGAGCTTCTGCCTTCTTATCATCTGTGATATCTGTCATATCTCCACTAACCTCTCTCTCGCATCCAGCATGTTCATGCTAGTGTTTCTTTTCACATTTCCAACACCAAATACACATGTTTTCCCTCTCTCTCTCTCTCTCTCTCTCTCTCTTTTTTTTTTTTTTTTTTTTTTTTTTTTTTTTTGGTTTTTCGAGACAGGGTTTCTCTGTATAGCCCTGGCTGTCCTGGAACTCACTTTGTAGACCAGGCTGGCCTCGAACTCAGAAATCCGCCTGCCTCTGCCTCCCGAGTGCTGGGATTAAAGGCGTGCGCCACCACGCCCGGCTTGTTTCTGCTTGTGGACGTTGTACATCGTGGTGCGGAGCCTAGTGCGCACCACGATGTACAACGTCCACAAGTTCACCTTACATGTTTTTTGTTTTTGTTTTTGTTTTTTTGTTTGTTTGTTTTTTTCCAGACAGGGTTTCTCTGTATAGCCCTGGCTGTCCTGGAACTCACTTTGTAGACCAGGCTGGCCTCGAACTCAGAAATCCACCTGCCTCTGCCTCCCGAGTGCTGGCACCTTACTTGTTGAGATGGGTCTTTCACTTGACCTCAGAGCTCACCAACTTGGCTAGTTTAACTATCTAAGTTGTCCTGGGACTCCCCCACTCCCTGTCTCTGCCTTCCCTTCCAAGTGCTGGGGTTGCAGGAGGGCCTCACACCCACCCAGGAGTTATGCGGGTGCTGGGGGTCAGAACTGCAGTCTACATACCTTGTTCACTTGTATCTCCTTTGTACTCCTGTCACTTTCTCCTGAAGCTCTGGAGATCCTGCTCTTGAAACTGCTGAAGGAATTTTTGTACTTTCTGTCCCTTGTATGGAGCACTGTGTCCCCAGGGCCTGCTCTCTGACTTCCCTGATGTCTCTGTTCCACTGTCACATGACCGAGGGATCACTTCCTGGCTGTCTTTCCAGACCTCTCCTGGCCTTCTCTGTCTGTTTATCTGTATCTTCCCGCACCCCTTATAGGACACATTAGCCTGGTTATCTCCTCCTCCTTAGTATGGAAGCTGGAGTTTAATCTTTTAATTCCTCTGCTCTAGTGTCTGGACCAGTGGACAGAGGAACAAACCACAAGACAAGAGTGAGCAGCTGCCTGTTTAAGTTGAGCCCTGCCTTCAGTTTCCTTGCTTTGTTCTATGGTGTACACTTTAGTGATGCACAGACTGTTCTGCCATCATGGCCTGCATCCCTAGCATGCTAGCCTTCCTTCCTTCTTTACCTCCTGTGCCAAGAGCAGAGCCTTGCATACCACGGGTGCGGGCAACCTTAGCTGCATGAGAACAGTGGGGTTCACTTCCACAGGGTACCTGTGACTACCCCCACTGGCTTTTGGATGATGGTTTGCTTCAGAGCCAGCTGGGGGAGCATTCTCTCTCTCTCTCTCTCTCTCTCTCTCTCTCTCTCTCTACTTGTGTGTTAGATGCACCGAGACTTGGTGAGTCTGAGGCAGGTAATTAGAGAACCATCGTCTCTGGATGCTCCCTATCATGTTGGTTGGTGAAAATCAGGACAATTAAGGATGTAGGATGCAGGTAGTTGCTTCCCAGCCTTCCTTCCTTTTCTCCAGTGTGCATGCGCACATGTGCATGCATGCACTCGCACACGTATACACACACACACACACACACACACACACACACACA